>NW_027286181.1:600000-1032500 GCF_022747635.1 Hetaerina americana | reverse complement strand
TAATACTCTTTATTGACCATAGGACCTTGTAGTATAAACTCCTGATGCATTACGCCACGGTAATGGGAAAAAAAACAGTGAGCAAAGCCTTGGCATTTGATCGAACTTGGTATGCTTTTTCGGTCTTGGTTCTCCTGGATTATTCCATTGGGACGATTGGGCTTTGGTTTTGACGTCATAACCATATATATTCATGATTCGTCACCAGTTATGATCCTTTTGAGCAAATCAGATTTATCATTGACGTCATTCAACAGCTCCTGGTTGAAAGCTCATGTGACGGTCCTTCTGGTCAAAATTAAGCTGTTTCGGGACTAACTTCTGACTTCTCACTGATCTCGTGTCCAAAATATCCGAAAAAATTGTATGGCATGAGCCAATCGATATGCTAACATCCTCAGAAACTTCTCTTATTAGTGATTCGATGAGTTTTCAAAACAATTTGCTTCACTGCTTCAACATTATCATCTGCTGTTGACGTGCTGGGGCGTCCAGAGCGAGGTTCATCATTGCATCTTCTCGTCCTCCATGGAAGAACTTGTAACACTTTTAAAAACTTTTTTTTTACTCAGAGCAGACTCAGTGTATGCCACTGTCAACATTTCAAGTGTTTTGGAGTATTTAATTCCATTTTTTACTCAAAATTTGATGCAAATTCTTGGATCGATTTTGTTTAGTAGCAGAAAATCGCGGAGCACACCAAAGTACGTCTAGCATTGGTATCTGTCAATAACAAACTAAATATGCTATATGGTTGAAACTATAAACAAAACTTTAGGATATGCCTACCAACACAACAAAACAAAAGTATAAAAAAAATCAAACTTATGTTGCCGGCGAAATGTAAAAAGTCACCTTACTTTTTGAACACACCTCATATTGCATTATTTCACAGCAATGTATTTGGAATGATGGCAGAAGACCTCAAGCTGTAAATTACTTAGACTTTCATATTGGTAACAGTTTGTGTTGACACTTCAGCAACAATTCTATTTGATACAGTTGAATTAATAGGTAAATATATACTTGCAGGCCTCCCAGTCATCTCGTTTATGCTAATGATGAATGTGAGAGATTATTTGTGACTTTTGCCTCCCCGCACTGGATGGATAGTTTGACATAAGCATAGGAGAGACATGTGATATGAGATCAGATGTAATCAGTTGTAGTAAGTCAACATGTGTTCATGTATGATGTCAAGTTATTAAGTCTGCATGAAAAATTATTTGATTACCTACCTTCATTATTTTTCCCTGCGGGTTGTAATTGCATGTGCAATAGAAATTCGGTTTACATATGTATGAGCAAGCAGAATTATTGCAAGTACAGTTGAATCTCGCTTAATGAAATACTTGCGTAGCGAGTATTTAGCATAATGAGTACTTCGATGTCTTTCACCTTTATGTGTATTGTTCCACTGATGCCCATGTTTCTCTAACTCCGTGAGAGTCTACCATTCACCCAGGAATCTCTTGGTCTACCCTGTTCTCAATGCACAGTATGATGATTTGTTAAAGCTGTATTTATGATACCTTAATCCTGTCACCTTTCAGTTAGAAATTGGTGACACTGATGACTTTTAGAAATGCCAAAGTTTTATATCAATTGTAGAATAATGTTCAACAATTTTGTATTGATGATCAATGAGGTAATGGTTCTCCGATCACCAAAAAGTATATACAGTGTAGCATCGATTGATGAGCTCCTTGTATAGCAAGTAATTTGCGTGAAGGGCAAAATTATTGGGTCCGAAAATGATTCGCTTAATGAGCAACTTTGTCAGGAAGAGGGGAATTCTCAAAATAATTGTGCACCTACTCTGTGCACAGATTCTGTTTAGCCCTCGTTCTGCCTGCTTCTTATTGTTGCTGGTGTTAGCACCATTCTCCAATTTGGTGTAACAATTTTCTTCAAGGACAAAGACAAGAAGACTAAGGAGATAGATACTTCAAATAGAGTGACAAGAGTATCAATGGAAAGGTTACATATCCTCTTAGATGTTGAAAGGTTGCTTCTCATATGCATAAATGGTTAGCAATTGCAACGTGGCATGATTAACGAGCATATAATATTTGAGAAGGGAAAAGTGATTTGCTATCCTCATCAAGAAGATGCGAGGATCATCAACAATTGGAAAAGTATTAAAGGGGAGTCATGGATGGTTCCAGAAGTTCACAAGAGAACCGGCATCTACAGTGATACAAGGTATGATGAAAAAGCAAGTTCAGACTCGAATGCAGCAGAGAACTTCTGTAGTGACTACAAGAAGCTCATAGATTCTGAGGGTGTCCTGCCAAAAATATTTTAAATTGTGAGACTACCGGTCTTTACTGGAAGATGATGATTCGATTTTTTTTATTTTGCCGAGTTGTAATTTTACAAAATTTTGAAGCTTTGTCAAAAATAAACATCTCTATACAGCTTTCTAGTAACAAGGAATTAGTTTCGTATCATAAATAATACACAAATTATTTTAATTCTTTTTTCTTTTTACAAATCATTCATTCCTTATTGCTTAGTTCCATGATAGAAGAAAATGTGAACAGGATCCGCGATCTTAAACAAGACATGTAATTTTCCTTCAATAAGCATTCTACATAATTTTTTTGACATGGAATGCATTATCGTATTTTGCTTTAATTCCTATGCAAAATATTGTTTCACAAAATAAGTGTTTTGCCTTACATAAAAGATCACGGAACAATTATGCTTGTTGTACAAGGTTCCGCATTGTGTATTTGTTAACCTCTATGCTAAAAGCATGTGGACAGTGGCCATGCATGGACCTCTTCCCCATCTCTCCTCTCCTCTCCATTCAATCCCACATGAAAGAACATCATTGTTGGAGAAATTTGACTTCCATTATATCTTCTTGACTGTGGGAATGCATAATTCAGGTATCGCAAAGAGGCACCCAAGTTCACAAATGCTGAACTTTTCATGCCGATGTGTGTCTGTGCGCACCAACGTTATGGCGTGGGATACAAAGGAAGTGTACAAGGCTTTTTTATAAATATCAATGGGACACAGTTAACATATTACAATCGTACAGTTTTTAAAACTTTTTTAATATCAATAATGTTTTACCTTTGCAGTGTTTACTTCACTTGGAGTCGAAGCTGCGAGAGATATGGCTTCGCAGCCATTCTTTGGCACAACTATTGCTCACTACTGAATTCTGTAATATGGCACGTGTGACAACGTCTCTGGACCTTGAAGCCAATGATGTGCCTCTTTTGCTGGCTGTGGCATCCACTCACACACCTCAGGTGACACTTCGCTATGGCCTTTCATTCCGGTGATCCATATTCTGGGAAATAGCTGCGAATGTAACTGCAATATTAGTTTTTTTCCTGAGGAAAAATTAATAGTGTTCTAAAAATTTTCCTTTGGTATTCTTCCAAAACCGTAAATGTGATGGAAATTTTGTACATACTAGTGAAATTTACCAAAGAATAATGTATCACTGCCAGTTTTGTGAGACTAGCAAGGAATTTATTTGCTGTAGAAATCATATGTTTATACAATGCATTTATTGGTGGAAGGTGTAACTGAATTGGCTTGGTCGGCTTTGCTAATGTTGGAAGTTTCCTCTTATCATTTTGTTTAATAAATAATTCATCGTTCAAGAAAAGATCCATTGTCATAATAGTGTTATGTTTTCCATTACTGAATACAGCTATGCTTCTTTTGGTCAATGAATGAGTATGAAAATGATACAGCAAGAAGCTTCCACATGCTGTCACCCATTAGACCCCGGAAAATCATTTTCCAAAGGAATTTCTTCTTATGTCACAATCTAGGTAATCAAGTATTGGTAATTTTTTTATTGTCCAATATAGTGAGTCCCTCAAATTTTAATTTATTCGCGTATGTATTGGCAGTAATTTTGTAGTTACCATTTTATATGACTTCAAGGCATTAAACCTTTTCTCAATCAATTTAACAATTTGTAGATTTGGATCCATGATAAAATTATGTGGAAATGGAAGTAAACCTGCAAAAGTAGAGATGAAAAAAGGTGTTTAAATCTGCCTGTGGATGTAGATTGTGGATAAACCAATATATTATGTACTTATGACAGATTTTTCGTTATGTAAAACAAATTTTCATGAGGGGGTTCTTGTGTTCTATGTTTTGTATGTATTGTGTCATCAGTATTTGCAAAATGTGGGGAGCTAAATTCCTACCATGGTATCTTGATTGGTTGAGTTTTTGTGTAGGCTGCATTGTTGTTACAAGTTATCCAACGTTTAGAATTTCTCTTTGAACATTAAAGATACCTTGAAGCTGGTATCTGTGAAGGCACCACATGTGATTCTTAGACATCATTGACAATTTTTGGTATTGTGATACATAATTATTTTTCAGAAAATTTAACAAGCTTTCTTCTTCTTAGACATGGGTCTGTGAACAATTTATATCAGTATTTTTTAATTATTGGCTTCTTTGTAATGCCACTTCCAGTGAACTAGTGTGTATAAATAGATTGTAACTATTATTTATTTATCCTCACCTAAATATTATTTTTGGGATGTGCAATAAGGGTAAGTGAGGTTTGCTATGTGCAGCTTGTGTTATGAACGAGTATGTTTTCTGTAAAATTGTTATTTATATAACTTATTCCACAGAAATATATAATTTTTTGAAAAATGTGCTAAGAATACTGTGTTTAATTGGAATCATTGCACTTGTGCATGTATTATTCAACGCTAATGTTTGATAATTGTTTGGATATTGAATGAAACCTGAAATTTATACACTCCAGCATATTTCTTGATTTTTTATAGTCTGGATCCTGCTCCGTACAAATATATCTCCAATGCCGTATAAACATGAAATTTATGTAAAATCTCACCACTCAAGAGTTGATGAGCCGAATAATATTGTATTTTTTCCATAGTTTCTGGTTTTACTTACGTTCACTTATTGCATTTATTGAAATTAGTTTTTATCAGTACAAAATCTTGTAGGCATATTTTCAGCAATTTTAAAAGTTAACATTGGAAAAATAATCAGTTGCTGCTTTAATCAACTCTGGGAGCAAATCAAACTTTTGTCCTGTAGGAGCAGTTTTTCAAAATCATCTGGGGTAGTGCAACAACCATTAAGTCGACTGAAATTTAGGCAATTATTTCATGGTGGAAGGACGGGAAAGATAAAAAAAAGCACATTGAAAATCAGGCAAACTGGAAATTTTCCAAGAAGGAAATTTTAGAGCTCTTTTTTTATGTGAAAGGTAATGCTAATTGGAAATAACACTCTTTGAGGATAAATTAGACAGTTCTGAGCACTGCAAAATTATTATTATGATTTACTTATTTAGAAAAATTGTCCACATACAGTGATACCGCCAATTTGTGTAATTTACAACAAAACAGAATTAGAAATGCATCCATACAAACATTGGCAATGGTAACAGATTATTAAAAAAATGTTGAAATAGAAGGTTCTAATTATTTATTGGAGAGACAAGGTGGGGCTTGAGCATTAAAGATGTGTGAGAATAAAGAAAACGGTTCAATCCAGCCTGGAAATGAATTTAAGCAAGAATCGAGGTGGAAGAAAGGTTAGCATTCAGTAAGTGACAATATAAGAAAAGGCATATGGAGTAATTGGTGGTTGTGGGTAGGTTGAGATGGAATAGTCAAATTTATCTGAGAAAGCAGTTAGGGCTATCAATGATAGGTAATATTGCTGTAAAACTAAATGTGTTAGACCTGTGATTGATTAGATTTTTGATAAAAATGGAAGTAAAGAGCATCAGTAGTGACATTGCAAAAATGGGGAGTTGAAAATTTTTTTTCTATTTCACCATATAACTGATTACACTCAGGAGTTTTGCAACTGGATTGAGCTTAAATTGAACAAATGGGAGATCAATGTAAAATAATTGTAAAAAAACTATTAAAAACTATGATTTTTAACTGCTTGTATATATTGCAAGAGATTTAGTTTACTACCAGTTAATACGCCAAGATCCTTAACTGAGGAGGTTCAGTGGCTTGGCATTAATAATTTCGTTGTTGTTAATGGAGGATTTTTTTAGGGAGATAGATGTAGTCCTGAACATACTTCTGAGGTAGTTGTTGTACTGTGCCTCTTCTGGTCTTATGTCTCTTGTCAGGATGTAAAGATTCTTAGAGCACGGATACGCATGAATGGAGTTGTTACGAGTGTTATTTTGGTAGTCTACTGTTTACAGTAGGTTTTGATGGACTTCGACTGACAATCACTAATATCAACTATATTCCTCACTTAACTTTGTTGACACTCCCCATGTTGGAGAGAGATGATATTTATCACTTATATGCTTTGCCTAACAAGGCACTCCATGACACCCCATTTGATGTTACATTTTTCCAAATTTGCAAACATTCTACCTCCCTTTATTCAGTCCAGTGCCTTAACTCCCCAAGCCTTCATTGCATAGCACTCTCCTCTACATGGCTGTTTTCAACATCTTTCGTTGAAATGGTTTTCAGTCACCTCACTTCTATGGATTTCTCCCGAAAATCCTCTTCTCCTCCCCCATCATGCCTAATACTTATTCCTTGTTTTTCCTCTGGGTTAATTTTTCATTCTCTGCACCCACATCTCAAAAGCCTCCAATCTACAACTACCATCCTGCTTCAGCTACCGAGATACTGCATGCATTACAAAAGCACCCTCCATTATTAACTCCCAACCATTCCAAATCCCTGAGAGCAACTCTCCCTGTGAAATCCTCTTTGCCCTACTAATTTCTTCTTCTCATATCCCTTCTACTTCAACCACCTTGGTCCAAAATGAGTAACCTGTTCTAGTTTTTTCTACTCCTATGTTAACGTATGATTTATCCTTCTTCTTACTCAAAGATCTCATAGTCTTTTCTTAAATTGATTCTCATTCCATACCTGTCACATTGATTTTCTAATGCACTTGAGAAACACCCATAACTGACCATCCACAAACGTAATTGATTTTGTGAATATCCCAATGACTTTCATTCCCCCCTCCAGTTTTTTGCAGTCATCTTTAAGCATTTCCCTCACTTGTACATTGAAAAGCACAGATGATAATGGACGCCCCTGTCCTTGACTCCTTTTCTTAAAACTGCTCATCCTGACTCTTTGTCCAACACTTGCACCCGAGTAGTCTTGAGATTTACAGGTTACGGATAAACCTTGCCTGCAATCATACTGCTATTGTGCACTCTTCTACCAGATACATATTCATTAATGTCACCCATTTTTCTGTCAAATGCCTTCTGAAAATCCACAAAACCTACATTTTGAGTGTGCTCCATATTCTTTTCCGTTAGTGACCTCATTACTGCTAAGGCGTCATGTGTACTGCTTCCCTTCCTGAACCCTAACTCACCACCATGTGTGTGCACCCAGTGCCAGACATGATACCAGACCCATTGGGCTAATTCCCATTGCCTTCCTTTATCCTTGTTTAGGAAGTGTTAATGTTCATAACAAAATACATAATATTTAGTTTGCAAAAATTCATTTATTAAAATGTGATGACAAATACTACTTCCATTAAAAAGATGAAACAAATATTAAACTAAGATGTCTCAAGACTAATGGGATATTTCAATACAGATATGCAAAAACCAGCATTATCCAAAGGAAAATATCACTGAAAATAGATGGAAAGATATGTACTTAACTATTATCACCAACAGCAGAAAAAGTTGGGAATGAAAAGAATGGTGATTTAAATATAATTCTGCATTCCATTTTCAATTAACAAAATTAACCAATTACTTAATACATAAAGGAATGATTACAGAACAAATGCACAGAAAATTGGAACTTACACGAACGTTTCATGAGAAACTATATAACTGTCTACACATTTCATTAGACCATTAATGAAGGAATGCCATGGAAGTCGTGATAGTTTTGACATTATGACTAAAACTGTAGATATGAAAATGTTTACAAAACACATGCTAAACTGGTAATGTTATAAAAATTCATGGAAAATAAATACATTGTGAAAGTACATAATTTGGTACAGTCAGCCATCTGCTTTGTAGCTGACAATTGTTTCCATCTTATGGAGAGACGTGGAAAATGTTCGAAGCCTGACTTCTTGGCTGTTGGCGATAATGCATGGTTCAGTCTCCGACCACTCTTCAGGAACAGCAGTATCATCCAATGTATAAATCAACAAATCAAAAGAACCTGAAATATGTAAAATAATTAATGTGTGTGACCTAATTTACCAAATTGGGCACCTCCCAATAAAAATTAGCAAAAACTAGAATTACAAAAAGTAAAACATTAAATGAATTTCTTGAGATTGTTAGTATTTTTCCTAGTTTTGCATTTCAATAAGTTAACAAGCTTGCTAATTATTACAATTAGATCACTATTTATACAGATATGAAAAGCTGTTACAAGCAATGATGTAACCTGGATCAAGAAGTGAAGCAAGCCCATAGAAATCAAATCCAGCAGTTAAAACCTTCAGTATCAACTCACTGATTTATCGATGTTTCTGATTCAGCACCAATTTCACCAATATAGATAAACACAAGCAGTTTGAACAGTCCACCCTTTCAAGTCCTGATCTTATTATCTAAATGAATTCAGACAAGGAAAGATTTTTTGCTGAGGCATGGTTTATTACATAATAGGTGTGATGTTTGAAAAAAGCAGGAACCATTAAGAAGGAGATCATTTTCTAAATTAAATGGTGCTCACTGAAAATCTAGCTTTAATAATCCTAGATTTATGAAATAGTATTTTGGAGGAGCAAGAGCTCTTAAGTTCATTGTTGCGATTAACTGGCTGACAGTTAAATTTGTTTAAAATGTTATTCCATTCGCCCACTTCTGAGAATAATGAAAATTTGGCTATTTGCTGCCGAGACCTACCCTTACATTAAAAACAAGCTGATAAGAAATCATCAGCAATGAGCAGAAAAAATATCTGCATATTAATAATATGTAACAAAGATGCTCCAGAATGGCCCAAAGTATTCCAAAAATGAATATATACAGGCCAGATATATCTATGCACAAATTAACTGAGGGTACAAAGACTAAATAGGATTAAAGGCAGTTATCACATCATAATAAATGCACCATGAATCATGCACCACATTTTAATTCATTGGCAACTTAATATTTTAGGAATCAAAATTAACCATGACTCCAGTACAAATTATACTTACAAATACAGTCTAGTAAGGGCAAATATGTAACTGAGGCTGTAATTTGCCGAATGACATCCTGTATCTCCTTTTGGATATCCTTTAATGGTTTATTTCCTACTTCTGGTGCACTGAAATTCGTAATTAGCCAATCAGTAATCAAAATTCAAATAGAAAAATGTTAAATTCTATGATGTAAATCCAAAAATGCTATACCCATCACTGCCTACTGTTCCTTCGTATTTCACACAAAAATCCCATCTTTCCAACACCTCCTTTGTGTTAACACTAGTAATCACCATCGTTAGCTTATTTACTTTCTTTTGGACCAACCATTCTGCAAAAATAAGTAAAAGAGCAATTAAAAGAAGGGCCATTCCACGGGAAATTATAAAATTGACAAGTGCCTATGAGCCCTTATGACACACACTATCTAACAATATACTTAGTCACAAGTGGGCCTTGTATGGACAATTAAATTTATTTTTTAACGCTACTATTATAGCGTAATTTTATTTCTCGCGTGAGCTTTGCCATGGCATTTTTTAACATAAATACTATAAACGTTCATCTATATATTCATATAGTCATGTTTTTGGGTGAATGAAATGTGCATACGAATTAAAACTATAAGATCAAAGGCACCGGCGCTGCTTATCAATACGCCCAGAGCGTTACACTTCATATAATCATTAAAATGCCCTTCATAAAAAACTACACTTTTCTCGTATATTAAGTTATAATTATCATACTACAAGTAACAATATTATCAATAACTATGGCGAAGCACACTTGACTTACTTATTTAACTTTGCTTATGTTCTGGTCCCGAAGTTACTCATAAGACATTAGCTTTAATTCGAGACCATACTCGAGACAATTAGCTCATAAGCACAGACTGTCATTACGTGTATATGAGAATTCGTGGGAATGATATTGAATACTGAAGACCATATGAATAGCGACCAAAAATGACGTTCACGAACTTGAGTCATTAGGACGAAAATTAAAAGGTGATTTGACATGGAATGGCCAAGGATAGTCTTTTCCCATGCATCAAAAAATTATTAACATTTTGTTTTTCACCAGCTTTCTTTACGTACATGTAATTACTGGTACAATTTTACATCGGCTTCCAATGTATATTTGCTCCGAGGTCTATGATGGCTCCTATGTTACATGCATCACAGTACATCAGTTCCTCAAATGATGTCAATGCTATTAACAATTAAAGTAATCACCTTTAATTTGATCAAGTACGGCATCGAGAAACTTCTTTATTCCATCATCTGATGATATCAGTATAGTGAGACCATATTTAACAGCATGGTTAAAAGTCTCAGAAGGGTATATCCCTCGTTGAAAAAGTATACTATTGATTCCATAATCTAAAATATCAATAGATATCACTTGTTAGCAACTGCAACAGTTGTATTTTAGAAAATACAAATTCACACAACATGCGTACATGTGAACCAAATCATTGTTCACTTAAATTCAATAGTAAATGCCATACAACTCTGTACTCAAGAACAGCATGCATTTAAGATCCTTCATGAGAAAACATGTTACTTGCAAAACGTTAACTATTCAGACGTGAGGTCACGCCGGTCATATGGTTTATTTTCAAAATTCTAATCAACAACAAAAAATGGTACTCACACAAATACTCCGCAATTATTTCTGCAGATCCTCGAAGAGTTATCTCATTGCTCGTCTTCTGTTGTACACCAGACATTATCAATGACTAAAATGAACTTCAGGCTTCAGTGCTTTCAAAACTGTTCCCATTAAGGCGGCAACTCTGGCCTTTCAAAAACAAACGCCTAGCATTATGATAATCAACCTGTATAGATGTCGCCACATTTTCTTCTTCTCAAAATGAAATTTAACCCATGCGAGCCACATACAGCTATTAAAAAATTTCAAAATAAAAAAAATGATGACTTATTACTTTCTCGTAGCCTAATTTGTAAAATAATGCCCTTGTACGAAACCCTTTGGTATACCTTCAACTGTTTGGCGGTACAGTTCACCATTTGAAACGGGATTTTTAGCGGGATATTGCATTCCATACATGGTTAATCTCAACATTAATGTGTTATCTCTAAAGGCATATGAGGAATCCAAATGATACTCTCTCGTGCTTAATTTGCTTGAATTTCGCACATCGACTGGTTTCCCACCCACAAGGTTTGGAGATTTGGGTGGCATCCTCTGTTATAGGTATGCTATTCCTTCTTTCTCTTTCTTCGTGTTCCCGGATGACTCTTTCTTCCAGGTTTCCCAGGTTAATTAACCACAGGGTCTTTGTGCTCCTCATACATTCAGTTGATGTCGTGTAGTTACACGACATCAACTGAATGTATGAGGCGGGTAAAGATCGAGTGGACCTTCTTTGAAGTCATTAGTTTGGAAAGTTATACATAATTCTATACAATTTTGTACCAAGTAATGATACAAAAATACACTGGAAAAAGATCGCAGCCATGCGTCCGTAAAAACTATTCCGATATTGGCAGTCAAAAAATATTGTATTATAAGTCTAGGGTATACATTATTGAAATGATTAATTTCCTCCAAGTACAAAGCCATCACCCGTAGTACCCAGTACTAGCCATTGCAAAATTATTACCTGTGGTGTAATAATAGTAATTGGCTAGCGAAGGCATCATTGAAAAAGCTCCTCTGATGGCACTTTTCAGCGATTTATTTTTCAACTTTTTGAAATCTTATTTCAGTGCGGAATTGGAAATAATAGCATTCAATTATAGTTCCTGCAAATAACATTTAAGTGCCATAATATTTTAATATTTGATTCACGCAGCACATTTTAAATTTGAAAATGGCTGATTTCCGTATTTTCCCAACTTAGTATCAAATTCTCTCCTTAATAGAAGAAAGTTACACAATAATGACTTTTTAAGAGAAAAGTCCTGCAGATAAACCAAAAGTTTTGTAAAAGTCAGCTGATACAATATATGAAAGCCATCATAAAAAAGTGTAAATTTTGCTATTTGGTTTGCTTTGTTCAGGTAGTGCCTATACAACGTCTTTGAGGAACATTTAATCATTCTGGAAGAAGATAATTATATTAGCTGTCTCATTGGAGCTTGTGCTTTCGAATTTTTCATGAACCCCAGGGATCATTGAAACAAATTAAGTAAATCTCATGTGAATTAACAATGACCAATCCAAAACTTTTAACTCAAAATAATAATTGAATTATCATTTTTCATAGCCAGATTTGTCGAGGGATATATTGCATGAAGTCCGTCACTACTTCAACTGTTTGGCAGTACAGCTCATAATTTGAATCTGAGTTTTGAGTGGGATGTTGCTTTCGATGTATGGCTACTCCCAATTGGGTAAACTTTTAATGCAAATGAAGAAGTTGATTCAAAGTGAAGTTGAAGTACAAAAATCATGCACCTTCAGTTTAATGAACACTAAATGATTTTATGTGGAATGAGACCTTTGGACTAAGATTCCATGCTCTTTCAGTTTTGTTATTCCTGAATTTTATATCACTCATACATTATCATGAGAACATTTTCTATGCTTGAAGAACATAATGTAGAGCATACTTTGCTAATGGCTGATATTACATATATGTAGTTTGATGAAGTAAATGTGGCCTTCATCCTATTTTTAATGTCAAATTTCCAACCAATCGCATGATCATTAATTTACATTAGCAAAAATGTTGTGGTTTATTTAGGTGATAGAAAAAATATTGTTTGCAGACTTTGATCAAATTATTTCTTAAATTTTAAATTTGATAGCATTAATTTTTTGAGTTATATTTTAGATAAGGTCCTCTTGTGACCATTCCAGCTCTAGAATAGTTAAAATGGTTTGATTAAGAGTGAAGATAAAAATTTATAGTTCTCACTATTATATGTTGAATCAATTTCAGCATGAAGAGGGATTGATTGGTTTAAAAAAAATACTGCATGAACTTTTCAGTCTCTTGCTCTTACATAGATCAGTACCGTGGGTCTTGCTGTAGTCAACTCTAACCTTCCATGAGAGCTAAAACTTACAAGTGTTCATTCATTTAGGTATTGGAGTAGGTAATGAATAAACCCTTATGGTTCTTAAAACTGAGATTCTCATGCTGTCATTTGAAAATGAATTCTCCACGTAAATTTGAGTCCAAATGTGGACCAAGAAAGGTGATTCTTCAGGAAACATGCAGCATTTGTGCCATAAGATATTAAAGATGATGATGTTTCTCAAATGAAAAAGTGCACTTAATGATATTATTACCATTTGGCATTCCTCTGCATTAAGATATAATTGTTTTCAAAATTTATCTGGCAATGCTTAATTTCATTGAAGGTATTCAACCTATTTAATCATAGGTTTTAGGCAATCCATGATGACTATTTACTCCCAAGTATGATGAGAATTTGCTTCTTCTTTGGCATACATTATTTTTTATTCATATCCATCTTCTTAATGTCTGCCTGCCTTCATGTTGTTTTGAAAGCCTGCTCTTTTCCTTAACCTTACCCAGGAACCAACACCTCTCTTCTGTCACTACCTCCAACACCCTGCTACCTTTCAATACTCTCTCCAGCCATTTTCTCTGACTTTTAGGGAATTCTCCCGGTAACTTTCTCTCTTCCCCCACCCATTTTAAAACCTCAGCATTTTAGATGCATCTCTATGCCTTCTTCTCTATCCAACGTATTTTATTCCATCCTCCGCCACACACAGCTCAAAAAACCACCAATCTGTGCTCCTCTTCTCGCCTCAAGCATCAATATGAGCATTCACATCCATAAAATACTCAAATCCATATAAAAGTTTGTCTTTAATCGTTACTTCAAATCTTTTTTCAGCATACCCATTGTTAAATCTCTTCTCCTTGCCGATGCCTCGTTTGCTAGCACAAGTATTCTCCTAACATCCCCACTACTAGGCCCAGTTTACTCCAAAAACCCAAATGAACTAAGTGCTCCACCTACCCTACTTTACTCCTTCCTAGTTTAATGTTTAATTGAGTTTTCCTATTTCTCAAGAATATCATTACTTTTATATCTTACAGTTAATAATTAGCCCATATCTCTTTGTGTTTGCAACAGCCATTTTGGTCAGTGCCACACATAAGACGGAAGGAGCGGTCCGACGGCAGTCGAGAGTTCACATCGGTTGGAGAGATCCAGGGTCACCAGTCAATAATAACTGCAATCCCTTGGGTGCCCTGACTCACTATTGCTTTATTACCTGTGAGCCTAAATGTCTCAACCATAATCTGCCCACTCTTATTTCCAGATCAGGTCCTTCCAATGCTACCCTAAACACTTTCTCAACCTATATGTTGAAAATTACAGGTGATAACTGGCCAAACTCTCACTCTTCCCTGCAATCTTTGCCCATTCCCATTCTCCCTCTTCAACCCTTACATGTGCCATCTGACCTTTTGGGTAAATTTGGATAAATGGTAAAAATTTTTAATAAGTTGCCTAGCCCTCCTACTTACTCTCATATTCTACAACATATGCTTCTCCATTAACTTTGCCCACTCAACATGGTCAAATGCATCATCAAAATCAACGAAGCTTACATAGTCACTCTGATTATTTCTGGTGCTTCTTTCTTCTAATGTTCTCATGGTGTCATGCATTCCTCTCCCCTACCTTGAGCAGCACCAATCCTTATGTAGGTAGCTGTTTGCACCAATTTATGACTTTCTATTGATGATGAAGTAAGATCTGGTGCTTTCCTGGCATATAGGCTTGATGAAGTTTTCTTGGGTCTTCCAGCAGGTCAAGGGTTCCATATTGGCCGATGTTTTGATGTTCGACTCATGCATCATCCTCTGATAGATGATCTACCCTGAGGATGATGCTTGAGTTGAGCATCGAAGCATTGGCCAATATGAACCCCCTGACCTGGTGGAAGACCTGAGAAAACCTCTATTGATGATTCTTAGATAGCTTCTGGAATGTGAAATAAAACTTATTGTCCTTTATTTCTCACAAATAGCTGATTTACACGTTTTGGTCTTGGGATCAAATTTTATGTTCGGAAATCTTCTGACCAAATTACTTCCACATAATTACTGCATATAAGTTGAAAGAATCCCTTTTTCCCATTTTTCCCTTAACTGTTTACAAATTCTATAAGAATAATATCCAGTCATACTGCCTTGTTTGGCTTCATCTCTCTCAGAGCTTTTTTTTATCTTCCAATCTGGTACTCCTGGAACTATGCCATCTTCATTTACATTGCATTCCCTTTCTTTTTCTCAATTATTGGATTGCTGCCATTACTAAATATCTCTTCTACATATTCTTTCCATCGTCCCTCATTCTCTTCCTCATCTATTAATAACTTCCCTGTCTTATATCTAATGGTAGGTGTAGGTTTTCCCTTGCTGCACTCTGAATATCCTCTTGTCCTTAGCATCCTTAGCCTTATTAGTTTCTCACCTATATTTATTGTATATGTCTCTACATTCTTGACCCATTTCTGTGTTTATTTTCTTTACCCTGAGGACCCCGTAAAGAATTTCTCATGTGACAAATTTCATCTTAATTCTCCTATTCTCTATCATTCCTATTGTTTCCTCTGCTGTTCTTTCCATCCCATTCTTTAGCCCTTAAACCCCAATCATATTCATTCCTCTGTCCTCATTTTGATATTTACTAAAATTTCCCTAGTAATCATTCCTTTTCGTTCCTGATAAATCCTTAAGATTTCACTTTGTACTGACTTAACCCTCATATTATTTTTTAATATTAAATTGCATTTCATGGCAACAAAATTGTTCCAAATTTGTATCCTTGCCCAAAAAGCTGTGTTAGTTGATGACTGTTTCTATGTTTTTTGACTTGTCAAAGGCTTTTGATAATGTAAACCACAATAGACTACTAATTAAACTCAATAGAATAGGAATTAGAGGAATTCCTCTAAACTAGAGGAAGTTCTATATTCATAATCGCAGTAAAAAAAGTAGTGTTATCAGTTGATGGGTCAAAATATTCATCTGAAGCATACCAAGTTAACAAAGGTGTTCCACAAGGCTCAACCCGTGGGCCACTCCTCTTTCTGATATACATCAATGACCTACCTAACTGCTTCCCAAATAATGATGGAATAATACCAGTGTTGTACGCTGATGACACTAATGTAATAATATCAACACAAACATATTCCAGCCTTGTGGAAAAATCTAAGTCTGTCACACTTGCAATAAACAAGTGGTGTACAGACAACCTTCTAGACTTAAATGTAAATAAAAGTAAAATAGTACATTTTACACGCAATATGAACGTGTCAGATGATCTGCTGGTAAAAATCAATGACCAATCAATTGAGCATGTGACAGAATGCAAATTTCTAGGTATTTCTCTATGGGCAAATATTTCGTGGGATACTCATGTAAAAGCCCTTCAACACAAGCTCAGTTCAACTTGCTACTTATTAAGACACCTGCATGAAACTACAAGTAAAACTGTACTACTCAATTTATGCTATGGGGAAATTTATTCAAATATAGCCTACAGTATAATATTATGAGGATCAGCTGCTAATTCTTAAACCGTCTTTAAAATGCAAAAGAAACCCAAAGAATCATCACCAGGAAACCTCACAATGCTTCATCAAGGCCTGTTTTCCGTGAATTAAATTTGCTACCACTCCCGTGCATCTACATTGTTTTTAATTATATATATATAAAATAACATTGGCAACTATTCTCTTTACTCTGGCTATCATCATCATTACACCAGAGGAAGGAATGAAATTCATTATGGGAATATAAGAATTAAAGCATTAAAATGCAAGGTCCCAATGAAATGGGCATCAGATTATATAACAAACTACCTAAAAGTATCAAGGATACAAAGGGAACTGCTGCATTCAGGCATAAATTAAAAAGGTATCTACAGCGCAATATGTTCTACTCAGTTGACGAATATCTCAACAATATTCCCGACCAGTAAGTTCATACTTTTAGTTTCTAGCAATGATCATGGTCTGATTCATGTTGGTGATCAATGATTTTTCTGAATTTGATATTGCACGTGCATGTTACAGTCAATGTTCATGGGTTTGTGCCAAACACTTATGTAACTATGAGCATCAATTCTTTTATGTATCTTAATTGAGCCTGTGTCTTTGCTCCTTTTTGACATGCCTTATATCATGTACATAGGTCACCCACCTGGTATTTTTGTATTGTGATCTCTGGGCAAATAAAAAGTAATAATAATAATATGTTGTACCGTGATGTAATCTAAGTGGTGCCTACCTGTTTCTCCTGTCATTTTCCATGTGATAATGTTTATATCAGGTCTTAGTTATTGGCATATCTCTTCTTCTGTAGAACTTGACTTCTTTACCCCTGCAATAATTTCTAATTCCTAAACCATGCTCCCTTACCTTTCTCTCATGCCTACTCCTGGCTACCACTGAATTCCAATCCACCATTACTACATATTAGATGCTTTCTTCTTGGCTTATTCCCGATTGTAACTTCCAATTGAATGTACAAACTCTCTAATTCTTCCTCATGATGATTGCTAGTTGGCAGTTACCCCTGGATTGCCATTAGATCAGTTTAGCTTTTATCTTTACCAATGGAAATTCATCAATAACTTACTTCAAATTCACTTCCCTTCTTGTTTCTCATTCAATGATATGGATACTTCACATTGCCTCTCCTTCTCCCACTCTAAACTCCATATCTATGGGTTAAATGGAAGAAGGGACCATTTGGTCTCAATTTCGCCCAAATAAAGACCACTATCTATCTATCTATCTATCTATCTATCTATCACCCTAGTAATGCCCAGACTGTCTCTCTATCTCACCTTAGACAATCCTATCTATATGTAGCTCCTATCTTTATCTATTTACTTCTAATTCCCCTGGTCTCATCATTGTCTAACATTTCAAGTTCTTATCCTAACTATTACTGTCCTCTTTTGGGTCTCATTTTCCAAGAAATTATTTATTATTAAGTAATCTACCTGCAAAAGTAGGTTTTTGATGGACACAACTACCAAATAAATATTTTGTGACTCCTAACAAAACACAATACAGCAATCTACTCCACATCAAGTCCTTCTTCATCTCTGTGTACTTCTTTCCTCCCTTCATCCCACCCAACATCTGTATCCTGTTCCTGCCCTTTCCTTGTTGGCCTAACATTCTCCCCTCTATTACAGTCTTCAACATCCCACTGCCAATCAATATGCCTTTCGTCCATTTTTCCTGCCTCCTTAGTATTTCTCCTGACAAACCTCTGAAAATGCCACCCCAAACCACTGAAATGGCATCGCGCGTGCCTCTCCCCCTCCTAAACCCAAACTGATCATCCCCTAAGTATGATTTGCCTTGATCTCCATCCTTTAGTTGATGATCCTGAAAACCACTTTAGTTCCGTGGGAAATCAAACTTATTGTTCTGTAGTCCTCACATGATGTAGCCTGTGCCTAATTCAGAATAGGAACTAACGCTGATCTTACAGAGTCTCCCAGCCAGATTCCTTCCTCATAGATACTATAAATCAGTCCATATAGACTCTTCATACCACATTTCCCTTAAGATTTCAGTATTTCTGCAGGAATGTTGTCTACCCTTACGGCCTTATTTAGTTTCAACTCCCTTAATGCCCTTCCTTCTCATCGTCGAATATGCCTGGACCTAAGCTATCTCCATCTACATCATATTCTCTCTCTATGTCTAACCTAGTTGGCCTAAGTCCTATACCATACAGTTCTTCTATATATTCCTTCCATCTCTCTTTGATCTTTTCTGTGCCTACTATTATCTTATCTGACTTATCTCTAACTGTTAACACACATCTTCCCTTCTTACTTCCCAATAGTGATTTAACCTTGCTGTAAAGGGCACCAATTTCATCCTTCCTCTGCAAACTTTCCATATCCTCGCACCACATCTTCCACCATGCTTCCTTTGCTTTATTTGTTGCCCCCCCTCAATTTATTACTCAACTCTTTGTACTTCCTTCTGCCTAGCTCTGTAGTTACATTCTTCCATTTCCTTCTCTCATCTATCTTTCTAATCATCTTATCTGTTACCCATGATTTCCTTGTCCTTTCCAAGAAATATTAATTATAAAATGAGTTGTCTTTATATAATATTTAAGGTGGATTTTTCTGATATTTATTCCCTGGAAAAAAAATTCTTTCTAATTGGTACTTGTAATTCATCTAGCCTAGTGTCTAAGATGACCATGATAATGCTTCTGTTAGTTATATGCAATAGGATGACCCCATTATCTATATCTGGTTCAAATGTTGAACTATCAGCAGAGAAACAATAAAAGAAATGAGCAATGTAAGTCTAGAAGATGAAATCAATAACGACTGGAGTTATGTAGATGATTAAAATGTTGTATTAGGATGTGATGTCTCATAGAGAATTAAATTATTTAATTATCTACCTGTAGCTGCCGGAGTAGCTAGCTTTGCCAAATTCAGATCAGTGGTGCACTCATGGCTGGCATTTAAAGCTTTATACATATTCAGGGGATGAATTTTCTCTCATAATATTTCTGATATTATGTCCTGATATACCTATTATATATTATTATATTGTACTAATAATATGTATACTAATATTAGTATAAATATATACTATTATATTATTATTGATAAATTGGCTTGCATATTTAGTCATGAATAAATTATTCCTCAGTATAAGTCAATGAAAATGCTGAAAGAGCAGGCATATAATTAAGTAAGATGAGAAAATATGCATTTTTTCACATATATTCAAACAGCTATCTCTTTCTGTGCATGACTATGTGAGTGAATTTTCATGAAACAGTAAATTATAATTCTGTTAAAACTTCGGTGGAAGATTAACATATTCTTGAAATACCAGAAAGAATTTTTGCCCTGGATTTGATAATAGACACCCATAGTGGGATTCACTATTTACAAAGCACCAGAGGTACAGAGGTAGATACCCATGATAAATAAGGTCTTGCGTTATTAAAACTGTAAGAATCATTAAAATTTCAATATTACTTGCATATTGCCTTCACACGTATTCCATTGAAAGGCCAAGAGATTGAAATGTAGGTATAGCTTACAGGTAAAAAGGCAGTTTAAAGTTTTTCCCTTGCATGTTGAAGACGTAATTATGGTTTTAATCGGTCGTTGGTCGAAGTATGGTTCATGGAAGCCAAAATATGGCCACTCTTTTATTTAATTTTCCCAAGTAAATAATAATGTACGAGTAATCATGAATACATAGAACTCTACATATATACATAGACTCAAGATAAAAAAATTACACTTGCATATTTCTGGCAGCAATCATTTGCTCAAATTCTGATAAGGAGCTTTGCCCAAGGACTATGATAAATTTTATTTTACCTTGCTACACTACTATAGTTTCATAGTCTTAAAAAAGATGGCCTTCTTTGAATTGTTGAATAAGATGATCTACGATTTTGTCCTATACTTGCTTTGGAAACAAGAAAATGCTCTTGCAAGCATGATTCCATAGTCGAATTAGTCTTGGTATTCGATGCTGTACAGTTGTGCTGTAAACTTGACTTGAGCCTGCAGTTGTGTATTTCTGCGTAGTGTGTGTCATTGTAAAGCACTCCTCCCCCACCATACCTTACGTACCTAAAATCAATGTGAAACTATTGCCGTTTACTGAAGTATTCAAATGGGTGTAATCGTCAATTTTAAGTCTCCAAATGGGGATAAACTTTCCGATACGATCCTCTAAATTAATTCAAAGTTAATGAAATACATGAAAGAACCCACAATAGTTATGGCATTGCTGTGGTGACTTTTAAATTTGGATTCCATTGCAATGAAGATACTTTTCACCAAAGGCAATCTTTTCTATTTTCCCCGAGAGCAATCGTGGCGTCCTAACATCGCCTTTTCTGTCCTTCTAGAAGATATTTTTTCAACACTTTAAGGTGGATTTATGACCCTCTGTAAGTCGCCACAAAGATGTTTTTCAATCTTGGTAAAGGCATAGTGGTGTTCGTGAAATCTGTATAACCATAGTTTTTAGACTTTTTTGACTTCAAATTGTTTTTCCGACGTCGTTTTGACCCTAACGTTCTGCCTGCTGTTGGCCTAATTAGGCCGTTCGTCATGATTCACGGAATTTTCACCGTCGAACTGGTGTGATTGGGGATGTCGTATTTGTTTGCAACGCTATTGTCATCTCCGTATGAACGGTTTGAACAATGTCGTTGACTGAAAATATAAACAATACCTCTCTGTAATAGTGGACATATTTTGTTAAGAATAACCTCACGAAAATTTAACTCGACCGCTCCTCGATTGAAAATTCGAAGTTTCTTAAGTCTCACAAAATGGAATCAGAAGGCTTCCGAAAATCCCGCACAAGGAGTTTAACCATTTATAACTCGGCCCCGGGAAGTGAAAAAATGAAGTGCTCGGATTCCGTGTCACTCTCCGACAGTGTGCTAAAGCGGATAAACAATTTTGCTACTGGCCAGAAAACTGATGATAATACCGAAGTCAACGAAGAAGATGCTTATTGGAAGAACAGGATGGACTGTTTAACTGAATCTCATAAAAAAATCGACCAAGATTATTCTGATATGATGAAGAATACTAAGCTAGATAGCGTTCGCCAATATGCTCCACTTATGGACACCGAATTGTGCAAAAAGTTGACGGATAAAATTACTTCTTGCTATAAAGGCAATCCTGATAAGCCCCTTGAGTGTTCCAAAGTGGTGGAAACTTTCACGTCATGCGTTAAAGTTGCTGGGATGGAAGCCATCAGTAAACTTCATGACCATCAGTAAACTCCATTAAGCATCATTGATTTCTTCCAACTTAAAAGGTCGGTGGATTCCGTAAATGGAGAAACGAATGAAATTTAAGGAGAGTGATCATATTGCATTCCTATAAACTGTAAAAGAAAGCGATGGTAATAATAAACTGGTGTTTGAAATATGATACTCTTTTAGCCGTTATTTGGTGGTATTTCTCCATTGCATAGATTACGGAAACAGCAATTCCTCAATTAATATTAATTGGCGACCATGGCTTCACCAATGTGCAAGGTATGTATAAAATAGAATTATAAGGAGAAAAGGTCCATGATTAGCTGCGCTCGAAAAATTAGAGAAACGCACCCGCGCTCACTCCAAGGAGCCCCCCCTCCCCCGGTTAATGAACTACATATTGTACCGTTCCCGCTCTCTCCTTCAATGTATCCCACTATCCCACCCTTTTCCCTCGACCATACAGTGAGACCCTTGAGCTGCCTATAAGTATTTGGAGATTATCTGACTATTTGGCTGATAAATCTGATATCACTCGGGACTGGTTATATTTCCAAGCCTAAATACTTTTGAATATTGAGATCGTTTTCTCCACTCAACAGGATCCATGGCTCCCACAGCTAAAATCAAATATCCTCAAATGTTGATTCCATAGGAAAGTGAAGTAGGGTTTTTTTACTTTGAATAAATTGTGATGAATAATCATGTGATTAACAATTAGAAACCCTCAATACAGAATATCTGTACAATAGTATCACTAAAGGCCCAAAAACTTTACAATATAAATTGGATGACAGTCATGACATCTAAAACTAATTTCTGCTATGCACAATGATGGGAAATAGTCCAATAAAAGTCATGCGAGTGGTGTTTACAATTACATTTTGTATTTTACATATAAGCCTCAATTAAAAAAAAAAATTTACTTTTATCTACTTAAAATGCCATCTTTTCAGCCGTGTAATTATTACCTTTTCTTGGCATAGTGAGGTCAGTTCTCTTTTCATATTTTTGCATTTATTTTCCAGTTGATTTGCTAGTTGGAACTATGAAAACTATTTCTAGTGCTCATCAAAGGGGAAAACTGTGAAATTGACAGCAGTTGTACGGGAGAGTTAGGATGTGGATGTTAGGACAACCACCATACCCCAGACTGTGAATGTTAGGATAATGTTGAGGACAGGGAAATTATAAAATTTAAGAGGGAGATAAAGAGAAGAAATACTTAAGAAGCTTTATTTAAGGCTGTGAAAGGTGGGAATAGAAGAATAATGTGGATTATTGGAGTGATAATTACAGAGTTACATGTAGTGGAGGTGAAGAGAGCCAGCAAGGGGTGGCAAAAGTATTGAACAAAAAGTAGGAAGAAGTGAATTGAACATAGAGCAGATGAGTGATAGAATATTATTCATACCTGTAGGTGTTTAAGTTGAACCAACAAACTTGGTAAGCCTTCAGGTCTTCATCCAACTAGTGATTGTAGGGAGTAAAAATAGGGTATATGACCACTTAAAGGAAATAATCACTGTTTTTCCTTGAAGGGAACATTTGATAGTTATGGGGTGGTGGGCAATGGAATAGAGTGAGGTGGGCTTCTTCAGTTTAGGGATAAGGAATGCCTGTGGGGAGACAACAATAGTGTTCTGAACGAGACAGGGTTTAATCATACTGAATCTTGGTATAAACACAACAATATGTACATGTATGTGGTCTGTGCAATAAATGGGCAAACTGGTGGAATCTGGCAGACATGACGTGAACTCTAACCCCGCCCACTAGCGGCGCTACTTGCCTGAGACCCATTGAGCCGTCTGTGCTTGGCAGATTGTTGAGGTGTGCATATAGTACCAGTTATCTTAGTTTCTGTTGTCCTTGTATTTACTGTTTGTCGATATTGGAAATTGACAAAATCACAGAGCAACGAATCAACATCAAGTTTTTTGGTGAAGTGCTGTAAAAGTTATCAAGAAATTACTGAAATGTTGACAGCTGTTTACTGTGATAATGATCTAAAGAAAATATCCATTTTCAAGCGGATTAAGCATTTTAAAGATGGCCGACAAGACGCCACGGATAATGCAAGGCCGGGATGACCTTCAACCACCTATGTTGACGACAATGTTGGTCGTTTGCGGTCCATTGTCCTTACTGATCATTGAAAAAGTTTGAATGATAGCTGATGAACCGAATTCAGGAAATTCAGCAGGGCACACTATTTCAACTGTGCATAATGGATGGATCTTTCACCATGACAATGCACCTGCACATTCAGCATTGATTGTTCGCCAGTTTCTGGCAAAAATTTCAGTCACCATCCTTGATCATCCTCCTTATTCACAAGATCTCGCCCTCTGCGACTTTTTCCTATTCCCATAATGCAAAAATGTGATAAGGGTACATCACTCGGAAGGTGTGGGCACAATAAAGCAAGAAACGACGAGGAAACTAAAAATCCTGACTTCCTAAGCCGAGGAACCCCAAGGGTGCTGTAAATAGTGGGAAAGAAGATGGAATAAGTGCATAGCAATGAATGGAGAGTATTTTGTAGGGGATGAAATCGATGTAGACTTAATTTTGCAAAATGGAGTTTTTATTGGCCTCAGTTCGCATATTTATTGGACAGTGTAGTATAAGTGGAATGCAATGGAAGTAAGATATCAGTTAGACTATATTACTATTATTTAGGTACTCTACCAGTTAAGGCAGGTTTAGATGGACACAGACTATAAAGCAATTCAATCATATATTTCCCATGTCTTTCTATATGAGGCACAACCTGACATCCAAACCTACAATAAGACCCTCTTCAATGCCACATTCTTCCTTTCTCCCTTCACTCTGTCCAACTTACCTAACCTACCTCTAACCCTTCCTTACCTGTCTAATGTTCTCCCATCTATCACTGTCCAGCATCCCATTGTCGATCAATTCTTTCCCAATCCCCATCACTATCAAATGTTTCCTTACAGGAACACCCACAATTATGTACTCTATTTGATCATACACCCTGCCAACTTCTTCCTCCCAATGATTTCTTGGTGGTATGTAGACTGAATAGTGACCAAGTTCATTGGTTTAGCATTTACTTCAACTAGTAATATTCTGTCCTTTGTCTGCTCTAGAATGACTATGCTTCTTCCTACTTTGTTATGCAATGTTATTGCCACGCTTCCGTGGCTCTCTTCCCCTCTGCTGAGTGTTAATCTATAACTCCAGCAATCCCCACCTCCCATTCATTTCACTTGCCCAACCCTAAAACATCTATATTTCCTCTCTCCGCCTCTTAATTTATATTTTCTAATTTTCCTGTATTCAACATTGTCCCAAGTCCCTATTCTAACCAGTTTGGTCCTCTTAGGTGTCTTCTGTGTCGCTGCTGTCGCCTTCACTGTTCAAAGATTTCGTGAGATTACCTATTTGGCATGTGTGACCCTACCAGAAGCAAATATAATTGCTCCTGCCAGCCCTACCACCATATCAAGGTGATAGACCATAAAGGTTATTTATGTTCTTAACAGTCCTATGTCTTGAAGAAAGAATTATAAAATTTATTTGAAATTGAGAAAGGTGAAGGATACTATTAATCCCTTAACACAGTTTAACAGTTATAAAAAAGTTGAAAAAGATGGAATAATTGTGTCGTTATAGCTTCAAGAATGTTTTCTTAATGCCTAGGAACAAATTGAGTAGCTTCAGGGGGCGTGATGTGGTGGAAGTCGAGCATAATGAATAACTGATCATAGCACTTTTCCACCTGTAAAATTTAAAAAAAAGTGGAAATGTGCTACGATCAGTTATTCATTATTGTCTAGGCTTTTTAGGTTTGATTTTGTAATGCTTATTTCATCTAATATGACTAGAGTTTTCAATTCTTCATTAAATACTCTGTAACTGTGTGTATGAATGCACCAATTCTATTTCTTCTTATCCATGGAAGATTCTGAACTATTTAGGTTGTGATGTTATTGCCGAAAGCCCTTTGCCCTTTAAGATTACGAGGTGACACAATCATGGTTCCTTAGCTCTCCCTGATCCATGTTCATTTTTCACGCTTTGGCACATTTGAATGTGTGACCTAGCTAACATATTGAAAATTAAGGTGCATTTAATATATATTCTTATACATAAAAACTTAGATATCAATTGTAATAGTAAAGAAAATTATTTGAACAACTGTCCACTCACCTAGGTGTGGCTTCATGATACACTGATTTTCATATCCCACTATTTCTCCCTTAACTCAATTATTAGCATTTGGATATTGCTCTGGTTTCTCAGCCCTCCAATAATTATGACACATGGTAGGAATCAATTTTTTCATCAAGATTAAGGTAAGATTTTATTTACAAATTACATACCAGGTTCCATACAATGAGACAGCAGAAGTTGCACAGTCATGTAGAAAAATATTCCCTCTGCCTTAATTTAAATAAAGCATATCATGGGTTTGACTTTCTTATTTCTATAAAAAAGAACTTTGTACACTTAGCTTTATCTTCATCACTCTTCTCCTTGAAAAGTTATGATCAAGATGATTCAGATGTTGTGAGTATCAAACTGTCTTCTCTGTCCTTCAGTCACTAAATTGTCTGTTCAACAAAAGCATAGAATGGAAATTACCTATGCTTCACTAAAACAACAGCTGAAACAACTTCTTCTGAATTGTTCTCCCTCCTTAGTTGGCTACTTCCTGTCCCAGAAAGTGGACTGCTAGATGAATAAGGAGATCCCGCCAAGGAAGGGTTGCTGTTGCTATTTTGTTCGGTTAATACTAGATCTTCGTCATCAGCGCGTGAGTTAGCGGAACCATAGTAAGAGCTGTGGTGATTGATAGGTTGGTTGTCTCCACGGGAAAGGTCAGGTGCTGGGATATGATAAGCTCTGGCAGGAACTGCACCTGCTGGTGCATTGATTGGTGTCCAAGATGAGGAATCATCTGAGGATGAACTGAGAGAATCTGTAGGTGGTGAACTACCAGAGGATGGTGAACTTGGGCTGTACTGGAAGGGTGCCTTTGTCGTTAGGTGGATTTCCTCTGCAACATTTTGCACTGGAGAATCTGATGACTTGGATGATGCCGATGGTGAGGCTACAGAGTAACTGCCCCTGACCCTCTGCTGGTGATAATAAGGGGTTGAGGCTGTGTTATGGTTTGCCCAAGTGGATTCAATTGCAGGTAAATATGAATGGGATGCTAGATGATTGGACGTAGTTCCACGAATCAGATGTGACATTGGCAAATGGTGATATGGTGGACCTGTTTCTGGTTTTTGGTACACCCTAACAGGAGGTCTCACACCTTTGTAAACGATGACTGGTGGCTTGAATGCCTGCTTCATCCTCTGATACGAATCTGCACCATAGAAATTGTCATTCAATGGACTATAAACTTCAACTGTTGGACTTGCCTCTTCATCTTCCTCATCTGGGTATGTTGATCTTGGCGGACTGGTTACATAAGGTTCTGATATGCTTGCACTGGGAGAGGCATCAGGTGGCCGGCGACTCTCATGATTGGCTGTATTATATGATGATATTGATGAGTGAGTGGTAGAAATGGGTTCATTCTCGTATTCATATCTCCCAGGCGTGTACCCATGAAGATCTGCAATGGGGCCAGAATTCTGATTCACAGTTAGATCTGGGGAGTGAGTGGAGTGGAAGATTGCCTTGGTGATGCCTGGGTGGCTGCTGCCGATGGTGTTTGAGGAGGTTGGTGGGCCATAAGAGGGAGTCTTGGGAGGTCCGTATGGGCGAGCACCCTTTTGTGAATTGGTTCTGTAGGGGGGCTTGCCGTGTGGTTCTTGGTGTTGGTTTGGGGGTCTTGAATTGCTACTGGGACGTTTTGGAGGTCCACTATGTCCACTGACGGGCTTCTGAAGGGCATGGTGGTGGTGGAAATTGTATGGGTGCTTATGGCTGCTTGAGTGGTGGGTTGTATGAGGTCTACTGTGGTGTGGTGGGCCTACACTCTTGGTTTCATGGATATCGTAAGGACGGTGATTTGGAGGTGGACGTGGGTGGTGATTTGTTTCTCTGTAGCGGTGGTGTGGGTTTCCTTGGTGATATTGATGATGGTGGTGTTGGTGTCCATGGTGGCTATGTGGTCCTGAATGGAGTCGATAGGGGTTGTGAGGTGGTCGGTTCTTTGGTGGTCCCTTGGAATGCAGGCTGCTACCTTTGGCATTCTGGTACTGCGGGGGGGGACGAGAGGGGCCCGATGGCCTGTGGTTGGGTGGGTGTGGGCGTTTGGGTTGGCTGGTGGAGAAGGGGGTGGGGACTGTTTGGGGTGGGCCGTAAGTTGATGCCTTGATCATTGGTGGAGGGTGCAGAGGGATCTTGCTTGGTTCTTCCCTGAAAGGTGAGGTCAGATGCACCTCTTGGTCTCTTTGTGACACCCCGTTGAGCTCGCTGTTGAAATGGTTGGCCTCTGCTGTGGGATAATTGCTTGGCTTACTCTGCAAATATTGAGATTCAACTTGAATGGCGTTCATGTCTGATGAATGGTGGGAGTTCACTTCTCGTTGGTGTCCTCCTTCTTCATTGAAGGTCTGTGGGGAGATGTGAATTGGCTCGTTTCCTTGCTGATTTGGATTAATAATGGCCATTACTGGCAATTGTGGCTGCTCTATAATGTAAGCATGTGTAAGTTGGGGTATTGCTATAATGGCTTCAGGTTGAGATTTCTTATCTGATTGGGCCGTGGGAATGACGTAAGGCTCGGGTGCTGGCCCTTGAGAGCCAGCTGCTAAGAGCTGCTTAAATATTTCTTCATGTGAAGTTGACGGACTTGAAGGGAAAATGAAGCCTTGGGCTACATTTTTCAAGCTCTCATCATAATCCCTTTGATCCGTGGCATCCGGTTGGATGGTCTGTGCTTGGCTCATTGATTCTAGACTGTGTTGGTTCTCATCTGCTGATGAAGTTAGCTCAGCATTTGACAATGGGTAAATTATTAATGGCATGTTGCCATGTTGAACAGCATAAAACTTGAGCCCCTGTATCTGGTCTGCACTTGCCTGTTGAAAGGAATAAAGATATATCATTAAAATTTGCTGAGTTAATGATATAAGCAGGCATACTATAATTAAAAATGAGGCAATAAGTGATTTCATATAGATACTTTCCAAAATTAATACTTTGATAAACTGTTTTTAATAATAACAGTCAGTCATGACTTCATGGAAGTTTTTCATATCAATAATGAATGGAACTTAGTAAGTTTCCGTAATTTTATTGAACATTGGTATAAGATGTTTCAGTGCACATTTGTTTACAACAGTGTAGTATAATATATTATGCTATTCTGCAAATAAAATTGTGGATATTTACCCAGTTTGTTTTCATCTGGATAGTTCCTTTTTACTGAGCTCATCAGTTATTGATGAAATAACCTACTTGGCAATATCTCAGTTAATGCTAAAATCAAATTCTCAGTATCCGTCAATTAAGCATGAAGTGGATGCTGAGACAACTCCTTTAAAAGGACGTCATACTTAATGGTAATCTGCCACTTCATTGCTAACACCCCACTTTACCTTAGATAAATGGATAGTACTTACATAAATATGATGTTTCATTAGGTGACATTTCATGACCAAACTTCACCTAAATGCCTTTTAATTAGTGTCACTAGTTCAAAGAATGATGTGGCAAAATTCAAAGTGGCATGTTTTTAAATGAATTATATTCAAAGTTAAAACGCATATTTTAAATGAATATATTTTAAAGCAAGGAGAAGATATTGGCATGTTAAGATATCATTTGTTTTACTTAAAGCACAGCTCATAGTATAGGTACTCCATCATTACGTGTACACTCTTAGAGCACAGTCTAGTAAGGTACAAACAAATGTTAGAATTTTGCGCTGAAGAAATCATTCACCTTGACTAGGACTCAAACCCGGATGCCTTGATTTCTGGCCAAGACAGTTAAGGCCCTTAGGCATCCCATTACCCTGAATTACTTGGGTATTTAAAGGAGCAAGATGTTTTGGCATAGATGTTTTCATCCTACAATTTCATGAAATAATTGAAGTCATTCTCCTTGTGCCAGAAGTTGGCCTTGAGATTTAAGCATGTTATAGTTACATGGCCATAAAAATCAATAAATTAGTGCCTTATGTTGGAATTTGAAACTCCGATCACCGATCAATGAACGTTTAATAAGGTAAAGCCAAATACCAAATTAGTGTGTACAAGGCAAATGTATCTTAAGATTATGCATCTTAAATAACATGGTTATACCTTAAATCTTACTTGACCATCACTCAGAGAGTAACATAAATGATAAATCCAGTTTAAGAATTAAATAAATAAATAAATCCAGTTGAAGAATTTGAGATGCCTATTGTTAGGGCTCCTCAACTTTGCTGCTATTCATCACTCGTGTCTTTCACAGCCATAATGTGTTGTATCAAACTTTGCATGATATCACATGTTTGTGCATCAAGCCGAGCAGAACAGTAACATGAGTTAACATATTCCTCTCCCTTGAACACAGGCCATATTACTTCACATCAACAGGCCACTGGATCACACACTACATGTTTTATTTGCTAATGAGACTAATACCTATATGTTTGTTGTATTGAAGTTGAAAACTCAATTTTTCAAATTTCAATACCAAACCTAAAACTCAAGTTTTTTAAAAAAGAATCAATTACTTCTCTTATACCTGGATCTTGTACTTTGTTGTCATTTTGCATCTTAAGTAGGCACGGAGGCTAAATGATGAGACAAAACCTGTTTGGCTTTAATTTTTGAAAATTTAGGCTGACTCCAAACCTTAAAATTGGTGATTAAGGTGGTATATTCATCCCTTTTCTTTCGTAAGAAAATCATTAAAATTGACCATACAGCAATTGATGACTTGGTACCACGGATTATCAAAGTACCATCCATTTTAATTTTAAAGACTATGAAAAAATTAATTCCTTAGCCAACTTCAACTTAGTTGACTATTTTTTAGTCGGCTCGACCCCTCAAAATTAAAATGTGGGTTTATGCGTTTTGTGTAATTGTCTATTAGGTTGTAAATCCTTGGGGACTATGTATATGATTTTGTTGAAGTTCCAATTGCACCCCTTATAACAGGCATGCCTAGGTTGAATCAGAAACTTACTGCGGCATCCAAATCCTCTGGTAAATTGTTTTGATCCTCAGGAAATCTAACGTGGTCCTCTCTGACGTCCGATTCTGCTTCAAAGTAGGGCTCTGATGAAAATTGCCGACTTTTGGCACTGTCCCCGCAAACAAATGAAGCCAATTGAATGGCAATCACTAAGCAGAGGAAGCCAGACTTCTCCATCTATGGAAAAAATAGTGATATTTAAATGAAAACTAGAATATAGTTCTGATTCAATATTATATACTGCAATAACAGTGAATGGGTTTCTGACACTCTTTTTATTGACTTTATAACCTTTGAATAATAGACTGATTTACCTTCCATTATTCAAATACATACGATCATGGAATTACCATGGCACAGATCTTTTATCTAGAAACTGCGCAGATGAAGAACTTCTATTGGAAGCAAATGCATCAAAATTATTAAAATCAAATCAAGTTCATGTAAAATATCTTATGTGACATTAGGATATAAATTTTTTGAAAACACCAAGTTTCTGAAATGCTAATAAGATTGCCAAATAAACAATCCTTTTCATGCGTTTGATATTTCAGATAATTTTATGCATGTAATGGTAAACCATAATACCTATTATGACGTAGTATATATATAGGTACTTCTTGTGGATTAAGAATTTCATGTGAAATACATACATTGATTTTTTTGTAAAATAAATTTGTTCATTTTTAGGATTCATTGGCGAAAACAGTTTAACCTTGGAACAAGAATTAAAAATGTGAGTAATAAGTTGTCTTAACTTGATGTAGTTCTAGCAAGAAATAATTAACCTATTATGATGTAAAAAACAAAAAACACCGTTGATGTGGTAAAAATTTATTGATGAAAGATTAAAACTTAATTAATAAAATAAACTGAATAGAGGAGGAGCCCTGCATGCTAATGTAATGGTAGTCCAGAGTTTAAATCTTATTACCGAGACATAACAAGACGAATACAGCTTTACAGAGCATCAGTTTATCAGACTCCTGTGTGTAGTTGATCTCATTGCATGAATATTAGATTATGGGCGGGCATTTTACTTACATTTTGTTAAAAATGTTCAACTTGTAATGGAGAACGTCGAAAATTTCTCAAGCACATAATAAAGTACAGCTAAGCAACATGTGTAGACTTTCATAGAACTTTACTCTGCACCAACCTTAATTGAGTGCCCCTATTACATTATTGTACAGAGTTATAAGGGTGAGGCTAATGTACTTTGTCTCTTCCACCCCTACCCCATAATCAAGATGCAGAGAAATGAACAGTAGGGTTATGATTCTATTGGAGTGAAACAGTGGAAAATGGACACATGTGACGCATGCTGTGGGGTCGATTTCTTGTATAACAGCTGATTTTGTCCTGTTATAGACTTATGGTTAGTTTCAGGCACATATGATTAAGGCTCTGTAACACCAAGCTTTCAGTGTTTGATGGTTACATTATTGGCAATAATTTCTTAATTGACATACCTTGAATTGTTTTATCATCAATGAACCTTTTTTATCACTTATTTTTCTGCTTTTAAGAATTCAACAGCTAAATTAAATGACTGGTTAATAATCGTTTTCATCATGAATCATGATTGATGATGGTTTGCATAGTTGAAATGAGCTAAATGAGTCAGTTGAAAAATTCTATGGAAACTGAATTTGTGGCAATTGATGCCTGAATATATCTTACTTGAAAATTACCTCTCATTAACATGCTCAGAGTAATTCATAGCTGGACAACTTAACAGAAAATACTTCAAGATGACTATGAAGCATCTCGTTTATAGGTATGCCCATACATTCATGTTGAAGGCACAGGAATGATAGTGAAACACAAACCAGTCTGAATACTTCTGCTATATATCGTATCGTCTTACCCTAATAAAAGATAATTTTTTTTGCAAATTCATGATAATGATCAAGCTTGTAGAAAACTGAATTGCCATTACTCTTTCACAAAAGGTGGTAGCATATTGACCTACATGAGTTGGAGTTCTTGTAACTCATTTCTGCAGTTCTGCAGTCTCCCTCAAACTCATAATTACTTAGCTTGTGTCATGACTCACGCTCTTGTCAAGCCTACTAGAGCACATTTTGAGTGAAAGCGCAAAGAAGGAGGGATTAGAAGAGTTGATTTTGTTCTTTTTTTCTTCTCTCCATAAAAAAGTTTTTCTTTTCTCTGAAAAAATCCTTTCCTCCATATGCCGTGAGAAAATGCTAGGGGTAGAATGAGTAAGGCTTGAGATGGGAATGAAAGTGAACTGTGAAATGGTTAAATCAGTTAGGTTTGTAGGTGATCAAGCAATAGTTAATCAGGCAAGCCAAGGGATTGCAGTTATTATTAAGTGCTTTACAGGAACAATGAGAAAGGCGTGAGATGAGATTTTAATTGAGAATTTATTTAATGAGATTTTTGAATCTCATTAAATCAGAGAATTAGGGAAGTTGAGTAAGACAATAAAGTAGAAAGGAATAAACTAGAGAAGCAGGAGCTATTAAAGTATTTGGGCAGTATTTCAGAGGAAAAGGGGCATAGTAGTGGGTATATTAGGAGAATTATTGGATTAGCAAAAGAAGCATTGATAAGAAGAGAATTGATGACAGATAGCGATTAGGCAAAGAAAATATGGAGCATAGTGCTCCCCATTATGGATGTGAAACCTGGTCTTTAAGGAAGTGAATGAGTGTAGGTTTAAGTCTTTTGATTTGCAAGAGTGGTGGAGATGGGAGAAAGTAAGTTGGGCAGGGTGGAAAGCAAATACAGAGGATTTTAATTGGTTGGACAAAGTAAGGAAATTGCTGCAGAAAATCTGAAAAAGGCAGAGAAATTTGGGGATGAAAATATTGGAAGTTAGTGCAGTGTTGAAGGATTTGATACAAGGGAGAATACTGACAAATTGTGTAGTTTCAGGCATGATGTGGTGCATTTCAAACATAATAATGAACAAATACACCACTTTTCTACTAGATATTTATTTAAACTAGTTTTGATTTACTTTATCATCCTCAGGTGAAAAATGCAGCCATATGCTAACTTGTAGACCTATTTTAACTGGGTAGGAAAGGGAGAAGGATGACTGTGGTAGAAGAGGGAGGAGAATGGGGAAAGTGGCTTGAAAAATGAAAGATAGGGGTAGGGTTGGCAGAGGATAGTGAAATTCACATCAAATACAACGGTAAAGACATTTAACACAAAAGAGAAGGTCAATATCCCATTTTGGTGCACCATATCTGTAGCCAGAATGAAAACTGAAGAGCAGGGATAGTTAATAGCCACCAGGCACGGGGTATTAAGATCCCTAGAATTGGTGGGAAGAGGAATAAGGTTCACTATACTAAGCATTCACCGGGGGAGGATTGTTGGGTGGCTTGAATTTGAGGGAATCACCTGATCTGTAATTCAAGGCTTCCTACTGATGTCCAACAAGTCTTTTCCCTCATGAAAGTTGATGGTGAGGTTGAGAAAATTTATTTGTACATCAACACTCAGCTCCATGATGAAATTCATAAAATTATGCAGAGACTTTAATTATTTAAAGAAATTGTCCTATGGTCTATTGCTTTCAATCGAACAGTAGAAAATATTATCCACATATCTAAGCCAGTATAAGATGTTATATGCTAGTTTCTCTTGAGAATTGATTTTCTCTTCTAATTTGTGCGTAAAAATGTCGACTGGGAGTGGGGAGAGCCCATGGCTAGTCCTTCCCTTTGTTTATAATACACTTCATTGAATCAATAACTAATAATAATATAAAAAATATTAATGAAAATAATTTTATAAACTTCAGAATTCTATTTTACAAGGCAGAGGGGGAAATGGAATGTAGATGGCTTAACTAAGAAGAAAAGAAAGGAGTTCCCGTTGGTTGAAGAAAAAAATTATGGGTGAGAACAGAGAGGCGGGTGCATTAGAAGAAAAATGGGAACTTATTAAAAAAGGGATTTTGAAAACTGCAAACGAAACTACAGGAGCAGTTCATAGGAAAGGGATCATGGATTAGAGCAGAGGTGATTAAGAAGATAACAAAAGGAAGGAACACAGAAGAATGTAAACACAGAATTAGGAAGAAGTGGAAAGAGATAAATAGATGATGACCTATGTGGCCAAGATATTATAGATCAACACTTAAAGGCATGAAAAGAATATGATGTTAATGGGGAAAGCTTAGGTCCATGCATACTTAATTCCAACATACTTAATTCTGTGAGGATTGTAAACAACATGTCTAATTTAGTATGCAGCAAAATTCGTATATGTGATCACTAATAAAGGGATTGAGAGGATGGATAATCATTACTTAAGTGATGATCTGTTTTGGTTCAGGAAGGACAGAGCCATTGTCATGATGCCATAGATCACCAATGAGGTCACTGATGTAAAGGAACATCAAATACAATTAGGATGCATTTTTTTTGTTTTGTATATTTTAATAAGGCATTCCGTGTAGTAAAATGGGTAGAATTAAATAATGTGTTGCAAAAAGGGGTAGGTTGTTGAGATAGGTGAATTATTTGCTAAGGGTAACAATCTCAGACTACTCATGTGGATGGATGAACAGTTGGGATGTGTAGTGTTGAGAAGAGGAATGAGACAGGGGTGTCCATTATCATGTGCATTTCAATGTATGCGTGGAGGAAAAGGTAAGAGAGAGGCACAGAAAGATCTGGAGGTATGAATGAAAGCCTGTGGGGAATTAATAAAATATGTCAGGTTTTTGGATGGTCAAGCTTTAGTTTGTTTCATGGCCAAAGGGTTGCAAGCATTGCTGAGTGCATTAGAAAATCAGTGTGATGGGCATAGGATAAGCATCAATATAAACTAAAAAAATGGTAATGATGTTTCTGGTAAGGAGGAAGGCTAAGTTAAATGTTCAAGTCGGGGGTTAAAAACTAGAGCGAGTGGAACGGTTGACCTATCTTGGAAGCATTTCGGACCAAAGTGGTCACAGTAGTCATGAAATTGGAAAAAGAACTGCTTTAAACAAACAAGCTTTCACAAGAAGGAGTGAATTGATAATAGGGATGTTAATTAAAAATTAAAAAAATATGGTTTGATCAATCTCTTCACCCCTTATGCTGAATTATCCCATCAAAAAATTCAAATGACAAATTTACACATTATATTTTATGAAAAAGTTGTAGTTTTGTTGCAAAGCTACATCCAAGGATAACTGAGTCATTTTTAAAATTGGTGATTTTCTCTGAATAATATTGTCAATTTTTTTATGGAAGCCTGATCAATACAAAATTATCATTAATCATAGGAAACCTGAACTCATTACAAAACCAGGTGATAGTTATTGGATGATTTCTCAAAGGATATAAAACTACGTTAGTAATTTAAATTAGATGGGAGAAAAAAAGTAGATTGAACTATTTACCTATTTAGGAATTAGCTCTTGGGTGAATATAGTGACTGCGGTAGGGGCAACAGCAGAAGAATAGCATTAGGAAAAGAAACTCTCGCAAGAAGGAGGGAGTTAATGAAAGGGATATGGAGTAAAGCTGCAAAGAAAAGATTTGTGAAACTTTGTTATGGAGTATGGCTTTATATGGCATGGAATCTTAGTCACTGAAGCTAGATGATAGGTTTAAATTGAAGTCTTTTGAAATGTGGGTAAAGAGAATGATGGAAAAGGTGAAATGGAAAGAAAGGAAAACAAATGACTGGGTGCTGGAGATGGTGGCAGAAGAGAGGGAATTGTTGGGCAGAATCTGAAGGAGGAAATAAAGGTGTGAGTGGAGAATTTGAAATGGAATGTTGAAGAATATGATAGGTAGGAGAGCATTTGGTAGGCGAGGAAAGGGAAGAAAGAGGTCAAGCATATTGCTATGGATTGAAGGGAAGTAGAAAATATGCGAATTGAAGAACAGTTTGTGGTAGTGTGAAGTTCCATGTTGTGTCTTGCTAGACAAGACGTATTAGTGATGTTCAGACTGTGTCCATCCAAAACCAATCTTAAACGGTAGACTACCAATGAAAATCATGATGACATTATAGCTTCTAATTTTATTGATAAACCGTATTGCTTTTGGTTTCTATTCATATAGGTCACACATTTAAAAAACTTAAGAAAACGATTTCTATATCAGACTGTGAATTATATTTTGTTTATGGAATCTCTCAGAAATTTGTGATTTAATTTAATGTACGATAATAATAATAATAATAACAATAATAATAATAATAGCAATAATAATAATAGCAATAATAATAATAATAATAGCAATAATAATAATAATAATGATAATAATAATAATATTAAGGAAAGTAACAATTGAACAACTGAGTAGCGTGCAGGTAATACTCCGCAGTAGCACCGCTACATGCAAGTATGGGTAAGTAATTTACTCTGCTACATACTTGTACGTTATTTGCATTTCATAGATATTGCTGCAATGGCAAGACTGTAATACATTTTGGGAAGAACATGAGGCAGGCTAAGTAGCTGGAGGAAATGGATAGGTATGGTGGGTGGAATGAATGGAAGTAGAAATTAAGCAAATTGAAGAACATTTTAATGCAGTGTTGGATGTGAGGTTGCCATCTTGTTGGCTGAAGCTAAGGAGTTTGGAGATGATCTGTCTGTGTCTTTCCAAAACCTACCTTAAACATGAAACTACCAATGATAAATTTGGGGCAGATTAGGTGCCTAGAAGACCAAAAAACATATCACATTTTATTCATGCCTTTAGCCAAATTTTCTCTCTCATTAAAAAATGGAAGTCTCAGTACTAGAAAATGTGATCAATCATTAAGATATGCCTGCAATATTATTGCTTTTTAATATTCAGAATGAGGTAGATTTGAAATATACCTACGTCTGTTGTGGTGTTTAAACCAAATGTTTGTCCATAATGATTGAACCATTTCTTAGACAGAACTCTATTGCTCTCTGAACACAAAGAGTCATTCTTTATCCTAAATCGTAGTCCCCTACCTCACTCCAAATTCCCCCTTTGCCCACCACCCTGTTCCAATCCTCCATCACTACCAAATGTTTCCTTCATGGAAAAGCAACCATTATTTCCTGTAATTGATCACATACCCTGTCTATGCCCTCCTCCCTATGGTTACTTGTTCACATGTAAACACACACCCTGGTCTTGTAGCTGCTAGGACTCATTCTCTGATTTATGTCCATTAGAGTAGCTCGGGATCTCGTTGGCAGCTCGTAGGTCATCTGCTGTGGTTGGCAGGTCCATGGGTGCCCCTTCTTTGCCATGTTTTCCTTTCCTGTGCCCTCCTCATCCATTCCTCATACCCATCACCTTCTTCCACATCATCCATCATTTTGACCCCTGTCCATTCACCCTCTCTCGCTTGGCCCTTCCACCCTTCCTTCTAGCTCCTCTTTCAAGAGGCAGTCCCTTCGTAGCATGTGTCCAAACCAGTTTCTTTTCCTTTTTTTTGATTGTTTTCAGCAATGTTCTTTCTTCTCCAGATCTCCTTAATTCTTCATTCGTCACCTGGTCTGTCCACTTTATGCCCTGCATTCTTCTCCACACCCACATCTCAAATGCCTCCAGCCTTTTGCACACCCTTTTTAATGCAGTTTTCAGTGTTTCACCGCCAGTATAACATAACACTCCATTCATAACACTTGACTAGTCTCTCTCTCTCTTAGCCCTATATCCATTCTGCCACATTTTACTTTTCTTTTCCTGATGAAAGTTTTTTTGGCCATTGATGTCCTTATTTTTATTTGCTTTTCACCCCTCCAGCTTCCTGTTACCTAGATATTTGAACTCTTCACCAGTTCCAGCCTTTCTCCTTCCATCTTAATATCCATTTTCTCATTTCCACCAACATTCACCATCTAGGCCTTGCTCCTGCTTATCATCAAGCCGTACTCAATTCTCATGCCATTAAGTTAACTGTTTTTCTTCCCCAACAGAAAGGATCAAGTCGTCAGAATCCCTGAGGCACACAGTCCTTCTGCCTCCAACTGACACTCCTGCATCTTCTCTCCAGCATGTCCTGATCACGTCTTCCGCATTAATATTGAAAAGGGTGGGGGAGAGACAGCACCCCTGCCACACTCCCCAACCAATATCAAACCAACTCGTCCTCTTTTCACCAAATCTAACATACACCTCCAGATTTTTCCAATAAGCCTGCTGTCTTTTCAGTTCATACCTCTTCTTTTGGGATTTTTATAAGTTTTTCCTATCGTAAACAGTCAAAAACGTCATCAAATCAACAAAACACACACACGAATCTTTAACCTTCTCCTGGCATCACTCTGAAATGTTCTGCACTACTCCTATTGCATCTTTTGTGCCCATTCTTCTTTTGAGGTCATTCTTTTCCTCCACTGTGTTGTCCTCCATGATTTTGTTGTCTCCTATTCAGCACTCTTAAAAATACCTTCGTTGCATGAGTGATGGCACATCACACGATGCTCCTCACATTTTTTTGTTCCTTTCTTCTTTGGTAATGGTATCATTTCATTTTTATTCCATTTTTTCATGTAACAAAGAACTAATTTATTAGGTGAAATTAACATGGGTAGGGGGGCCAGTTCCTTTCCCTGGGCCGGCGGTTATGGTTTCCGAGGGAGATCTGGTACATGAAAAATTACAGAGCTTGGGTGGAGCTGCAGGTGTCCAGAGAGGCTTGCCCGGGAATTGAACCCAGGCCCTCCAGTCATTCCCTTACTCTTACATCTTGATATTTTCTTGCAACCCCTGCCACGCACCCTTATGATTGATCGCGGAGTATGCATGTAGATATCTGCTCTTGAGAAATCCAGCTGCCACTACCCACTACAGTAAATTTAATTGCAGAGGGATGTTAATTCCACCAATCTCTCTTCCTGCTGGCATTTCAGTAGTTCGACAGGTATTCCATCTACACCCTGTGCCTTTCCGTTTTTCATCTCTTTCAACGCTGCCACCACCACAGTCAATAAGATGTCCTCTCCTATGCAGTCTTTGTCCACTTTGGGTCAGCGTGTGGCGGTTTATAAATCACATGGTCATCGTCTTTAGACGATGGGCCCACACTGCGTGAAACGCCATAAAATGCGAAACTTCTTGGGCCCTCTGATGTACGAGTCTCCTTTAATATTCGACCCTTACTGTATTGGGGTATTCCGCCCAAGAGGCCTCCAGGAATCATAGTAGACGTTACTATATCCCTGTACCCCTAGCCGTTCGATGAATTATGTGACCCCAGAGTTCGAATATGTGAATCTTTCGAATAAATTTCGTCGTTTAGATTGAAAACCTTACGAAGAAAACGTTTCACCAGCCATCAGAAGTTCCAGATTTCTCTGTTTTGCTTTCGTGTAAAATTTCACGCATGATATAGCCGACGCTTTGCGTGTGTCATCAAACTTCGATGACGGATTCCAGGGTTTTTGCTATTCTTCCGTGACACTATTTTTAGCGACCCCTGCGTTTCTTTCGTGGGATATTTTTTATTTTTGAGTGAAGAAACGATGCCCGCACTTTTCCACAGCACTCCTCTTTGAACGATCCGTTTGACTGTACTTGAGCAGCGCCCGTAGTACTAATACAAGTGTCTCGCGAATGCGTTCCAAGAGAGCGCGGCGCTCCTGTTGGAAGCTGCGCACCTCTAATATTGTTCCTCGTGTGGCCTCGCAAACGTGCAAGCGTAGAAGGATGCATATTTTCTTCGGGGGGGAACTCTTTTCGTACCTTCAGTGATTTTGTCCCCAGCTTGAATTCAGTGCTTCTTCTCCCCGGAATTTTCTGGTCACCTATTGAGATGCATGGGAATAAATTGATTATTTTAGTGCCGTGTGGGAGTTTTTTGGCGTATTATTACCTTCGGGAAATTTTCCATGGAAGAGCAAGGAAGAGAATAGGGAGGACATTCACTATTTTCTGCATTATACTCACTAGTTTTTCCCAATTCACTCTATCAAACGCTTTTTCGAAATCTACGAAAGAGGCAAATACTTGCTGATTGCAATCTACTATATATACCTCTCGATTAATAATCTCATTACTGCAATAGCATCACGCGTGCCTCTCCCCTTCCTAAACCCAAACTGATCATCCCCTAAGTAATCATTTGCCCTACTTTCTATCCTTTTGTTTATGATCCTGAGAATAACTTTAGCTGCGTGGGATATCAAACTTATTGTCCTGTAGTCCTCAAATGATGTAGCCTTTACCTTTTTCGGAATAGGGACTAAAACTGATCTCACAAAGTCTTCCGGCCAGATTCCTTCCTCATAGATACTACGAATCAGCCCATATAGCCTCATCCTCCCACATTTTCCTAAACATTTCAGTAGTTCCACAGGAATGTTATCCACCCCCACGGCCTTATATGATTTCATCTCCCTTAATGCCCTTTCTATCTCATCGTCTAGTATGCCTGGACCTAAGCTATCTTCCTCTACGTCATTTTCCTTTTCTATGTCTAACTTTGTTGGTCTATGTTCTTTACTGTACAGTTCTTCTATATATTCCTTCCACCTCTCTTGGATCTTCCATGCGTCAACTATTACCTTACCCGCCTTATCTCTAACTGTTAGCATAGATCTCTCTTTCTTACTTCCCGATAGCGATTTAACTTTGCTGTAGAGCGCACCGATTTCACCCTTCCTCTGCAGACTATCTGGTAATACTTATAATAATGTAAATTTAAAACGTACGTACCTACGGTTGTGAAGCAATAGAAAACGAGATAGTCGAGGCCGTAAACTTGATTGGCACTAGGTTTTTTTAAAGGGGGGGAGTGAGGTAAAAACAAATTTACTAGTAAGGGGAAGGTAGGGAACAAACACTTAGGTCACTTGGGTGTGTTTGGGGAACAGTGACCCACGTGTAACTCAATCACACCCAAACAGTTAAAAAATAAGGCAAAAAACACTCAACCACTCGATGACTAGGGCGTGTTAAGGAATAACAGTCGCATATTGAAATTAAATGAAATAATTGACTTTGTAATTCCACACACTTTTGGGTGTGGAATTACAAAGTCAATTATTCTATTTCAATATGTTATACAAATTCCATAAAGTTACGCCTGAGACAACAAATAACAGTCACTGTCGTGAATCGCATTCGTACACACTCAGGGTTTGCAAGGATATCTCCTATGCCAGGGACCCGTTGTGCTGACACAGGAACGAGAAACAAGCTAAAATAAAAAATCAAAAAAGAAAAAAGAGAGGCCCAAGTTCACGTTCGCAGTCCCTCAATCACTCGGGTACGTAAATACCTTTGTGAATCGCACCCAATCACTCGTTCAGGGTTTACAAGGATTCCTCCTATGCCAGGGACCGTATCTTCCCCTTACTCTGTGACTTTGTTTGTACCTCCCCCCCCCTTTAAACAAACCTTGTGTCAATCGACTTTATGTTCTAGGGTATTTCGTTTTCCATTGCTTATAATAACCTACTACGTTATATCTCTCATCTTGTTAATATTTTTTATTGGGACTTGTTTTCATCGAGTTTGAAATTCCATCAATGTTCAGCTTTAACCCTGCCTCAGCTCATTTTAGTTTGAAAATTCCTCCCCCTGCCTATTACACGATTTATTACGTTATGGAATATGAAGAGGACAGTAAACGTGAGAAGAAAAGTGATAAACCACGTGCCCTTGAAACTGTTCGCGGAGTATTGCGCGGATGTCTTTTTATTTTATTTTAGCACACAGCGAGCCATCGCCAGGGTGTGTGGAAGGGGGTGAATACACTCCAGACTAATTTTTACCCGAATATGACCCTACCGCGGTCAGACAATCCCTTATCGTTCGTGGAAAAAATGACATATTAAATCTATCTGTTCTACACTTTAAATGTCTAATTTAATTAACATGATCTCTCCTACCGTAGTACTACGATGGGGGAAAGGTGTACATGAGTTAAACACTGAAATATTATTCTATGCATTATAAAAGATAGATTATCGATTTTTTTGCAAGCGAAATGTGATTAACAGGCTTTATCCGTCGATCACGTTTCAAGAGTAGCAGTTTTCATTTGTTTGTACAGTTATCGAAATCGGCCCATTCAGTTACTCGGGGTTGACCCTCATTACGGATCATTTGGCCGAAATATCTTCGCGCGGAGTCAGGAAGGCCTCGCCAAGAAGTCGCGAAGTGAAACAGGAAATGCTCCCGATAAACGAGGCGGCTGCATCGGCCGTTTGTAGTGCAGCACTCTCCGTCCTACGGCCGGGGTCTGGTTTTCGAAGGCACGACTGCGAAGCGATGCGTCGTCGCGTCCAGCGGGGGGTGGGAGGATTGCCGACCGCCAAAGGAGAGGGACGCGTGCGTGTGTGCTTGTGTCGGGGGAGGGGAGAAGTTGGAGGGAGAGAGAGAGAGGGTATCGGAAAGGGGTCTCTCGCAGTGGCGAAACTCCTCGAGCAAAAGGGTCGCGCATCCACCCTTCGAGTGAGGGGAGGGAAGGGGGGGGAGGAGTGGATGCATCTTGGGTATCAAGGCCGCGCGCACTTCGGAGGGGTCGAGGGGTGGTGGGGGCGACCCCGTTTGGCGGCGGCGCGAGGGAGGAATGCCGGAGAATGAGAGGCGACGGCTCGGGCGGGGTGGAGGAGAGGGGCCCTGGACGAGCGGCGGGGAGGGGGCTCGTAGTTGGCGGGTGCCGCAGAAACGGAGCGTGCATCGACGGAGAGGCAGCCTCTGGTGGCTGCCAGCACTCGTGGGCGGCAGGCGTCGCGGGCGAAATGAAGGCGCAGTCCCCACACCTGGTTTCTTACTCTTCAAAATCAACGAAGGATGTGACGACATTTTCGATTCACGGCCAAATATTTTTGGTGGAGTCTGAATAACGCACATCAATGCTTTGAATCAATCCATGCCAAACTTTCTTCGCCACAGCTACAGTAATCAGCTCGTCGACTCTGGTTTTGTTGTTCCAGAACAGGTCTTATTTCTTATTAAACTGTGTGAAATTCGCGTATAAATATATGGTAGGAGAGATTTTTTTAACTGTGCCACCGGCGACTTCAAAGAAAATTCTTCTCATTAAAATGTTATCACAAATAATAATATTCAGGAAAAAATATTAGTTTAATCGTTCACCGTAATGCTTTTAATTATTCAAGTATCATCCGCCAGTGGAACATGGAGTTTCGTATGACTATTTAGTAAAATAATATTAAATACAAGGAGAGACCCTCATGATTCGATGCATATAGGTATCAAAAGATTTTTTGTGAAACAGCCTTTTAAACATATTTGACAAATAAGCACTACGTGAACTAAATTCGGTAATTGTAATGAGTTGTCGAAGCTTTTCTTAGCAAGTTCCTAAAATTTATTGCGTATCGCAAGAACATCCTCCTGTTGGCCCAAAATTATTTCCTTTGATTTTTTCGCCATCTTCTACCTATCTGAATTCCGTATAAATCCGTGGAGAGGAATGAGAAGAATAGGCTTTCGGATTCCTGTACCCCGCTTACTTTTTAGGGGTTAATGTGGTAGAAGAGACTCCATTGTCTCAATCTCGCCCCAAAATAAAGACGGATATCTATCTATCTTATTATCCTCCCATCACATCCCCAAACATCCAGCAACCTCTCAATATTTCCTCCACCCATTATTTCTTTTTCTGCCTACTTCGGGTTTTTTGTAGCAACGTCCTCTCTTCCCTAAAAATATATGAAACTTCAGCGTAAGTCTTTAACTTTGTTCTACATGCTTTCTCAAATCTTCTCCATGCACACATCTAAAGATACTCCAAATTACGCGTATCTTATTGCCCCGAAGACCAGGTTTCAGATAAACACACCTACGCTCAATTTTACACTCTTTACTGATCTTTTCCTCATTTATTTACTAAGCGTGCGTGCCCGACATCAATTCATTTCTTCTTATAGGTAATATAGGGCAAGTTATAAATTAGTTTAAGAAGGAAGCATTGAATAGATCTTGTCACAGCATAAGCCTGTTCTTACTTTTGGTAGGAAAAAGCGTCATATTTAGGGAAGAGCAAAGTCTCGAGATTCGATGAACAGCGTCCTGAAATTTCAAAATTACCTCTATGCTGTAGCAAAATGGAAAACGCGATTCCCGCAGGAAAATCTCCAGTAGCGAAAAACTACTTAATTTTCCGAAGAGTGCGCTCTCAATTATCAATCAAAAATTCCTCCATAGTCTCAATGAAATTACCACAATGGAATCTGTTCTGATGGTGTTGGAACTGTTTTTTTATATCTCCCAGTTGGTTTTTTCATAACACTAACAGCTTTAAAGACTTACTGAATATCGGCTCGTTTTTCATTACTGGACTGAAAATGAGAGATTTCTATGCATTTGTATGCATCTAATAAAATTTATTATTGTCACACTTTCATTTACCTACTTGAGGTTTGAAAAATACTGGCTTTCGTCACGTGATGCCCAAGTACGTTTGCGACCATAAAACCGTGTTAAATTCTATCAGTTTGCCTTAAGCCTGCATCAATTTCAGTTTCTTCCAGATTTTTACTGGAATTCTTATAAACGATGCTAGTTGAATGAACCGGGGGATTGCGTGTGCGCCAACTCAGATTCGCAGTTCATGTCTGGAAAATTTGATGCGCGTTCTAGAATAGAGAGAGAGAATTTGACAAATGAGAGAAAGAGTTTGAAATACTAAAAAGATGTTCGATTCTCACGAGATTTCAGCCCCTGACTCAATTTCTGGATTTGTATATGGTACATCCTATTGAAATAGATTGAGTTAAATTAATTGAGTCCAAGTTTTGTGCCCTAAATGCTGAAGTGATGATCTGGTGATTTAAGCTGGGAGAGAGCAAACTGCAATACCGCCTACTCTCTCGATATCTATCTCTTCCTATTTATAACGCCATCGCAAGATGACTTCAATTACCTCACATCTGCCTCTCGAAATCGATACCTTAGTGAAAGCAACAGTTAATTACTGCATTATGATACAGCGAGCCTACTATTGTTTGTCACTACTCCTGCCTTAGGTTGTTCAAAATTTTATTTTGCAGAGTTACACGTAATTTCAGACCTTTATATGGTATTATCAATTTTCTCTCTTTCCGAAAGAAGGATTTGGACTATAACAATAATTCTCTTAGAAATTAATTTGAGTTATTATTATTCCTTGAGCCCTGGCTTTCAATAGTTAATGATGACACTAAAACAACCTCTCTCGCACATATTTATAGGTTCACTCACGCGTTGTTGACCCTCATTTAGTTGAAGTGGATGCTTGCTTGTTGAGAGAAGGTACGGAAGGTTGCCTGGCGACCTTGATAAAGTCGCGGGGGTCAGTTTGCCCTTAATCTCGCCACCCCCTCGTCCTTTAAAGGTGCATGCGGTGCTCGCCCCGTTCCACTTCGACTCCCACAGTGCACCACCGGCCCAATTTCGCAAAGTCACATATTTTACAAGAGTCTACTTCCTCACGCACGAGTCCTTACACTTCCCGGACCTCCGGTAATCAATTGAAACCGCACCGATTCCCGGGAAGCAGAAAATTGAAGGATTAGGTGAAATTCATTACCGAGCTGATCCGAATTTTCTGGCACCCGCAACAGGGTACTGGATATCTGCTTCTTAATTACATGAATGCAATCTTTGTTCGCAATGTAGAAATAATGCTCACGGGATTTTTTTTGCAAATTTTTAAATATTTAAACATCAAACAAGTGTTTAAAATTACCCTAGAGCCAGTGCCAAAAGCACTCCCTCGTGAATGTTTGCTTTACGATTCCTTTCCCTCCTTTCTTTCTGTATAATTTATGCATACGATGTGGGACGGACATTTTCCTTTGATAACTTCAAAGAAGCATACAAATTCCGTATTTGTAGCAGTTTTTAAGTAGTTTTTTATCTAACGGAAAGAAATAGCATGTACACGGAATAGCAATCCTTTTTGCTTAGAGACCTACGCATTTCAATGGAATCGCTCTCTTCGAGAAGGTTTTATTTAGGATGGGCTAGTTAGGATCATTTCCCCCTCCGGGCCTGGTTGCATAACGCTCCAGAGATTTATGGTTCACCGAAGAAATACTGCTGGGAATCCCGAAAACTTTTGAATAGCATGATAGCCAACATTCTCTAGTGCCAATAGGATACCCAATTGGCACTAGGGAATTGAGGTACGAATATCAAAAAATTATTTTTGTGAGGAAACTTCAGTTTTACAAGAATCTTGGAAATACATTCCCTTCAAAACATCCTCAAAAGCGAAGCAATTTCAACTCTTGCCTCTTCGGATAACGTCATGTTTTGAGTTTACCCTCTCTTAATTGTCAAATGCATTCGATTTTGAGACATCCAGAGACAATTGTTCGCATTTGACATTTATTAGGATCCCAATACAATGTCATTTTCATTTCCCCTTTTATTCCCTCGTATAGGGAATATTTTGATTCTTAAACCGGAGGTGTTTGAAATTGTTCACCCAAAGTTCCTTAATTTGATCGGATGTTATGCATTAATTCTGATCATTAAAACAATTATATTTCATATTTTCACTCGGGTCATGCGTATGAGCTAATCAGTACGGGTTCCTCTCATTCTCTGCTTGTTTATCTTCTAATGAATTATTCATGGATCGGTTTATGGTGTGCCATGGTTTTAGCTGTTGTAGTCCGTTAAATGACCATTTATGCACAACTTCTGTTTTCAGCACTGAAGCTTAAAATGCATCCGTGGCATCATGCTCATAGAACTTTTCGGCTGTGGTCACTTGCGAGTGAAGACTTAATTAATTACGGCAACCGTCGAGTGCGCCTATGAAGCTTGGCGGGTAATTGCACTGGCACCCAGATTAGAACCTGGTTGACATTGCAGCTGTGATGTTACTGTATTATTTACGGAAACGGAATTAACGACCGTAGACTTGCAATTAGTAGCTCAAGGTTGTAAACAAAAATACTAATATTACTAACACCTTGATGGAATGTTTCTAGCCACTTTCGCCTATAAAAATATCCATGGCCTCTTTTATATGACAATTGAGGTGCCTTTTGAAAGTATATTTCGTTTACTTCGTGTAAAATATTGATGTGTCACACTGTTCCATCTTCGGCTCATGGTTGAAAAGTTCTCAATGCCTCAGCCCCCATATTCACCGGATACGGCCCCTCCCGACTTTTTCCTGATCCCAAAACTGAAGAGACCAATGAAAAGACGAAGATTTGCAACGACTGAGGAGATGAAGACTGCATCGCTGGAAGGGCTCTAGGATATACCAAAAAGTACTTATCAGAATTGCTTCGAGGATTGGGAAAAGCGTTGGCTCAAGTGTATTATATCTGGGGGAATTACTTTGAAGAGGACGACTTAAATATTGAAGAATATATAAATATTTTTTCTTAAAAATATAAAGTCAACTTACTTTTTGAACCCACCACGTGTTTGTTAACTGTTAGGGATCGGTGAAATCTAATGTATGCCTCAAATTGTTGACATAGGTATATAGTTATACAGTGTTATGATCATTATTACAATATTATTGTATAAATAATTGTATTAATGATAATCCACCGGTAAAGGTAGAGTTTTTGATGGACAAAGCCTAGATAACTGTATAACGATACATTTACTCGCTTATTTTATCAAAACAACCAGACATCCGACACTACAATAAGCCCCTTTTCAATAACTCATCTTCCTTCACTTCGTCTAAATCGCTTTCTTTTCCTTTCCTCGCTTACCTTACGTTCCCTCCTCTCTCTTCAATATTTGTAGATAACTGGAAAACAACGAACCAAACTTTGTCTTACACTACGAAAAGGTTTGATTGATCCCGTAGCCTTCTCTTTAGAATTATTGCAACTCGTATTTTACAACCTGTAGTAAGTGAAGAAAAATCGGCCGCATCAACTCTGCAATTCTCATGTCTACATTGTGTGTTGTGTAACAATTTTGACAAATGACTACCACAAAGCAATACATTTGTCCATACTTTTTTAACTATGCCATTACGTCACGGGCTCCCGAGCAGCCCGACACTCAAATAGCATCCAGAAATGGCATCGGCTACTGTCACAGAATAGCTTCCGATGTCATTTCACGTAGCCGATGCCATAATGGCATCCTTATTCAAATAGCATCGGGCGCCATCGTTAGAGAACAACCCCACCATGGAGCCTCGCGAAGCACCTCTTGAATGCGGTTTCAAATGAGGAATGCTAATGTGCTGCATACTATCAATATTATTAGCCGAAGCACTACTACTTCGGAGGTAGGAAATAAACTATGCAACCCAAAAAAACTGGAGCAAAATGGTACTTTAGTTTTCTCTAATAATCTATAAGTGTAATATCGAACTATCAATCGTAGAACTTCGGCTATCAAATAAGTCCTGTCTATTAATCTCCAGGACGAATTCCTTGACGGCTCTTCAATCTTTTGGGTCCCTTATCTTGAGCAGAAAAAGTGCAATTTCAATTCTATTCGAAATGCCGTTCTTCAACATACATCTCTGACCTCTTGATAATTCCATCTACTGAAGGTATATAGTCACGGAATTGTAACATATATTTAAAATATTCAAAATATGTCGCAAATTTGTGTCTATATTCAGTCTACGTATAATTTCCATCCTAATATTTCTAATAGTCAATTCGCACAACTAAATGTATCGGAGTACTAATATCTATTATTCCGTTTCTCAGAAGGATCGTTTACATCTTTCCATAGGTTATACTAGCAATTGATATTAAAAATAAATAAGGCCGAACAAATTTTATAGTTTATTGCCAACGGTCTTTTACTTCATCGCCACCATTCCCTTGCAACTTTTTAACAGATCTTTTGTTTAACTTTCGAGGCTCATTTGCTGCCTCTTTTTTTAATTTCTGCTTTTTAGGATAGAATTAAGGCGTGGCCGAATAAATTCCACATTTTCCAAAATACACTATAATGGCTTTAAGGAGAGGCAGACTGAAAACATTTTGTCCAGCTGTGTGGCAGGACTGTGTTTATGGCGGTGCACTTAATTCATTCCCAGTCGTGCATCACACTGCACGTTTGAGGATCACCGAACCGGTTGAGTGACACCGATGGCAGGGGCGGAGGGGGCTGAGGGTCAGCAGTGAGGGGAGGGGGAGGGGACGTTGCTTCGGGGGAGGGACGGGAAGGTTTCCAAGAACGTTACCAGGAGGCTGAGCTCAGCTGACTCCTTTACCCAGTTGGACATGGGCTTTTGATGATATAGCCATACTTCCGTCCGTACAACTGTGGCATTCGTCATAAGCAAAGAAAGGAGTACGATCGGATGCTTTTGATGAGATTAGCAATAATATACAACATACCCCATGTGGATTTGGCTGTGATCTTGTCGCTTCGTAACGGTTTATTCGAAAAAGTGAAATTTCGCATCGAAGTATTTCCTTCCCTCTAGAAAATAAACGCTCGCATTATAATCTCTTAATGTGATTTTAAGCAGAAATTCGGTCAAGCAGAAAATCAGACATCCTAAATGAAATACTTCCATTTTTAAGGACAATTTCTCCAAAGAACGAATGCCAATCAGGGCCAGTTTTTAAAACTCGTTTATAAAAATTGCAGGAATATATGTTTAAGAGCTTACTCAATTAATTCACCAATTTTTTTAAAATTTTTGACCCTATTTACGTTAATCCTCCCTTTGGACTACAAACCCAACGCGGTGGAAGGTGTTATGCGATCTAAAGGCCTGAGCTGTGCTGGGGAGAGCAATGGTAATCACCCCTGGTTGTATAGCCCATGCCAGATGGACCGAAAGCGCGCCTGTAGCCCTAATGAGGCGGCTGCAAAGGTGACTGATCACAGTGGGGCGGCCGTGTGAGAGATGGCGCCACGTTAAAAATACTATTGAGGAAGGCAACGGGAAACCACCTCAATTATTTTTCCCGCGAAACAATTACGGTAGTATGCAATAAAAAGGTAGGAAGAGGCGCAGTATATAGCAAAGTGACTGACAGAATATCAATGTAAAAAGTAAAGGCTGAACCAACAACCTCGATAATTGTTCAGGTCTTCATGCTATCAAGAAATCATAGGGAGGAAGAAGCCGATTGGGGTACACGATCAGTGAGAGGACATCGCGGGTGTTCCTGGCAGGAAATATTTGGTGGTATTGGCGGATTGGAACGCGACGGTAGGCGATGGAAGAGATGGTGATGAGGTGGGAGACTACGGATTAGGAGTAGGGAATGACCGCAGGGATAAGGCAATCAAGTTCTGCAGGAGGCAGGGTTTAATTGTAACGAACACTCGGTTTAAACACTCCAATAAGCGTAAGTTTAGGTAGAAAATGCCCATGGATTCAGGAAGATAGTATTATGGTCAGGCACAAATTTAGGAACAGCATGATCAATTCGCACAGTTTTCCGAGAGCGGATTTGGATTCAGATCACAATTCAGTAATAATGAAGGTTAACGTGAGATTCAGGAGGATAAACCAGGGAAGAGGAAATGGAGTGTGTCGTAGGAGCATTGACCTGGACAAAAAGGAAGGAATACCAGGAGGCAGTGGAAAATTGGTGAGTGAGTGCGGAGGAATTGGAAAAGTGGGAGAAAGATGAATGTAAACACAGAATTAGATGGGAGAAAGTACGAAGGCATAAATGATGCTGGACGCAGTGCGATGACATGAAAAGATTAGAAAGAAAGGGTGAAACGAGTGTGCTCTTCAGGAAGGTAAAAGATCTATCAGAAATGAAAAAGGGAAAATTCATGGAAATTATGAAAAAATATACGCGAGGAAAATTATTTAGTGACCGAGGAATGATTTTGAAGAAATAGAAACCATGGATAGAGGATCTATAAGGTAAGGGCTTTAAGAGGCCAAATAAAAGGACTGTAGAACAATAAGTTGGTGGAATGTTGGCTTGTTGCAGATGGAATGTGGTCGAAGGGAGTGCGTTAGGCAAGGGAGGCATATTGGACGGAATGAAGGGAGGCAGGATCTATGGGGAGTGGGAAAAGGGTGTTTTGTGGTGCCCGATGTCAGGTGGTGTTTTGGGAAAGGCTAAAAGTTGTAGCGGTGCTCAGATTGTGTCCATCCAAAAACTATTTTTACAGTTGTTTTCCAAACAATAATAATGACTTCAATTAAAATGCTTGAAATGTAAATGCTTTAAAGGGAATTGATGTTGTATTCCTCATTCATATGCTGCACAAACAGAAGTTTATTATGATAGAGAAACAATTATTAAGCTACTAAGGCCTTAGCATGAGCTTGAACATTTGCATAATCAGAAACCATCAACCCGAAGATTGGTTTGTGTAATGTCTCAACTCATTTCTCATCTCAGTCTCTTTATCTCTTCGGAGATTCCCCTTACATTTCTTATATATTATATAAAAATGTATCCCCTTACATATTTTATGTATATAAATATCTTCCTGTATATATTTTTATATACTATATACTACCTTGATCAAAAAGTTCCCGGAATAACCACCGTGTGGCGCTCCCATCGTTCCGATTTGAGTTCTGTTTTTTTTGTTAAATTGGTACATCTGTTGTTGATATTCCCTTTAAATCTTAGTGTCATAACTTGACATTTGCAAAAGTTACGTAGCCAAGAGTACATCTATCTCTGTGTGTGTTGGCGATTTTTTACAATTTCAGAAATGGATTTAAATTTGCAACAACGAACTTGTATTAAATTTTGCGTAAAAAACGGATTTAGTGGCGCACGGACGTTGGAAATGTTGGAAAAGTGTTTCGGCAACGATTCTCTAAAAAAAACGGTCGTTTACCAGTGGCACGAGCGGTTCAGAAGTGGTCGTGAGTCAATCGAAGATGATGAACGCAGTGGCAGACCATCGACATCGAAAGTCGGTGAAAAAATTGATAAGTAAAAGAAATGTTGGTCAATAACCGCAAATTAACCATCAGAGAAATAGCGGAGGACTTGAACATTGCCTATGGATCCGCCCAAGACATTGTGGTTAATGATTTGGGTTTCCGTCGTGTAGCAGCAAAGTTGGTGCCAAAAGACCTCAATTTCATGCAAAAAAGAGACCGTGTTGACGTCGCAAAAGACATGATTTGCGAGGCTGAATCCGATCCCACATTCATCAAAAGGATCATTACTGGAGACGAGACGTGGGTTTATGAGTACGAGACGCAATCCAGACATCAGGCAAGTGAATGGCGTTCACCAAATGAGCCGAGACCAAAAAAACCACGTCGTTTTCAGTCAAAAAAGAAGGCAATGCTGACGGTTTTCATGGATTACAACGGTGTAGTGCATCATGAATTTTTGCCAGAAGGCCAGACAGTAAACAAAGAGTATTATTTGGGCGTTATGAGACGTTTGCGTGAAGCAATTCGCCGAAAGAGACCAGAAATGTGGGCAGAAAACTCGTGGATTTTGCACCATGATAACGCACCGTCGCACAGTGCTATCATTATTCGTAATTTTTTGACGAAAAATGCAACAAATACCATCCAACAGCCACCGAATTCACCTGATTTGGCTCCCTGTGACTTCTTTCTGTTCAATCGAGTTAAAAAACCATTACGGGGAACGCGTTTTAGCAGCCGAGAGGAAGTAATGGAAAAATCGCAGGAAGCACTGATGGACATACCGAAAACCGAATATAAAAAATGTTTCGAGGATTGGATCAAGCGCTGGCATAAGTGTGTTGCAGTCGATGGGGATTACTTTGAAGGGGACAATATAGATTTAGATGAATAAACTTGTATTTTTAATTTTCTGAATAAATTCCGGGAAATATTTGATCAAGGTAGTATGTTATCACACAGAAGAGACTCTTCTGTGGGATAACATAGTGTATTTCATTTTGATATGAAGCAATTCCATAAAGTTACTATGGATACAATTAACCAGATATGTTCTATATATAAATATCGGTTCCTTATATATATATAACCATAAACCATAAACGCAGTAATCAACCCGAAGGTCGGTTTAGTAGGAGATGGTAGAGATCACCCAATACTAAGCCCTATTCGGCGTGTGAAATTCACACATCAGGGTAGGGGGGCCAGTTCCTATCCCTGTGCCGGTTATGGATTCCCAGGAAGACCTGGTACCCGAAAAATCACTTCAGCTTGGGTGCAGCTGCAGGTGCTCAGAGTGCCTTGCCCGGGAATCGAACCCGGGACCCTCTGGTCAGCAGCCCAACGCTCTACCCACTGGACTACCACGACCCACTATATATATATATATATATATATATATAATATGGAACTTTCTGGGAAACAATAACCGGCATAGGGAAAGAAACTGGCCCCCCTACCCTGATGTGTGAAATTCACACGCCGTATAGAGCTTAGTACTGGGCGAACTCTAACATCACATACCAAACCGAACTTCAGGTTGGTTACTGTGTGTTATGGTTTTTTTATATGCATAAGGTATTTAATGCATAATTGGTGTCTTGTCATGACGAATTTATTTAATTTTCTTTTACTACGTACTTTTTAGCTTTAAATTATACTCCTGGTATTAGAGCTAGAATTTCCGACTAAAAGCTAGTGACATTCCAGTTTAGAAACTCGTTTACTCGGAAGTAGGTCGGAAGAAATCCCGTGACCAACAATTTTCAGTCAGTATGCTAAGGACACTGTAATTATCTCTTTCTCGTGCTGTGCGATACCTTGCCTTAATAAGAATTATATGCGATATTTTCAATTAGCGTACCCTATGACCTTGCTTAAATAGTGCATTGGAACGTTGTGAAGGAAGTATCGATAATCACGTTATTATGACGTTTCAATATGTAACTGTAGGTGGTGTCTTAGAGGGAGCAATTGAGAAATTGAAATATGGATATCCTTGTTTGCGAGTTAATTTATTGGGACAATTTGGTACTCATGTGAATACAGGTAATGTGATTTGCATTATTCAGTTGCAATTTGGAGAAGCTTTATCAAATTTTTATTGAAAAATACCCAATATTCCTCGTATACCGATGTAAAATTTTCTAAAAAATGAATTCTACGAGAGGAAAATACGTCGATTTTACGCTTCATCGTTACGACTGCATTGCTCGACGATTATTTCAGTGACCGAACTGAATTCATCATTCGTGGAAGGGTTTTAGTGGTGAGGGTGCGAGGGGATTTTGGTAGAAGTGATCCTTTTGGACGACGTGCCCTCTCCGCATGCATGGTGCATACATTTCGACATTAGTGTGCTCAGTGTTTCAATTTTCTCGGCACTCGGCAGTGCTCAGTTCCTTGTGCAAATCAGCGTGCCTTTTGGATGCAGGGGATGGGAATTCCGTTATTCGTGACGCGTCCATTAATTTCGTTTACCTGCGAACATTCATGAATCGAATGGGAAATGAGCATAAGAGATAATTCATTTTTCACTACTGAAACTTGACTCATAAGTGGTATCGCGTAGATTCGGTAGTGCAGTTGAAGTTCTCTGGGTTTACAATTATAGCATTGCTTGACGTCAAAATCATGAGTTTAGCGTAAGAGTAGTTTTGTGGCAGCACTCCAAGCCATCATCCAAATAAATACCCGTGTATTTAACCCTTGTTAGTTAATTGCACTGACCCCTTTCATTTCTTGATTTTAGCAACTTACCCTTGGTCTGATTCTATAATTCTTTCTTTTACGATTCTTTCTGACAATGAATTCATTGAAACACTGTGTCTCAAGTTGTGTTCAACAAGTTTTATATATATATATATATATATATATATATATATATATATATATATATATATATATATATATATATATATATATATATATTTCCGTGATCTTTCGTTTTTACCTGCTCTTCGGATAACTTCATTAATAACTCGATTAATGCATTTTAGGGTCACATTCTTTTGTAGCATAACATTCACATCGCCATGATCTGATCTTATCTCCGTTTCTTTGCTTTTCCCATAGTCCGCCTCTCGCGTTTTTGCAATGAGGAAGTACGCAGGCACATGGTTTTAACGAACCTTTTATTCACGCCCAGGGCAGGAATTTCTACGGGGCTGAATTATTCTTTGCTTGTACTATTATGGTTGATGGCTACCCTTGTTTATGCCGTCATTAGTGATTTCCCTGACCTAATTACGAGTACTGTTCCAACTTGTTCAACTTTTTCCCTCCATAATTTTCTTTAAAAAATATCATTCATATTGTATGTGGCCGTTTGGAATTTCTCATCCCATCTAGTGGAAAAAATACTTAATTAAATCCAAATAAAATTCATCGTAATTTTTTTATCGCAAGAACTTTCTTGAAATAATCGAGGCCATCCACCCCGCGAGATATTTAGGCCGTACTTATCGTAAATGAACTTAATCTGTAAACTTAAATTATTATTGCGAAAAAAACGGTCATAATATCTGATGATATACCTGAAAAGGAAACGATGTCGCATGCATTGGTGTCTTAAGGTCTACAGGTGGGAAACGTTTTTGAGCTGGTGAACTGCTTTCCATTTTTCAGTTATGTGGAGATCTACCGTCCATCTTTACGGTCGAGCATGCACGGAGATTCCTTCGGTCTTTGGAAGATCTGATGACTCGAAGGCTCCGTGGGCAAATTGCCCCTGAGGATGTCTCAATACGATCGAGGGTCGACCGCGGCGATTGACTCCATTTAGTGCCCTACTAAAGGGTGGTTTAATCTCAGGCACTCCGATTTATATCGAATCGAAGGCGAAACGGTCTTGAACCTGCAGGGTGTTCAATCGATATAATCTGCACTTGAATTATTTGAGAACTAGAAGTAGACTAGGAGCGATGCGCTCTCGTACCCTCTAGCACATCCCTATAGCAACAATTATGACCCCGGTGGCGGCGGGGTAACGTCCTCGTCTGCCATTCCAAGGGTCGCGGGTTCGATTCCCGCCTGGGTGAGTTTCCCTCCATCTAGGGCTTGGGTGTTTGCAAATGTGACCATTGTTGTTAATAGTTCGATGTAAAGGCCAAAATGCGCTGTTTTCGGACTAATACTGAATAAATAAATAAATAAATAAATGCTCAACTGTACGAGTACTCGTAATTTAGTATTATATTCTTCCATACACATTTCTGTTCCATTCAGCCAATAGTGGCGTAGATAAATTATTAATGAGAACGCATAAAGATTTACAATGGTTCAACTTTTTCCTGCTTGAGTTTAGAATTACATATTAGTAAATCAGCGCCTTATACTGCATTGCAAAAGTATTCCATCCAATAAATATATTCTACTGTTTCAGGATTCACTTAGTGGAAGTATTTTATATCCATATTAAAAAGACTTCGTACTTTACCCAGATGTATGGAAAAGTACCTTGTCTTTTTAATATTGATACCTCCAATAAATGATTGTTTCAATGACTATTTTAGATTTAATAAATGTGACATCAATTATTATCTGAGGACATCAATCTTTTCAATGTTTTCAGTTTGAATTATGGCAATCAATCTAGCTTCTCGCCCCTTTAACTTATTTCCTAGTCATTGCATTTGTATGTAGTTGATTCCTTTATTTATTGAAGTGGAATTGAGTGAAGGGAACATTTCAATCCGCATTTGCATGGCAAAATTGCGTAAAAGTATATTTTACCTAATTTAATGGGCAATTATAACCATCATCCTCTCCATTGAAACGCGGCCATCAAACTTAAAATGTTTGTTTTGGACACCATTCTCAATCACTTTGTAAATATACTAGTATGCATGCAATTCGTATTGAGATATGAACTTTTTTACATTAATTGAATCTTCAATTGAAGAACAGCAGTTAAGTTGTTCATGCGACAATGAAAACTAGATTCTTGTTCATGATCATGTAGATCCATGTAAGGAAATTTCAAAACTGTCCTGCTTTCTACGTCAGTTCGATCCGGAAGCTGTGGTCGTAATAATTGGGTTCACTCGGACGGAGATCAGGAACTTGGATAAAATAACAGCTCCTGCCGAGTTCTGAGAGCGGCTACTTTAGACATACGTCAATCTTGGTCGTAGTCGATTGCATAGGAGTGTAAGCCATCGGCGTAAAATTCAATAATGGAAGCGCACTCGCATTCGACTTTCTCAGTCGGGTAGATCCTTGAGTATTGCTGATTTTCTCGTATTTTTCATTGTTCTTAAATAAGCGAGTGCATAGATTTTATGCCTGGAAATTGTAGAATGTAGCGTTTATATTTTGTTCTTTCATTGCTTTGAAGCTTAATAGATCGGCAAACAATTTGACACCACAATGTGAAATGGTTTGAAACGAGTTTATTGAGAGAACTATCGGAAATATATGTTCATAAAAAATATGAACTTTATAGTATGAGGTTAATTTACATGCCCTTCTTCGGGTGAGTGTAGCCGAATTTACGATGAATTGAAAGAGAAATATCCCGTCTTATAATGCCATGCCAAACTAGTATGTAAAAACAACCTGGGAAGATGTTTTCATTCATATTCACTGGGTAATGCTTGAAAGAATTTCCAGTCCAATTCTCTGGAATGACGGTTTTCCAGATTTTTGCTATAGCGTTATCCCAACATAGTAATTTTATTGCGACACCTCTATTTATCTATATAAATATACCCTACTAACTATAATGAAAAGTTTTATAAAATTAAAAATGATCAATGCATAATTAATTACAAGTTTATACATTTTCTTTAAAATTGTTGCAAAAGTGTAAATATTTTAAAATTTCAATATCATAAGCATCTTTAGTAACAAATTTGATTAATAATGACGCGATGCAATTATATGAGTACATATATTGCGATATTTGAGCCGATATCATTCGCAGGTTTTTTTATATCTGTTGAAATGCTATGAAGACAGACGGATCTCATTTCTTCCTAAGCACAATGAAGTCTATTAATTCATATTATATTTAATGATTGTTAATGCGGATATGTTACGATAATAAACAAAGTAGAATAAGAAAACTCCAGTAGATTGCTGTTTTTTGGCAAGCATGCCTCTCCATTTCAAAATGGCGCAGATATGAGCGAGAGGTTGCCTTCGCAATTTTAATGCAACCCCACTCTCTCCATTACATCTGCTGTCATTTCAGCCTCTTTCTCAGTCACACTCGCCTTACTTTGCGATGCAAATTCTAAAGTCGGACCACCCAAAGAGTATGATGTCTAACCGTATGAAGCATTGCATATTCATCAGGGCTTGGCTCAATTTGTCTGTACGAAAAATTATTAGATTGCAAATACTGAAACTTACTTAACATACAATTCAAGCGCAGGCATGCATTCAATTGCAAGCATGCAATTCTAATGCAAGAGTTACAAAAGATAATAGCGCTCTATTAGTGATCTAATTACTACCATGGCATCATGCGCGCCTGTTCTCGGCATAAAGTCAAATCGATCACCACCTAAGTGAACGGTCGGCGGTTATATCCATCCCGCTTTTGATGATTCCGGGCGCCACTTTAGCTGCGTGCGCAATTTAACTATTGTTTTTTTGGTCTGAAATATGGGAGCCCTTCTCTATTTTGGAGTGGGAGCTAACATCGATCTGATGAAATGCCTGACCCGAATTCCCCCCTCACGAATGCTAAAAACTGACGCATGAAAACATTTTCACATATATCTAAAGTCTTAAATAATTCAGTATTTTACCTATACCATCGGTCTTATTTCATTTAAATTATCTTAATGCTCATTCTATCTCGCATTCAAGTATGTTAGACCGAAGTATCCTGATCCACGCAATATTTTCTTACTACCTGTGCCTAACCTCATATCTCTCTCTGGATCTCTGAATCTTTTCCATGTATATCTACGTCTCTTGTGGTGTTGAAAACACATTTTTTGGTGTGATTAAGCCCTTCTCTCTAGCAGGACTATTATGTATTGCTTTCCCTCCGCGGTCATTTCTCTTTCCCTAACCGTAGTCTCTTACTTCATTACCACCTCTCCCTTCACTTACCGTCAAATTCTCACCACCCACTCTCCCGTGCATAAATACTGGGTACATTATTATAAATATCATAAAAAAGATATTGCCATAAAGATGAGAGGTATTTCTACTCGTCCACATTACCGTCTATTTCCCATTTCAAAAGAACTCTGGACTGTTTGTATGATTGTATCTCACAAACTTCATAAATGTTCATTTGATGTGTGATTACATTGTTTTGAAGAATTATGCGTAATTACTACCGCCTTGCATTCCAATCTCGAATTCGTGCCAAGTTCTATCACTCCGACTCGGTGGTCAAGAGTAAAATTCTGTCATGTTCCACGATAAGGGAAGTGATGAATTAATGATTAAAAATAAAAATATGTGGGTCGCGGTAGTCCAGTGGGTAGATCGTTGGACTACTGACCGGAGGGTCCCGGGTTCGGTTCCCGGGCAAGGCACTCTGGGCCCCTGCAGCTGCACCCAAGCTGAAGTGATTTTTCGGGTACCAGGTCTTCCTGGGAAACCATAACCGGCACAGGGAAAGGAACTGGCCTCCCTACCCTGATGTGTGAATTTTCACACACCGTATACGGCTTAGTACTGGGTGATCTCTACCATCACCTACTAAACCGACCTTCGGGTTGATTACTGTGTTTATGGTTTATGGTTATATATATAAGGAACCGATATTTATATATAGAACATATATTTATAAAAATATATACAGGAAGATATTTATATACATAAAATATGTAAGGGGATACATTTTTATATAATATATAAGAAATGTAAGGGGATACATTTTTATATAATATATAAGAAATGTAAGGGGATACATTTTTATATAATATATAAGAAATGTAAGGGGAATCTCCGAAGAGATAAAGAGACTGAGATGAGAAATGAGTTGAGACATTACACAAACCAATCTTCGGGTTGATGGTTTCTGATTATGCAAATGTTCAAGCTCATGCTAAGGCCTTAGTAGCTTAATAATTGTTTCTCTATCATAATAAACTTCTGTTTGTGCAGCATATGAATGAGAAATACAACATCACTTCCCTTTAAAGCATTCAAAGCAGCTTGTGTATATATATATATATATATATATATATATATATATATATATATATATATAGTATATATATATGTATATATATATATATAAGCATATAAAACTTATGTGAAAGTTACACGGATGTATACAATCATACATTTTCCAATTTCCTAGCATTAAAATGGCATATTGCTGCTTTCCTTTCAAGCTTAAAAGTTACAAGAAATATGCGAGATATTTTTTGGGCATTGCGAAGAAAATGCAGCGTGTAACATTCACGAAAGTTGATAGTGAAACAGGGACTGATAAATAGAGCGATGGTCAACTGCAGCTCAAAATGTATCTCCCCCCCCAGCTATTGGGCGACAAAGATTGATGCGACGTGTTTGGGTCGGACTCTCCGAGCCCATTCGTACGCACCCTTCACCGCATTCAGTGCCTCGGGGGCGCGCAGTCCCCGATGTCCATTTCAGTGTGAAGTCCGCCCCCCTTGGTTGCCCCTCGCGAGATTCGAAAAGATATGATGAACCGCTCATTTCACCCGTCCGCGGCGACCCCTTCGATGACCTCCCCAGAGCACCATCGTGAGCGTGTGAGCTCCCCTCCCGTCTCGAGTCCCGGCGAGCACCGGTGCGGATCCAACGAGTTCGCTCATCGGCGTCTGCCATTGCCACGGCTAGGTGGCATCGTTAGTTGGCGGGAGAAAGGAGAGTGACTCCACGGAAACTCGGCCGAAACAAATGACTATCGAAATCCGCAAAGTGAAGGGAGAGGACAGACCGATTGATGAGCGGGTCGAGGGTGTCGGGGGCCCCCGAGGGCCACCCTTCCACCCCCGGTCGGAGGTGGAAGGGTGGCCCTCGGAGGCGGCCCTCGGAGGCGGCCCTCGGAGGCGGCCGTGATGAGTGGAGACACCCCCTCCCCACCCCACTTCCACACCCGCGCTTCTGATCACTCGAAGCCCAGGGTTGGATCCACCCCCCCCCCCCCCCCGACACCATCCCTCCACCCCCTATCCCCCGTCCCCCTGCGGAGATCACGAGAATCCGTGATCCGTCGGAGCGACGATCCACCGGCGAAGCAGTGATCATGCCCCAAAGGTGTCAAGGGGAGGGCCCTCTCCGGGATTCCATAATCGATGGCGGCGAAAGGGATCCCGGCTGCCCGGTGTTCCATCGAATTCGGTCCCTCGTCCGTGCTGGGCATGCATGGGACAGGCCGGAAGAGAACATCACCATTTAATGTCTTTCTGTCAATTAACATATGTAACTAAAGATGGTTTCATGTACGGTCGTGGTCCGATATCCCGCTATCCTTTGGGGCATTACGTTTCCTTATCATTTACTCAAGAGATGCGAGGAGATATAGCCATCTCTGTTGAATTAATTAAAAAAATGTACTTCTGCTGCACGGATTTAGCGAAAACAGATATGTGTAGACATTAAGGAAGTGAGGAGAAGAGCTAGGTGAGGCGAATAAGAAGATGATTGAAGAGATCTGATTGGAAATTGTTTCAGAAGTAGCGAACATTAGGAAATGGTTATTGGTAGGTACAAAAGTTCATTAAGGGGTAATAAAAGATCATGGATTTAAAAAAAATCATAAATAAAAGAGTATGAAGATATCTGATGTTTGAAAAGGTGACAGAATCTCATGAAGGTTACTTGCATTGTGTCAGTTGTTCTTCAGGATGAGCGTCAGATTTCATTGGCTATTACATTCACACGCAAGGCTATCTAATAGCACGCGTACATCAGTTCTGAGTTGTTCCAGTATTGATGTGCGTAGCTGGCCCATATTGTGTCCTTTTCTCCGCCAATTTCATTGGCCCTTCTAGCTCCATGTTCGTATATCTTTCCAAATTGCTTCGTGTGTTGGAACTTTCTCCGTGGCTCTTCTCGTTTTTAGTCTTTCCGTTACAGTGTGTCTAACTATAATAGGTGAGTGATAGAAATTAGGTGGTAAGAAGAAGGCTCAGAGTGCAAAAAACCCCATCGCAGTTATTAGCGAAATTGATAGCCAAAGGCTTCAAGTAGTAACGAGCGAATTTTCATTTCGCACCATAAGCACAAAGATAGTCATTAAATGAAAGTCAGAAGTGCATGCCGATGGTGGGATGCCATTTCCAGGGTAATCGGTCGGTCGATTTTCACTTTCCCATTTTCGTAAGCCATTCATTTGATTTTTTTCCCTTACATTCATCTTGCATGTATTTTTCAGCGGCTTCCAAGTGCTTGCACATCCTTCATCTTTTATTGTCAATTTTCAATCTTAAATTACAAAAACCTCTCTAAAATCTGATAGAAATGCATAAAGATTAGGGAGGGTATTCGCGAAGACATCATCGAATACGGTATACCTTGTTGCACGTGCTCTTTCCAGGTACGCTTGGCAGCTGTAGAATGACCTTTTTAAATAAGCCTCAATGTGTACATTATAATTAGTTAGTAAATATAGAATCCAATTTTGTAGGAAGGATGCAGTAGGACCGTGTCGAATCCTATATTGTGTCACCCTGTATATCCTATCCTCTTATATTTGTTCTCAAATAATATTAATCTCATTCCCCATGCATTTCTTTGTCCTTTTATTTTATTTCTTGAACTTTGCTAATTGTATCCACTAGCAAAAATGATACAAGGGCTGAAAGTAGCAGAATGGTTTGAATTTCGGATCATCCGAAAATTATTATTACCCGAAAACCCGAGAAAAGGAGTTTAAGGGTCAGATCGGAAGTTATTGCATTTACTTACTCAAAGTAAAAATGCCTCTAATTCTTATTTCTTTTTGAGGGCTGTGGATTGGAGTCTGACCGAAGAAAAATAGTACCCTTACCTAGGTTCACTATTTATTGGTTACAATATCGCTTTTGACATAAGCATAGGATGCATTCAGTGAAATACGGTCTTCTGTTATCCTTATATCAAGTTAACCTGAGGTTTAGGGGCCTTTAAATTTGGCAGTAGGGGTTAGTAACTTTTAATAGGGGTCTCTGAATTGTTAACCGTAAATAAATTGCGAATATCCACATTTCTGTACTTTTGTACCTTAAGGGCTATTTCGCGTGGCAGGCGAATGTCAAAAATGTCGTCACTAAAATTTTGCATTATTTTTCCGAAAATCCTCATTTGTGTAGCTCAGGTAGTTATCATATTAATTTAATTGGGTGGCGCATAAGCCATCAAAAACCCTAGAAAAGTTTACCAATTATGACAATACATTCTCGGCTACGTGACCATCCGTGACTCCTAGGAGTGGCTTCTTGTACTTCTCGTACCATTGATCTCATCGGGCTTCTTCTTCCTCGCCTTCGTATTCATTTTGTTTTCACGTGTTTTGATTTTATCGCTTACATCTTCCGGGGCCTCCTCGTATTTAGGATCACTGTATTCATAACCGTCTTAATACTTGGGGAACCTATCGTTAAATGGGTACCTGCCTTTGCGGGGCTTGGAATTTGTCACCGAAGTCATTCCACTCGCAACTAAATGCGCTGGCAATATTTGAATCCGCGAAGATACGCAAGGCATCTGGTTTTAAAAGTATTCATTCAATAGCATTGGTGTGGCGAACGTTTTTCGAGCCTTCAGCGCAAGCCCCCGTCCCACTCTTAACCACTCCCCCCCCTTGCCACTCTGGTCCCAGCCGCCCCTGTCTTGGACATCACGTGGTACCGCATCTGCCCCCCCCCCAGTAACTGCACTCCCGCAATTTCGCCCTTCTTTTGTTTGTTTTCATCCCCCTCCCCATTCCTGTCCTTTTCCTGCCCCGAAACAAAATGAATCCGTTCCCTTCCAACTCCCGCCATGGAAGCCTGCCCCCTGAAGAGAAAAAAAATAAGCTTCGTTGGGGCCTTCCACAACCCCCCCCCCCACCCCCTTGCATTCCGGGACCCCGAAAGAAACGGATTGTGAGATGCACTTCAACTCTCCCCCTCTTTTCCCTTCCTCTCTCTCTCTGGTTTATTTCTCGCGTGGGGGGGGGGGGGGGGGGGACGGAAGAAGAAGCGGGACACGGGGAGAAGTCGGCTCTCGACGGCGTCGTCCCCTCTCGCCCAACCCGTGCACCACCGACCGGCCTTCTTGGGGGGGACGCCCGACATTTTTGAGGCGCCATCGGGGATCGAAGTTTGAAGATCCGCATGCGCTACTTGCGCGTTTCTTTGAACGTCGCCCAACACTGCCACATGCGCTACAATCGCTGAGTTCGACAAAACTTTAACCTAAGTACGTATTATAGTATGCCTGGAAGTACCTTATTAAACAATGTTTGTAATGAAATGAACGGATTGGTTCAGCATCAAAGGTGTTGCGCTTTTACTCTTTCAAAATGTTATATTTTCGTGAAAACTACCTATTTTATTGAAATTGCACAATGCTTTCGTGTATAATTAAGTAAAATTGCGGAATAACCGCTTGAGGAGAGCCTAAATAAACCCGTTTGTATCAGCTGCGTTTCTGAAAAAAAGAATTACTAGATTAATTGTTTAAAAGAGTTGTCATGAGCATTATTTTTCTTTATTTACCAATATAAGGTCGCTTCCACCGATTTACTCATATGTTTATTGAGTATTTGGCACACTTCTTCAGATGAAGTGGTCGCTTAGACTCCCTGATGAACAAGCTTTATTTAAAAAGCTTTCAAAGCAAAGTTCTTCTTTGTAACAACCTGTTATAAGTATTTATAAACGAAGTTTTATTTAGGATCCTGTAAAAGTAGTTCATACATTACCTACTGATTGTAGAAGGGAGAAAAATTACCGACTTCTTTTTAATAATTTGTGAAAAATTGTCGGTGTAACATGTACAAAAATAAGATAAATTGCTAGCTGGTATTTTAAAGTATCAGCTGCTTGTATTTTTTGTTTGTTTCGTCATTCAATGCATGCCCTTGCATGCAACCAGAGAGAGAGAGGAAGGGAAAAGAGGGGGAGAGTTGAAGTGCATCTCGCAAAGCATTCTCATGGATCGTAACCTCCATTTACGTCTTTCCTTCGAGGCTACCTAATACTCCCAAACCAAGTGCGCTATTTAATTATTTATTTTTCTTATTTTAATATTTGGGAGCAATGAAAACATTAATATCAACAGATCAGGTTTTTCTTGGAATCGTTTTTTCAATCAAATTGTTGCAGTTGTTCTTGATTCCAGATATGTTTGACGATAGAATTTCTGCTTGGAAGATACGAGGGGCTTCTTCGCCAGATTCGCCCTTCACCGCCGCAGGGGTGGTATCATTTCTTATCACCTTAATAGCCTTACCGCTCCATCAAAGTCTCTCCTCCAGGAGACCATGCGTGTTTGGTCACATTCCTCTCCTCCCTATTTTGTCCTTCCCTGGCGGATGCGAGAGGCGCAAGTTACCCCTCCTGAGCCATTGGAGGTCTGTTCAAAAAGTATCGCGAATTTTTCATTTTCGCGAGTTACGTATATTTGATTTTCGATTATTTGTGGCGTTATGTTGGTTCTTATGTCTCTCACTTATGCGAAAAGTTCGGCCATTTTGAATTTTCCGTTAATTTTAGACAGCTGTTGTCCTGGGACGTGTTTTGGATTGTCTTCGATTTTGCCGATTGCCAAAATAGCTCAATTTCGACCAATAACAGCAACGCATTAAAATTGCTAATGAGGTATTGGACCCTGTCCGCGACGACCCAAATTTTCTCCAGAGGGTCATAACTGGTGACGAATCATGGGGTTTATGGTTATGACGTGGAAACTTCCAAACTCCCAATCATTCCAAAGGAAGCTGCAGCACGAGCCAAGACCGAAAAAAGTGCGCCAAGTTCGGTTGAATGTGAAAGTTTTGCTTATAATTTTCTTCGATTGCAGGGGCATGGTGCATCATAAGTTCTTGCCACAGGGAATAATGGTAAATAAGAAATATTATCTGCAAGTTATGCGCAATTTGAGCGAAGCAATCCGCCACAAACGCCCGGATTTGTGGAAGAGCAAAAATTGGCTTTTGCATCATGACAACGTCTCTGCTCACACATCGTTATATGTACGCTAATTTTTGGCCAAAAACAACACACTTTTAATGCCGAAGCCACAATATTTCCAAGATCTGGTCCCCAGTGACTTTTTCTTGCTCCAGAAACTGAAGAGGCCCATGAAAGGACGACGCTACGCTACGATTGACGAGATAAAGACTGCATCGAAGGAGGACCTGAACAATATCACAAAAAATGATTTTTTGAAGTGTTCGAGTATTGGTAAAAACGTTGGCAAAAGTTTATAATATCTAATGGGGATTACTTTGAAGAGGACAAAATAGATATTCATGAACAACTATATAATTTTTGAAAAAACAAAAAAGTCGTGATACATTTTGAATAGACCTCGTAGAACAAGTGGCGCCCCCTTTTGTGATGTTCTTGTGATGTTTGTGATTGTTCTTGTCTTTCAAAAGCCAACGTGAAATACCAAACTTGGCGATTTTCGTGTTATTTTTAAAGGAACTAAAAATGTTTACTCGCGTCGCAATTTATGAGTGGCTGGCTCCCTGACCTGCATAAGGAATTGAAGCAAGCTAGTGGAATGCGGTATTCCCCTGTCGTCTTTCATCGCCACGCAGTTTAAATATTTACCTAACGATCCAAAAGAGAGGTGTTTTTATTTTACGTTCATCATTACCCGCATAAAATAACAAGTAGTAATAGGCTTACTCGTTCCTCGGTTGCTATTTTGCGTCAAATCACACTGTTACTCTCTCAATCACGATTTGATTGAAATTTTCAAGAAAAATTTTAAGTTTCAGGTTCATTACTATTTGTCGGAATGTTTTCCAAGGAACATTTTATTGAATTGCTCATTGATTTCTTTGGTCCAAACTTGCAGTATTCTGTTCTTGAATTGTTAGCATTTGAGCTTCTGCAGTTTAGAATTGAAGGCTGAATGAACTGCTCGTGCTTAATGCTCCAATTCGTCCATGAACTTTAGTTACGACCAAATGAATATATCACACACACACTCGGTTATCTATACCCGTGGATTCATTAGTGCTCTTTGGTTGGCCGACACGCTTATTACCTGTGCCGTATGCTTCTTGCTAATTAAATTTGTCTTCCTATTTTTTGCCTTGAACATTTAGTTATTTTATTTTGACTTTGCGATTTATTCTTTGTCGTCCCTTGTTTATACTGATATTGCCATCGATAACTTCTTTTTTCTTATAGGTTAGATTAAGAATTCTATTGTTACTCGCAGTAGTAGTTTTTAGGGGAGGCGACCGACAGCTAAGGTCATTTGCGCCATAGGGGATGGACAGGAAAGGATGAAGGGTGGAGAGAAACCCGGCGTCGGCATTAGCCTACTCTTTACGAAAGGCGCCAAGGGGTCCGCAGTTTAACATCCCATACGACGGGCGTACTCACTCAAAGTGCCCTCCATAAAGCACCTCAAGTAGGGATCGAGATACCTCTGAAAAATATTCAACACCGCCGGGACTTGAACCCGCACCCTCAGGGTGGGAAGCCAGTACGTTAGCCCCCGCACCATCTCGATCCCCTATTGTTACTCTTATGTTGCTTTATGTGATGAAGTTCAGATGACACGTGTAGCATATTTTTTCATAAATATGTTGCAAATGCCAAAGAAAATCAACTCATCAAATTCTCATTAAAAGTGAAATACCTAATCTTCGGGAAATCGTCATATAAGTATTGCGCCATTGTTAACCTGCCACTGACTGCGGTGCATGCATGTGTGTCCGATGCAATGGAAATCGTAATCGCGATGTGCAATCATGGACAGACAAGAGAACTGAAATCTCTCATCTCCTCACTGAGCGGAGAATGATCGCGTTTTAAATCCAGTGGTTCCACGGCAGTTGGATGAGCTCCTCGTTTTTCAATGGGACGTCATCATTGACACTTATTGAGCAATAATTAAATGCGTTAGATCAAGTTCGCAGCGGCCATTCTTGTGCTCGAGTGTTCACAGCATACTTTTGAATAAATAAATATCATTACCTCCTTATTAATGTATATTTATGAGCAACATGTGTTTATATATGCGCATCTGTACAATGTCTGTCAATGATCCCAAGTGATTGGGGAGCTGGATAATTCATTTCTATTTAGAAAACACAGATGAGTTCTAGCACTTAAATGTTGTCGTTAAGGAAAGCAAAAACGAAAGCCATTTCTCAGGCCAGCTATTCAAAGTGGAGGACACTTAATTAATGTCAAAAAGATGGAACGTAATCCTCTTCTACATGAAGAGTGAGTTGGGCAATTTGTGCATTCTTTCTTGAAGGAAAAATGTTTCCTATTGGAAAAATATCTGAGTTAGCAATTATGTACATATTCATCTGGGATTCGAAAGTAGATTGAAGGTCTTGGTGAGTAAATTCATTGTGACAGCGCTGGATAAGACACCTTCCTCTCTCTCTCTCTTTCTCTCGCTCTTTCTTACGCAGTCACGTCGCGCCAAGTAAATCTTTTCGTTACGACGTTTTGCCAGCTTTTGTTGGGAGTAAAAAATTCCAAAATTAACTCAATGGGCAATGTGAATAAACTACCGACGCGGTGGATCTTACAAGAAGGCGCTGTTAGCTTTAATTGTGTATTTCTGCGAGCGGAATGACGTTAACGTCCATTATAAACAATTGATAGTTAGAATTATATAAAGTACATATTTATTCATCGAATGGGAACGTTTTATGCAATAAGAGAGACTTAATATAAACAAGCACGCACTTGAACTTTTTTTGATCAGTTTGCCATGAAAAATATAAGTGATTTGGAATGTATAAGGCGAGGTGAGTAGCGCTTGAATTTGATATTATGTGTGCTATCTTTCTTAAAATCTATGCAACGACATAATAGTTCCTGCAAATTAATGCCAATCGTATCATCTTATAAAAATATTTCAAAAAGAAATGAAAAGTGAATCGATGAATTTCTGCTTAAAATCGGCAGCGATTAGATTACCTATCTGGTGTCTTTGCAGAAAAATTAGGCGTGGATATTTACATTTACAATGATAGTTCTCACGTAATACGAGTACCCGTTAAATTAGTCGTCATTCCACGGAATAGAATGAGTAACTAGTCTGCTTTTTGATGCATATATATTTATTTTTTCTAGTTATTTTTAGTTTTCCAAAATGAATTTCCACCGACAGATTGAAAAATAAATTTTTTTAGCTCTTTTCCTCATGTCTTTAAGCGTGAAAGGAAATCCATTGCTGCCACCTTCGAAATAATTTAAAATATATGATGACAATCACATTAGCTCTTTCCCGTCATTGCCTGGCACCGCCATTAGCTTAACTGTCAATCACCGCGTATAAATGTGAATTTTTCATCTGTATTTGTTACCTGCGGAGCATAGACGCGACCCCCAAAAATCAAGAACATTAGATAACTGCCAATTTCTACCGCCTAATGTAATCGACCTCAGGCCATATCATATTGGAAAATCCGAATGATATCCCCCGTACTATTTCCGAAGCGACTGTGCATCATGTCCCCTAAGTTAGCTTTGTCCATGCTAAGTATCTTCCTTAACAAAGAAAATATGTGCAAACTAGGGCGTTCAGCGCAAAAACGTGATATTTACCCCCCCGAAGGCAATCCAAGGGAAACATTCCTGTCTACTATTAATGCTTTCGTTACCAGGCAAAGATCACCTTTACTATACACAGAGTGTTTATGAAGGTCGCAAAAATTTAATCTCCACAGAAAATACATTTGACCCTGTATCGAATTCAGAGAGTTTCGAGAAATAGCATAAGCGACACACCTTTGAAGATTTTTCCAAAATAGTTTTGTATGAGTTCTATACAAAACATTTTAGCTTAAGCTGCATTCTAAAATAAGCCTTCTGTTATTAAGTATTAACTATAATGAATTTCAAATTATGCATCATAGCTTTATCTCACTGCATTATTTATATTTTTTATCTCAATTATCTGATGAAAATCCGCACGAAAAGATGCTTCGCTTGCCCGTTACGACAAGTTTCTCTCGGCGTTTCCTTCAGTTGTGTCATTTCGCAGCAAATCATCGTGCCTCCGAATGTCCAATCAAATTCGCTCTTCGTTTTTTAAAGGCCCTCCATGGGGTTTTATCGTCACCCACTGTTCAAAGTACTTCTCCATTTGCTACTCTGTCTATGCACTTCATTGTCAACTTTCTTCTTTTTGTATTACCACATTTCCATCGCCTTCAATCTTCTTTTTTCTGCTCCTCCTTTTATATATGCCTCATATCCATTGTAATCTACACGTGGATTTACATGTAATATTTACAGCGAATGACTTCCGTATGCCTATGCTAGCATTGTTTACCGCGAGCAGTCACTTCGTGCGACAAAAAGTCTTCTTCCTATTCCTCATACTATATCCTTCTTGCTTCTTCCATCAAAAGTGATCCTGCTTCATATGTAGCAATCTTCTTCCACTTTTTCCAGCGTGTCTCTCCCTAGTCTCACTTGTAGATTTTCTTCCCTACACCTGCAGAACATTACACGGGTTTTAATCTTATTTATCGTGAGATTGTGGTCCTTCAACCCCTTCTGCGTATTGGCTAGTATCCTTGACTGGTCTTCTTTCTTCTCCGCGAGTATGTACTTATTGTATCTATTTCTGCAAATGGCGGCATACTTATCCTGTCTCTTTGAATTCATGCACATATCTCCGGTCATTTCCTGGACGCGCCTAAGGAAACTAATTTCTCAACAGTGTTTGTCAAGAGACTGACTGTTAGTATTCTCAAACAAAGCTGGGGGAGAAAAATGGATAGAATTGACCGATTTAAAACGATTGTAAAAAAGCTGAAATGGTGTGCGGAAGTAATGGGATGCTCGTCTCTTCTGCACCATGGGAGTAGGAGTACTTCATCATGTGATTCCGGTATAAATTCATAGAATCGAGAGAATAATGCATGTTTTGGAGACTCATCAATATTGAAAAAACTCCCAAAATCAAAGATTGCGTAAAACGGAAATTTGCCCTTTCAATGCCTGCATTCATACTTAAAACTAAATCTCGGAATTCACAGGAAACAGGAAAAACAGTCCAGTGTAACAGGAAAATGGTTGACCTACCACGTCCACGTCGCATGTGCATTGGTTACTCGTCCATTAGTAGATTCAAGTTAAAACCCAGAAGATATTAGAATGTCTTCATCATTGCTATTTTCTCCCTATGTGCACAGTTTTCATGTAAAATTAAGGTTGAAAACCCTGATTTTAAAATACCTTATACTAATACCAATTAACTGTTGTAAGGTACACATTGCGCATTTCAGAGTGCATTAGCTTTCGACCTAATGCTACTGAAACTTCAATAATAATGGTTGGTCAAAGAATTACCATATATGCCTATTCCTATACTCCCGCACACCATTTCAGCTTTTTTAGAATTGTTTTAAATCGGTCAATTCTATTCATTTTTCTCCCCCAGCTTTGTTTGAGAATACTAACAGTCAGTCTCTTGACAAACACTGTTGAGAAATTAGTTTCCTTAGGCGCGTCCAGGAAATGACAGGAGATATGTGCATGAATTCAAAGAGACAGGATAAGTATGCCGCCATTTGCGGAAATAGATACAATAAGTACATATGCCTAGGAATAACTTTAAAATTATCAAGATTTTTCTAAAAGAAAATTATTAGTGGCAATGTGTTCTCTACTCCGTAATATGAAAATGGAAAGAAATCATAAATTACAATTGAAGCTGCCGGTTTGAAATTGGTCACTCATAATTGGATTTGTGAAGAAAATCAGGAGCGGGCTGAAGGACTGAATAGATGGTATCCCAAATGAGAATTATTACGTATTTCGATTGGCACAAACACCACGCTCTTCACTGCTCACTTAAATGGCCTATCGACTTGAAGGCAATTGATTTAAAGACGCTCGTTACAGCTTATGAACCCAATGGTAAATTTTAGTTTATGTAATGTTACAATGCTGACGAAGAGAAATGCTCTTTATATAAGTTTAGCCCACATTTACATTTTTAAATGAATATTTACACTACCTACAGGTATATGCAAATATTTTCTTGGGATATTACTATGTACGGGTACATTGTCTTACTATTTAGTTCCCTATAATGATTGCTGCTATTTAGTTAGAATCTCAGATTTGCAGTAAATAAATACATACGTATGTGTGTGGGGGGGGGGATCGCTGTAGTCCAGTGGGTAGAGCGTTGGACTACTGACTGGAGAGCCCGGAAATCGAACCCGGGCACCTCTCTGGGCACCTGCAGCTCCACCCAAGCTATCTGATTTTTCGGGTACCAGGTCCTCCTGGGAAACCATAACCGGCACAGGGAAAGGAACTGGCCCCCTACTCTGATGTGTGAATTTTGCACGCCGTGTAGGGCTTAGTACTAGGTGAACTCTACCATCACCTACCAAACCGATCTTACTGGTGGTTGATTACATGTGAACTGTGTTTATGGCATATTCATAAGCAAATAAATAAATATATATATAAATGTATGTATATATATATTTATTTTGAGGGAGATAGAGAGAGGGAGAGATGATAATTGTTTAATTGTTCCTCATCATTTTCTTGGCCATCTTTCTGGCCTGCATGACCCTACAAATCATTGGGACGAAGAGGTCGACCGAATATACGATCAAATTAATGAAATAATAGCGGATGTTCGTGGAGGGAAACCTATGATATGGGATTGGAACAGTGATGGGGGATTGGAACGCGGCGGTATGCGAAGGAAGAGGTTGTAGTGAGGTCGTGTATTACGGTTTAAGAACAAAGATTGATCGCGGATAGAAAGCAAGAGAGGCCTGCAGGAGACAGGGTTTAATCGTTATGAACACTTTGTTTAAACAACAAAACAAAACACGTAGTAAGACGCCACAAGTAGGTATGCATGTAAAATGCCCGGGGATTTCGTAACCTATAAGTAAGACTATGTTATGGTTAAGCACAGATTTAGAAGCAACTACATTATTTTGCGCAGTTTTCTGGGAGCGGATGTGGATTCAGAACATAATTGAACACTAATAAAGTTAAATGTCAGATTTAAGAGGATAAAACACGTGAGACGGTTGAGGAAATTGAATGCAGAACCATTAACCGCAACGAAAAGGAAGGAATTCCGGTTGGTTGTGGAAATAAATTGTGATTGCGGGCAGGGTGACGGGCACAATGAAAGAGAAATGGGAACATATTAAAAAGGAGATGTCAGCAACTGAAAACAAAACTAGAGGAAGATTAAATAGGATAATTAGAGGGGAACCATGGATTACTGCGTGGATGATTGGATAGATTGACGAGAGGCTATCGCCTAACTTTCCTATCTTCCATCAGAAATGAAAGAATGTAAACCCAGAGTTAAGAAAAGAAATAAGAAAGAGTTCAATGCGATAAACTGAGACTGGAAACTAATAGAGGGAACAAAGCGTGATCGGAAAACGCAGTGCGTGTACATGGGGAGTTTGCAAATGAAGTGTGAAATTGATGCCCTTATAGGAGAAGGTGAAAGCTTTCCCGGGAAGTATGAAGAGAAAATCCACAGAAACAATGAAAGATAAGTTAGGAAAATTATTAAGTTAACCAGGGAAGGTTGAAGAGATGATGGAAGAAATATATATGTTGTATAGAGGCACACTATGGTAAAGACATTATGTCAGGAAGACATTGACACCGAAAGAGGATGCTATATAGACGATGATAGTCCATTCATACCAGAGGGCAAGATCGAGTGGGCGCTAAAGGCATTGAAATCGATTTAGGCCGTGGGGGTATGCAACATTACCGCGGCACTACTTAGGGTTTAGGAAAACGCGGGAGGAAGTGTCAAGCTTTAGTTTGCCTCTCAGCCTAGTGGTTGGAGGAATTGCTGAGCGAGTTGAAGAGACAGTGCGTTACTTATAGCCTGAATATCAATGCAAAAAACAAAGTTATGCGGTTTTTGAAAAAGAGAAAATCTATATTAAACAATAAAATAGAAGAGGAAAGAATGAAGTCGGTAGAACAGGTTACATTTCTTGGAGGTGTTTTGCAATAAAATGGTTTTTATTTATTTATTGTATTTAATTGGGGCGAGATGTAGACTGTATTATACGGTCCCTTCTTCTCAGTAACCCCTGCACATAACATTGAAGAGACCTACAAACACCCACGCCCTATTTGGAGGAGAACCCGCCTAGGCGGGCGACCTTTGGGTTGCCAGGTGTGACCGTCACTCCGCCGCTAGCGGAGCCGGCAACATATAGGACATAAGGAGAAGATTTGCTCTGGGCAAAAAGGTTTCCGCAAAGAGGCGGGAATTTATGACAAGGACGTTGGGTAAGGATGTTACGAAAAGACTCGTTGAAGCTTTAATATGGAGCGTGATATTGTGCGGCGCGTAAACGTTGAAATAAGCTTGTAGGCGTAAATTGGAGGTGTGCATTTGAGAAGGATATCAAAGGTGAAGTGGGCAGAAAGGAAAACGAAGGAGGAAGTTCATGGTGGTGGAGGTTAGGGGGTTTCCGGGAGAGATGCAAAGGAATAGGCAGGGAATATGGAAACAGGGCGTTTCGATTGGTAATGGGACGTTGAAGACTGTGATATAGGGTAGAATGTTAGGAAAACGAAGAAGGGGAAGGAGTAGGAAGGGGATGTTGCGTTGAATGAAGGGACATTATTATAAGATAATCTACCGTTTAGGTAGGTTTTTGGATAGACATAATTACTAGTTAAATAATTTCTTACTCCTAGCAAAACACAACATCCTACTCTAAATTAGGTCCCTCTTCATTTTGGAGTACTTTCTTCCTCCCTTCACCCCGTCCAACATCCCTATCCTGTTCCTTCTCTTTCCTCATTTGCCTAACATTCTCTCCTCAATTACAGTCTTCAACATCCCACTGCCGGTGAATACCCCCTTCAACCACTTTTCCTGCCTCCATAGGATTGCTCCCAACCCCTCTCTTCGCCCACCATACCAAGTACTTCCTCATTTGTTTTCTTCTCTGTCCATTTCACCTTCTCCATTCTTCTCCACACCCACATTTCAAAAACCTCCTATCTACGTCTATCCTCCTGCTTAAATGACCACGTTTCCGCGCCGTACATAGCTACGCTCCATATCAAAGTTTTTACGAGTCTTTTCTAAATACCCTTACTAAACGTCCCTGTCATCAACTCCCTTCTCCTTGTGAAAGCTTCTTTTCCTAGCGCAATTCTTCTCCTTACGTCCCTACTACTCTGACCGTGTTGGTCCAAAACACTACCGAGATACGTAAACTGTTCTACCTGCTCTAGTTTTTCCCCTCCAACTTTAATGTTAAGCTTAGCCTTTTTCTTTTTAGAAAATCGCATAACCTTTGTTTTATTAATATTGATTCTCATCCCATACCTGTTTCACTGAATTTCCAATTCCGTTAGCAATGTATGCAACCCCTTGGCTGACTGACAAACTAAAGCTTGGTCATTAGCAAACCTAACTGATTTTACGAATTCCCCGCCGACTTTCATTCCTACCTCCAGTTCTTCCCAGGCCTCTTCAATCATTTCCTCCACATATACAGGATTAAAATTTACCCTCGAATAAATTATTTAGTTTCGGTATGTGAACACTGAGGGGGCTAACCGTGTAAAGATAGCATATTGATAAACCTTTATAACTCGCCGATGAAGTGAATCACAATGTATGGCCATAAGTGACTAACAAATCAAAATTTAAATAATTTTTATACAATCAAATGTTTTTCATTGATGTTTCATCTGATGGAAAGCAAATGTCCAGACAAAACTCTCGGACCGACTGGACAGCAATTATGTGTTTTTTACGGTACAGCCGTCATAAAAATGTGGCCTCGTCTCGAAGTGTCGCGGCTTCATTCGTAAAAATGTCGAAATTCCTCTTTTGGTTTAAGAGTAGATACGTCAGGTTCAAACGACCTACAGAAGCGTAGAAGCAAACCATAGATGTCACCTGCAAGTTTGCGGGGAACGTATGCCACTACGACATGTACCGACAATGCTAGAGCCCTTTCTTCACAAGTTCCCTATTAGATGTGATGGATACTTTAGAGTTTTTCTTAGTTCATTAATGGAGGAGAGCGTTTGCCATCGTGAATGGAAAACTGCGTAGATTAGTGCTACGGGATAATAAATGTGCATGTCCCATCCGCTACCCATTCGGTTAAAAACCAAATATAATTTAATAAAAAAGTAATTCAGGGGCAGCATTTTGTATTCGGACATTTTTATTGAGAGGTTACCAGGCTGCCTGCATCCAAATAAAAAGGTGGGCTATTTTCCAAAACCGGGAGTGAAATGGACGAATATTATTATAGTGAAATATTAATAAAACTAAATAATTATAACCAGCAATCCAAAAAAGAAAAAGAATTCTTCTTAATTTGGTATTCTGTTGAATAGATTTTAGTCTTGATTCTATCAATCATTTGCGCCGATTCCCAACTTATAAAAAGTATCCAACTAAATACAATTCTGTCGCTAAGGCTGTCCACTGATGTGATGACATTCTGGCGAATATTTAACTGCACATCGTGTATTTTTCCCTCGGACCAACCGGAAATGCCCTTCCATACTAAGTATTATGCAGAATGGGGACATCTCCGGAAGCGCATGAGACTGAAATATAACTACAATTGATTAACCAGTTTATTTATTATCAGTGTGTACGGGCAACCCTCGACGACCATTTTTTTACCAGAACTATTAATTTTTATTGATTTCCGTGAATGTTTCTTTGGAATACGTTTCCCATTCGTTCACATGACCCCGTGCTTAAGTGGTACTAGAGACACGATTCACCAAAGGCAAGGATTTTCGCTTTCATAGTCCTTCTCTCTCGAGCTCAGAGTAGGGGTGTTCGGGTGCCGGTAATAAAAATTGATTTTCAGTTTGATTATTTGATTTATAACATACGTTTATTTTTTTCGAGTAGTTTTTATGATTATTTCTCATTGTTTTCTTGTGTCGCAATCACGCGACATGTACGCGAGGAAACCATCCCTTTCAGTGGTTCATCCGAGTGTCTATTTCCGAAAGCTGCTCATTTTGGTCTTGCACACCAATTTTATTTTCAGTTAAAATATACATTACCAATACGGAAAGTGTTGTTCCATGATCAAACGGGAAGGATCAACCAAATATGTGATTTCGTGATTGTGAAAGCACGCCGATAAATGTTACTGGACGAATGCTGATTAAATCTACAATTGATGAGCAGTTCTCACAGCCAAACGAAGCGTGAGTCGTGAATGAGTCGTGAATGCGTCGCGTGATGCGCTTGAAACGCGAAATCCACGTTTCGATTAATGCGAGGCGCGAATGTGGATGTCCCATCCCGGATGCGTGGATGCTTGAAATCCACTCATCCATCCCTGATGACGTCGCCAATGCGTCGAAACCTGTAGTAAGGAAATAGAGTTTGGTGGGAAAGACATTAAAGTTCACCTATACAGTGCTAAAAACACTAATTATTTTAGATATTAAATATTTTAGGAGCCTGCAAGTCACCAGGGTGTGTGTCAGGGGGTGAATACACAGCAGACTAATTTTGACCCGAATATGACCCTACCGCGGTCAGAAAATGTTATTCTGCTCCCTTATCGTTCGCGGAAAAAATGACATTCTAAATCTATCTGTTCTACACCTGATCTCTCTAATTTTATGGACATGTTATCTCCTACCGTAGTACGATGGAGGTAATAATATATTTTCCACATCATTCTTCCAATTTATGCAAGAAATTTAATCTGTAATTTAACCTTCGCTCTATTGAGTGATTCCCAGCCTAGCTGCTCTAATATTTTGGATACGATACTAAGTTTATCATGAGAAAGTTTTACAAATATAGCTCCTCTACGCTGCACGCGATCTAATTCGACAATTAATCCAACTTCTTGAGGATCCGGTATGCAAGCAGCATATTCTCAACGAGGCCTAACCAGTGACTGATAACATTTCTATTTGACCTTTTCGTCATGTTTACCCTGTACTCTCCCCATAAATCTTAATAATTTGTTAGCTTGTCGACATATTCCCTGTATTGTTCCACCCAGGAGAGATCGTGAGTGAGGGTAACGCCTTGGTATTTCATGGAGTCAACACATTCCATTTCGGTATTCCTAATGCAGTAGGCGTCCGGGTGGGAATTGCTCTTTTTCCAAAAAATCATCACCTCGCGCTTTTTTAAGTTTAATTCTAATTGCCAAGTGTCGTATCAGCGTGTTATAGCATTGAGGTCAACTGATAAAGCTGCTATGTCCTCAGGATAATCACTGCGAGATGAATGAGACTTGGGGTTTGGAATGCGACGTCGTCCGCACGCATCGCCTTGCATTAGGACATTATAATTCACTCGTATTTATTTCCAGTTTTTAGATAAATAGCTATTATGAATAATTATGTGATATTTGTGTGATTATTAATATTTCAGTTCAATATGACTTCCTCGGGGAGATCCGGGTGGTGAAGCGCGCACATTTTCACTCAAACAGCGTGTCCCTCGCTACGGGTGAAATCTACAGTCTCAATTACTATATCTTAGGCTGCCACGAGTCATCACGAGGATGTGCTGCAGGGATTGTTATGTTTCCTCTAATTAGTTTTTTAATGACATTCGAGAAGTTCAAATTTCTTACGTTATGGTTCCTGCCACAGTGGTCACGAATTGTACGAGAGACGAATAATTCCTTACGTATCTACATCTACATGGATACTCCGAGATCTACCGAAAAGATGAGTGGCAGGGGGTACACGTACCAGGTGGAAAGGGTGAGGGATGTATCGGTTCGACTGTAGATTTCCCTTTACTTAGCGTTGCGGTCTAATTTTATTTAGAACTAAAATTAACTGATTTCCCGATAACGCTCAAGTCGAATGCTTTTCATTTATCTTGCATCCAAAATCGAATGGTTCGAATGCTTCCTGTACATATCCTGAATTCATGTCCTCGCTTGCATTTCGAGAAGGTTGCACGTAGCATAACTCTGGTAGCTCGGCTTTGGACGCCAGGAGTCAGACCCTTAGGGGTACATTGCCCACAAGATACGTTCATATAGGTTTATGTAGGACAAGTGTCATCGGAATTGTGTCACCTAGTGGTTTTCACCGTAATCCAATCCCGAGATCATTCTAACAATATTCTATACTTTAAACGCTTAACTTTTAATCAATTTCTTACTACGAGGTGAGAAATTGTGAGCTGACCAAAACAGAACCAAATCACCGTAATCAACCCAAAGAGTGATTTGATAGGTGAGGGTAGAGCTCGCCCCGTACTTCGACGTGTTAAATTCACACATCAGGGCGAAGGCGAAGCAGCTCTTTCCCAATTGCCCATGTAGACAGGATACGTTAAAAGCCACACATCTTGAGTTTTAGGCTGGTATACCGAGAGCTATTTCCAGGATCTAGCCGAGGGGTACGCCCAGTAGGTTGCTACGCAGTAAACGTGCTAGTGTTTGTAAAATATTGCGCATCCCGCTAAGATTTGTTTTCGGGTTAATTTTTATGTAATTTGGACAGTATAGCTCATTTCCTTCTCCTAGATGTACTTGCCTATAAAAATTATTGTAACTATCCATAATAACATAGTATGAATGCTTTCCCTAGTATTCTTTCCTCTTGTTTGTTCGTCCAGTTTTCTGTTGGTGAGAGTAACAGCTCCTGAGAGCCATTTCTGGGCTAAGAAAGTCGGAGGAATCGGTTGCAATAATCCCCCGAGGAACTCAGTAGTAATTAATTTTCTTCGAGGGCTTGATTGGTAGAGGGTACACCCGGCAAATCGAAGGTCAATGGTTCAAGTCCTGGTCAAGGAGACTTTTTTCTGCTTATGATCTACACTCTAACACCTTCGCCATCAATCTTGTTAGCCTTTTATGTGTGTTTGTATCCCTTTTCTTGTATATATCCATGTACACACAAATGGATATAGTATACATAAAAATGTATATATATATACATATATGTGTATATATATACATATATATGTGTGTGTATGTATATATATATATATATATATATATATATATATATATATATATATATATATGTGTGAATTTCACACGCCGTCGGGCTTAGTACTGGGTGAACTCTAGCATCACCTACCAAACCGGCCTTCGAGTTGATTATTGTGTTTTTTATTTATATAACACTATTTTGAAAGTCTCACGGACGTGAAGAATAATGTACTCATTTTAGCACTAGTGCACACAGACAAAAACACGGAAACCATAAAGAAAAGACTCACTAAGTTTCGAATTTTCGGTGGTTGCAGCTACCTTCCTCAAGGAAGAGAGGGATAGAACCCTCCCTTCTAGAAATGTTAGTGTGTGTGCTGATACCCAGAAAAATAGATTTGATAATGTATGAATATTATGCATACATATACATGTATATGTATTAATGTTTGCTGCTGCACTTCGAAACAAGGGTAGAGCTCCTCGGTGTCTACCAATGAGAGCGGCACTGGTCTCGGAAGGTTGTGTTCTTGGGGGCGCTCCACAAACTATTCGCAGTCCCCTTACCCTCTCCCTCCCCCCCGGGGCCCCTGACGGAACCCCCATACCTCCGCTCCACCCTCTGGCCCCGCCTCCCCTCCCCCCACTGCCCACCTCCCTCACCCTCCTCCCAGACCTGTTTATTCCTCCATTCCTGGAAATTCTCTGGAGCGAGGAAAAGAGGTTTGGAGTGTCGGGGGGAGGGAGGGAGGGAGTAGGTGGTTGTGGAGGGGGGGTAAGGAGGAGGAGGAGGAGGGTGCCCCGCCCCTCCCTCCCATCCTCTGCCCCCCCTATCGCATTCCGCTCATTCGGATAACGGAAATTCATAAATATCAACTTTAGAATGTGTACCTGTGCGTGTGTGCTTGCGTACGTGGGGTGTGTTTGTGCGCGCTTGTTGCGCCGCCAATTCGAATTCGCCGTCCCGTGTGGATTTTTCAGTGCATGAATGAGGCTCACCCCTCAACTCCCCACCCACGCCCGGCGGAATGAAAATACTCTCCCGGTCCACGCAGTTCCCCGGTCTCCTCCGGTCTCTCTCTCCCTCGCTTCGCCGCGCCAGTGAACTTGAGCTCGCGGTGGCATTGCACTCCGCCTCCACCCAGAGAACTCCCTGGCTAGGAATCCATATCCGTCGGATGAATGCGCATCCTCTGGAGCCGGATTGGACAATTTTCGAACGATCGCTGACAAATGTTCTTCCAGGTTTTGTTTGCTCTGACAAAGTTTAGGTCACATGGGGTATTTGTCCGCAAATGAAACAGCAAATGTAATTGGAAATACTTGGCATCATTTAATATTGCTTTTCCGAGCACTGCCCGTGTGGCGACTAATTAAATAATAAAGATTGGTTCCGTGAATAGTCGACCTTGGCTCTCAGGGTAGTTACAAGATATCGATGTTGGAAGTCTTATCCGAATCCTTTTCATCCTCATAAGCATTAATTTTACAAAGACGTGGTAAATTTACATATTTATGCACGACTCAGTAGTGTATGAAGGCGTATGCTCTCTCGTGCTTCGGGATGGAGCCTTTGGCTAGGGACCCACGAGGGCGCGGCGGCGCTCGGGAATCGAAATTAATCTCGAGAAAAGGCATTCATGATTTGTTAGAAAAAATGAATCCTTGCTTAAACTTTTACAGAGCCAATTCAAACGGCAAGTGTGGAATTTGTTAAATACTTCGACTTAATCTTCTGCCAAGACCTCCGTTGACGGGATGTTTTTATTTTCCCTTTCTAACCCTTACTTAGGCTTCGTAAGATCCTGGAATGAGGTCGTTTTGATTTTCTGATTATATCGAGGGCAGAGAAGATAAATTTGTATGCATATATATGTTAAAAGAAAACCTTGTGATATACTTATTAATGCGACCAGAAAGTTCGAAGAACTGGGGTTGGCATTCACAAAGACGAATCGATAAGATATTGGCTAAAATATTTGCACAAATTTGAGGGTCATATTGAAAGATATTGCGAGTATCATCGCACTATGGACTATGGAAGTTTGAATCAAAAATATAGATAGATATGCCAGAAGAGGCGCAAAACAGAGAGTTATCAAATTTATTTTAAATGATGGGGACCAGAAAAGTTTTAATAGAAGCTGTTCTGCCATAAGCGTCACATTTGCCAAACCCGCAGACGGCTGTGTAACGCCCTCACCTGCTTACCTAGAGTTCTTGGGTTCGAGTCCCGCTTTGGTGGTTTTTCTTCCACCTAAAGGCTTGGGTGTATGTGATCATCTAATTGTTGTACCATTATTCGAAGTCCGTTTTAAAGACCGAAGTGCTATGTTCGGACTAATGCAAAATACATAAATGAATAAAACTTAACATTAACTAGTTTACGATAAATATTTTTTTTCAATAATGGAAGGGTATGCACCAAGGTATTAAAGTATAAAATTCCTCCCTGAATATGCGATACGAGCTGCTAATCACGTGAAGAACAAATTAATAAAACCACAATTATCAATCCTAAGCATGGTTTGTTAGGTGAGGGTATAGCTTGCTCGGTACTAAGCCCTACGCGGCTTATGTGAAATTTACATATCGAAGTTGGGAGGCCAGTTCCTTTTTCTGTGCCACCTGTAGTTTCTCAGGAAGAACTGGTATCCGAATAATCACGCAGCTTGGGTGGAGCTCAGGGTGCCCAGAGAGGCTTGCCCGGGAATCGAACCCTTCGACCGATGGCCCCTAGACCAGGGGCCCTTTGCATGGAATAATGAAATGATCCTTTAAAGTATTTTCCTTTGAAGCTGTTTTTTGCAAGCAGACATCCCTTATCCTTGGCTGTTAAAATTGTACGTGGAATTTGCCATTTATACTCTATCTCTTGTTTCCATGATCTGTCTTGTCATAGTGAGATGGGGTCAACAATACATTTTCAACAATTAGTGCAAGCGATCTACGCAAGATCAATTATCTCCCAGTTGTCGTTTTTTTCTATTTCTATGAAATAATTATTGTATAATATCCACTAAAATGCTCCCCTCACATAATAAGAATATTGATGAAAATGTGAAACACTATAGTGCACATAAAGCGGATGGTATCATCGTTACTCGCATCTTATAGACAACGTGAACTCACTTCTCGGTTCTGACAATTTATTGGAACATCGATTAAAAAAAATTCGAGTTTAAACTTTAGGAAAACATGATACACTTCGTGCCCCGGAAATCCAGTATGTATATAGGTAGTAAAAACGGTGGATTTGAAAGAAATATTGACTTAAGAGTTTTGATTTTTCCGTAACAAAGCAATAGCTTTGCTGGAATTACTAGAAATTAGCTTGATTGTATGATTAATTGCTCGGGAAAAACCGTATCTCACAATAGAACAAAGATGATTAGAGAACAATCCGCATTCCTTTTCCGGGAAGCATTCGAACGCGACCTAAGATTTCTTCGGTGGACCACTTAACAACTGAGATCGTCGGTTAAAATTAGTTTATTTATAATTGAAATATTTGAGGAAAGTTGACGGCGAGATTTCCTCGTTATTATTGCATCAATTTGCTGTCGCTGGATTCATTTCCATCAATCTTTCAGTTGATCCTTACAAGTATATCTGCGAGAATCTATGTCACTTCCTTCGTAATGGAAGCCATTACAAATTTGTCCTAGGGAACTACACGTTTGAAGTCTCGAGGGACTTCAATTTTGTTCACAGTATGTCATTTTTATGGCACTTAATATACGGGCTAAGGTAGGTTTTGGATGGACACAACTACCAAATAACTTTCTTGTCTCTTCTAACAAAACACACCTCAATATCCTACTCTACAAAAAGCCCCTCTTTAATATGTCATTATCCCATCAAAAATGTTGAATACTTGATTTCTGAACTCTTCATACCTCCTTTTGCAGGAAGCTTTTCTAAAAAAATGGAATAATATAGGTCATAAAAAATCTAAATGTTACGAGGAATCAGTGATATGATACAACATGAATTCAGTTAGGATTTAGATCGGCGCGCTCGAAACTATGCCAAACATTTCACGAAGGAAATAAAATTTCCCTTCATTCCAATTCATTTCACACCATTACTTCAAAAAAACATATCTTTTACAGAAATCGTATCACTTACGCCTAATGGATTTCTCAGTAACCCGTTTGTAATATCGAGTCTTCTGTCGGTCTCTTAAAGGCGATTGCAAATTACAGGGGCTAAATATTTACTCTCTGAATGTGATTCGAGGAAAGCTCCTTCGATGGAGGAATATTCTTGGAAAGACTACCGGTTCTAAATAACAATTAATAAAAAAGAAAATTCCATATAAATATTTCATGGAATTTTTTGCTTCTCCATGTTTCCTGTTGGGAGTCAAAAAGGTGAGTCTCATCCAGAGGCTACGTCACATTTAAGTGTTCGAAGTAGTAAATTGCTACCATGCTAATCAATGCACTGATTCATTAATATTAATCATTATTTTGTTGTTCTACGTGGTGAAATAATTACATAAACAAAATGACAATAGATAATTGGCTGGTAAACTATTTTTGCTTTGCATGCCCCACTATGTTCTTCAACTTATAGTATATGATGAACCACACAACCTCACAAATCTTCTACTTGTAGTCGACGTTCATCCGTTGGCGGAATCGCCGTATAATTTTCCTCAGAAGTACTGTTGAGCGTGACGACACCTTTGTCAAAGCATTCCAAATGAGTGTTTCTTTAGTGCGCACGAGTTTTTGCCAGTGCAACGTGCTGAATTCTGTAGCCAATCAGGATTTGTTGGTTTTTCGTGCGTGAAAACGTGATAGTCTTAGAATAGCACTACCCAGATGCATGCGGACGTGCCTTTCTGCCCCTATGAAAAATACTGAGCGATGATTATCTAGGCTGGTTTATGTTACCAGTGATTTGTTTCATTATAATTTCCATTAAAATTGTTTTCGGTTCATGGCATGCACTACCATCTCCCCTGAATACCTCTGCCATTTCGGTTATAATTTATCGATGGACTTTTACTTTTTAATTAGTACTGCTATATTAGTAACATACTTTTAAAAAATCGATAATTAACGCTATCACGTTTAAAATTTGATATATTCAGATTTTCTTAATAATGCGAGGGTCACTAATTTTTCTTTTAAATACTTGCATCAATAAAATTAGTTCTCTTGACTTCCATACGCGATGTAATGACGATAATGGTTGACATGGAAAATTGAAAATGCTTAAATGCCGGAGAAAAACTTTACCCTTCATGAATGAAGAAGGCATCAAAAATCTGTGATTATTTCTTATAAATCTGAACCCCTAATTTAAACCGAACTTAGACAGTTGGTTATTTATGTGCACCATAAGTTTACATGGAATCTATTTCAGTGTCATGTGGACGCAGCGTGGTATTTCGCTTGGTTTTACTCGGAAAAGATAAGCAACAAAAAAGGTGCCTGTAACCCAAAAATTTTATTAAATTTCTAATAACTTTTTCAAACAATTTAAAAACCAATCTTGTTTCCCAACAGTTTTGCCAATGCATGTTCTACCTTAAGCCATGCTCATTTTAGCCTTGGCCATATTTTTCAGAGAACTGGTTAAGTTAATTAGTCCCATGCTCATTTATTTGGTCCACTTTCATCTCGGGCCATAAATACCTTGATATTCCGAGCAACTTCAAAAGTTACATTACAGCATTAAGGGACAATAAATTGGATCTGTTTTAAGTAAAACTGAACGTGTGATTTAAATGACGTAGATCCACCTGTGCCAAGAGTTCCCAATTCCATTTCCTGTACTTAAAAGATCATTTTCATCATTAAAACTCGCAGGTCGGATCCGGTAGGAAATTAGGGTAAATCTTTATATCTTATTTGTATTATATATATATATGCGTGTGTATATATGTATACATATTGTATATATATGTAAAGTAGGATGTTTTGTTTTGCTAGGGGTCACAAATTATTTAATTAGTAATTATGTCCATCCAAAAACCTACCTTAACCGGTAGATTACCTAATAAAAAAAATTATATATAAAGAATATATATATATATATATATATATATATATATATATATATATATATATATATATATATATATATATATATATATATATGTAACATCCCTCCCCGGACTACATCCTTGACGTGGTGGAAGGGCTTGTGCGTTCCGATGACCCTTAGAGCTGTGCTGGCGGGAGTATTAATAATTGCTCCTGGTAGGGTCACCCATGCCAGATAGGTCGAAGGTTAGGAGCCAGACGAAAAGTAGTCCACGCAGCGTCTGTTCCTCAGTGAGGCGGCTGCAATGGCGTCTGACCCCAGTGGGGCGGCCAATAAGTGATGTTGTCACGTTAAAACACTATTGAGGAAGGCAACGGGAAAGCACCTCAACTATCATTCCTAAGATTTAAATGATGGGCAATACAGATATTTTGAGTCCTGGCAACCACGGGGCTCGGCCCAATCGGCCATGTGTCGTGCCCGGCTGCGGGGGAGGCAAGGCTTCCGCGGTCGTCATCCCACGAAACCCTTGCAAGGGAAAACCAGCAGCAGCAGGACAGAAGACGCAGGAGAAGAAGACCCCATTAGTTAGAATAGGAACGTGGAATGTTAGGACAATGATGAGGACGGGGAAATTGGAGAATGTTAAGCGAGAGATGGCACGGGGAAATATCGATATTTTAGGTCTATGCGAGGTGAGATGGAAATATAGCGGGGATTACTGGAGTGATAAGTATATAATAATATACAGCGGCGGGGAAGAAAGCCAGAGAGGGGTTGCCATAGTATTAAATGAAGAGGTAGGAAGAAGCGTAGTCAGCATAGAACAGGTAACGGATAGAATATTACTAGTAGGGATAAAAGCAAAACGGACGAACTTGGTTATTTTTCAGGTATACATGCCACCGGGCAACCATACGGAGGAAGAGGTGGTCGATAGGATGTACGATCAATTAGAGGACATAATCGCGGGTGTTCTTTCAGGGAAACATTTGATCGTGATGGGTGATTGGAATGCGACGATAGGCGAATGAAGAGATGTTGATGAGGCGGGGGACTACGGTTTAGGCACTAGTTGAGTTCTGCAGGAGACAGGGTTTAATCATCACCAACACTTGGTTTAGACACCACAAAAGACGCAGGTATACATGGAAAATGCCAGGTGACTCAGAAAGGTATCAGCTAGATTATATTCTGGTTAGACGCATGTATAGGAACAGTGTGATAAATTCGCACAGCTTCCCGGGAGCGGATGCAGATACTCTGACCACAATTTAGTTGTCATGAAATGTATCGACCGTTTCAAAAAGATAAGGAACGGGCGGCGGGTTAGAAAATGGAATGTAAAAGCATTAAATGGATTAAAAAGGAAGGAGTTCCAACAGGCTGTAGAGGTAATCATGGAGGCTGGTGAAGAGCTAAGTACTATCGAAAAAAATGGGAAAGTATCAAGAAAGGGTTGTCTAAAGCCGCAAAAGACACTATTGGAACCGTTAACGCTAAAACGACTAGGAAACCGTGGATCACGGATGAGATGATTACCGAGATGGATGAGAGGAGGACATGGAAGAATATAAATAGAGAGTTAGGCAAAATGAGGTGCAAAGAGTTGAACAATAAATTTAGGTGGGCAACAAATACAGCAAAAGAAGCATGGTGGAAGACGCAGTGTGAGGATATGGAAAGTTTGCAGAGGAAGGGTGAAATTGGTGCGCTGTACAGCAAAGTGAAATCTTTATCGGGAAGTAAGAAAGGAAGATCTATGCTAACAGTTAGAGATAAAGCGGGTAAGATAATAGTTGACGCAGGGAAGATCAAAGAGAGATAGAAAGAATATATAGAAGAACTGTATAGTAAAGAACTTAGACCAACAAACTTAGACATAGGAAAGGAACATGACGTAGAGAAAGATAGCTTAGGTCCAGGCATACTCGATGATGAGATAGAAAGGGCATTAAGGTAGATGAAGCTAAATAAGGCCGTGGGGGTGGATAACATTCCTGCGGAACTACAGAAATGTATATGAAAATGTGAGTGGAAGAGGCTATATGGGCTGATCCGTAGTATTTATGAGGAAGGAATCTGGCCGGAAGACTGTGAGATCAGTTTTAGTTCCTATTCCGAAAAAGGTAAAGGCTACGTCATGTGAAGACCACAGGACAATAAGTTAGATATCCCACGCAGCTACAGTTGTCCTCAGGATCATAAACAAAAGGATTGATAGTAGGGCAAATGATTACTTAAGGGTTGACCAGTTTGGGTTTAGGAAGGGGAGAGGTACGCGTGATGCCATTGCAGTAATGAGATTATTAATCGAGAGGAATATAGCATACAACCAGGAGGTATTTGCCTGTTTCGTAGATTTCGAAAAAGCGTTTAATAGAGTGAGTTGGGAAAAACTAATGAGTATATTTCAGGAAATAGGAATAGATTGGAGGGAAAGGAGGCTAATCCGTATCCTGCACATGTCTCAGACTGCTCAGGTGCGGGTGGGAAACGAGAAGTCCGGATGGGCAGTGTTAGTAAGAGGTGTAAGGCAGGGGTGCCCATTATCACCGTTGCTGTTCAACCTGTATGCAGAGGAAATGATTAAAGAGGCATGGGAAGAACTAGAGGTAGGAATGAAAGTGGGCGGGGAATTCGTAAAATCAGTTAGGTTTGCTGATGACCAAGCTTTAGGTTGTCAGTCAGCCAAGGGGCTGCCAGCATTGCTGAGTGAATTGGAAATTCAGTGCGACAGGTATGGGATGAGAATCAATATTAACAAAACAAAGGTTATGCGATTTTCTAGAAAGAAAAAGGTCAAGCTTAACATTAACATGAGAGGGCAAAAACTAGAGCAGGTAGAACAGTTTACGTATCTCGGTAGTGTTTTGGACCAACATGGTCAAAGTAGTAGTGACGTAAGGAGAAGAATTGCGCTAGGCAAAGAGGCTTTCACTAGGAGGAGAGAGTTGAAGACAGGGACGTTGAGTAAGGATGTTAAGAAAGATCTCGTTAGAAAACTTTGATATGGAGCGTAGCTATGTACTGCGGGGCAACGTGATTATTGAAGCAGGAGGATAGACGTAGACTGGAGGCTTTTGAAATGTGGGTGTGGAGAAGAATGGAGAAGGTGAAATGGACCGAAAAGAAAACAAATGAGGAAGTTCTTGGTATGGTGGGCGAAAAGAGGGGTTTGTTGGGAGATATCCTATAGATGCAGGAAAAGTGGATGACTGGCGTATTGATCGTTGGGGGGGTATTGAAGACTGTAATGGAGGGGAGAATGTTAGGCCAGCGAGGAGAGGGCAGGAGCAGGATAGGGATATTGGACGGGATGAAGGGAGGAAGGAAGTACTCAGAGATGAAGAGGGACCTGATGTAGAGTAGGTTGTTGGATTGTTGTTTTTTTAGGAGGCACAAAATATTGATTTTGTAGTTATTTCCATCGAAAACCTACCTTAACCGATAGTTTTATTAATAATAATATTTATGTTGTGGTGGAGCCTGTTGAGATAGACGGAAGAGTTTAGTTTCAAATTGGTGAATAATTAAGTCGGTTTTAGATTTTGACGAGGCTCTTAATTTGTTGCTCTAAGGTTTTGTTAGAATAAAAATGGAAATATGTTCTTCTTTTTTATTTATTCAACTGATATCACCACACAAAGATACCATAACATTTTGGTGAGAAATTTAAACTACTTGTTCGACAGCTAAAAGTGTATCAATTGAAATATTATTGCTATTATAGTAGAAAATAATATTATTATTTCATGCATCTCGTTGCAATTAGGCAATTTTTCTCGTGGCAACGGCCATGTCTGGTCAACGGTCACTCTTACAATGCTCATACATACGCAAGAAGAACATATATGAGACAAAATGCTCTTATATAAAAGTACTTCTACTTATATACCTGTTCATTGACAATTAAATATTACTAACCCCACCTTAACCACCACCCATGGGCTAGGTTTACACCATACCTACAATGCTCCGTCCATCGCCACACTCCATCCATAATCACGCACTCTTTAGTTTCATGTACCGTTCAAAATCACACACCGTTAACACATCATTCAATTTTACAATTCATGTTATCACGCCGTCCACATTACATACAAACAACATTTTAATAAATACAATAGAATAATAATTACTGAACAATGAAGTTCATCACACAGTGGCTGCTTTAAAATTATTCTTAAAACTCTTAAAATTGCATGGAAAGGGCTCAAACAAGCATCCAGGCAGCTGGTTCTATTCAACAATAGTTCTGTTTAAAAGAGAGTATTTTTTCTTATTTGTCTTTTGCGTTCTTATTTTTATTTTAAAACTGTGGTCGTTTTTTCCCTTAAAGTTTGGTTTTTCTATCTCTTTCCATAAATCTTCCCACGCTTCGTCATTTCAAACAATTCTATGCATCGCGCCTAACCTACTCATTTTTCTTCTATTTTTTAAACTCTCCCATTTCGTTATATCTAACATTTCCGTGACACTCTCTGTTATTTTGTACCTTCCGAGTACATATCTGGCTGCCTTTCTTTGAACTTTTTCCATCTTTTTAGTATGTCCCACCTCATATGGATCCCATGCTATGGACGAGTATTCTAGGGTAGGGCTAACCAATGCCTTATATGCTTTTTCTTTTTTGGCCACGCTACTTCCTTTTAAATTTCTCCCTACCCAATGCAGTACCTTAAATGGCTTCCGTGTTACATTATCTTCTTGGACTCCCCACCCAAGATCCCTAGTTATGTAAACGCCTAAATGTTTACAATGGCTGCTACATGGGATTCTTGCTCCAAAGAGGCTGTAAATATCCTTTTGGGCATTCTTTTTATTTGAAAAATTTGTATGCTTACCCCTACTTACATTAATGCCCATATCATTATTTGTAACCCAGTCACCAAGGCGATAAATGCCATATTGAAGTATTACGCGTTCATTTACATGCTCTACCCGTCTGTATGTAATATGTAATCATCTGCAAAGAGTCTTAATTGGGAATGTAAATTATGTGGTAGATTGTTCACGTAAATGAACATAGGTGCGTTGGTAATTTCAATTTTCTCCGTATATCATTAACATATAACTCCTCCGCAGAACTAATATCACAAGAGGAGACGAAAGCAATAATTACAGGAATTCTTGATTTAAATATTCAGAGAGCGAATTAAAGATGTACACTAGGGGGGGGGGGGAGCAGGAGCCCTTTTACAGATTTGGGCCTTCAAACTTCCGTCTCCCATACTTTTCTCGGTTCTTTGAAGCAGATTGTTTCGACAAGCACTCAATACCCACTCTTGAAGCAAGGAGAAAGGAAATAGTGCGCATGAATTACATGGATTATTCATATTAAAAACTAGAGTGGTCAGCGGTAGCTATCATGTCGACTGCTTCCTATTAGACATCAGCGAGAGCTCAAGTTACTACCTTGATCAAAAAGTTCCCGGAATAACCACCGTGTGGCGCTCCCATCGTTCCGATTTGAGTTCTGTTTTTTTTGTTAAATTGGTACATCTGTTGTTGATATTCCCTTTAAATCTTAGTGTCATAACTTGACATTTGCAAAAGTTACGTAGCCAAGAGTACATCTATCTCTGTGTGTGTTGGCGATTTTTTACAATTTCAGAAATGGATTTAAATTTGCAACAACGAACTTGTATTAAATTTTGCGTAAAAAACGGATTTAGTGGCGCACGGACGTTGGAAATGTTGGAAAAGTGTTTCGGCAACGATTCTCTAAAAAAAAACGGTCGTTTACCAGTGGCACGAGCGGTTCAGAAGTGGTCGTGAGTCAATCGAAGATGATGAACGCAGTGGCAGACCATCGACATCGAAAGTCGGTGAAAAAATTGATAAAGTAAAAGAAATGTTGGTCAATAACCGCAAATTAACCATCAGAGAAATAGCGGAGGACTTGAACATTGCCTATGGATCCGCCCAAGACATTGTGGTTAATGATTTGGGTTTCCGTCGTGTAGCAGCAAAGTTGGTGCCAAAAGACCTCAATTTCATGCAAAAAAGAGACCGTGTTGACGTCGCAAAAGACATGATTTGCGAGGCTGAATCCGATCCCACATTCATCAAAAGGATCATTACTGGAGACGAGACGTGGGTTTATGAGTACGACACGCAATCCAGACATCAGGCAAGTGAATGGCGTTCACCAAATGAGCCGAGACCAAAAAAACCACGTCGTTTTCAGTCAAAAAAGAAGGCAATGCTGACGGTTTTCATGGATTACAACGGTGTAGTGCATCATGAATTTTTGCCAGAAGGCCAGACAGTAAACAAAGAGTATTATTTGGGCGTTATGAGACGTTTGCGTGAAGCAATTCGCCGAAAGAGACCAGAAATGTGGGCAGAAAACTCGTGGATTTTGCACCATGATAACGCAACGTCGCACAGTGCTATCATTATTCGTAATTTTTTGACGAAAAATGCAACAAATACCATCCAACAGCCACCGAATTCACCTGATTTGGCTCCCTGTGACTTCTTTCTGTTCAATCGAGTTAAAAAACCATTACGGGGAACGCGTTTTAGCAGCCGAGAGGAAGTAATGGAAAAATCGCAGGAAGCACTGATGGACATACCGAAAACCGAATATAAAAAATGTTTCGAGGATTGGATCAAGCGCTGGCATAAGTGTGTTGCAGTCGATGGGGATTACTTTGAAGGGGACAATATAGATTTAGATGAATAAACCTGTATTTTTAATTTTCTGAATAAATTCCGGGAAATTTTTGATCAAGGTAGTATGTCGAAATTAGGAAACATTATTTGCCCGTAATCATTCTGCTATACTAAAAAAACCAATCATCATCATAATTTGCCATGGCGTATTTGCACTTGATTCTAGCCTGTTAGATGCGTGGATGGGTTTATAAAAATGGCATTGCCAATCGAGAGCGCTTCAGGAAAATACAATTTAACAGTACTTTGAAGCGATAACTCTTTTTTCATTCTGGTCGACATAAATATCAATCGAAAATGATAAGTAGGCTATCTGTTCTATAGAAATTTCTGATATTTGGGACGCGGATCGTCGGCTTCGTATCACTGCTCAACAAAAGAATTACATCATCCGTTTTCAGGGTACCTCCATTGTTCCAATCTCACAGTGGAATTCCTCGGCCCTTGGATATTGTTCTGACTTCCCCCGAGGACATCTGTGGGTTGAAGGGGGGGGGGGCACGCTTCTTTCGATCTGGGAGGCCAAAGGCAATTCTTCGAGGCCCGGTCCGGAATCGGAATTGCCTTGGTATGTCTTACTCGTATGAGGTGACGCATTCGGTAGCCAGCGAACGATATTCGCACAGAAATCGTTGGCTTAGGACATGATTTGTATAAAAAATATCGGGAAAATTTCGGAAAATGGGTTTATTTTAGATACTGCTGCAATGCCTCAAAATTCTTCAGAGAACAATCCTTGAGCGTTGACGCACTTTTGCCAGTGACTTCTCCACGACTCGAAGGCTCCTTTGTAGGCGGATTCCGGAAGGTTTTTAAGGGTACGCTTGCAGGCTTCTTTATCGGCACTTAGGGTCTCATGGTGGTGTCCTTTGAGGGAGAATTTCACTTTTATAGGGAATAGGAAATAGTCTACTGGTGCCAAGTCGGGACTGTAAGGGGGTTGGGGAATTGTCGCGATGCCGTTATAGAAGGTCTTCGCAAGTAGACACTTGACTGTGCTCTGGGTATTCCTTTCAGACCTTCGGGGGAGTTTAGCGCAGATCTTTCGCATCGCCAAAATTTAAGTGATGTTGCTGTGCACTGTCATCTTATCAATGCCAACGCGATCTGCGATCATACGCACACTTAACTGACGGTCTGAATTCAGCACTTCACGCACACGTCAGGGAAAATTTGTCATACAAACCTTGCATGTCGCTTGGCCACGCGTGCCGTAATATCAGCGAGTCTTAATTAGTGAAAATGTCAAGAGAATGTGGATACCGCCATATTCTACTTATGATGGCCTATGATGTAAATGGCCATTTTTCCAATTCGTCTCATAAGGGGAGGGCCGAATGAGAAGCGGTTTCTCGCGTGCAGCTTCTAATCGTCGTAGTGTTGCTTGCTCTGGGAAGCGATCGGCATATGAAGTTATTGACGCGATAAAATAATGACTGGGGATGCGTGGGGGTTCAAAGGAGAGTGGAGAGGAACCCTTTGCCATCTTTAGCTAACTACGATACTTATGATAGGCGAGCAGAGATCACACAATCAGCCTTCTATCTGAAGAAATGAGTTTTCCACTTGAAATTCTCTTCAATGTGGCGTCCAAAAAGAAATCAGCAGCATAGGAAGAAATCTGGAGCAATCGAGATTCGAACTCGGATCCTAGGCGAAGGAAGTCGCTAAGACTAGCCATTGGCACGGGGTGCGATGCACATGTTGGAATGGCAGTACCGTGAAATCCACGCGTCCGGGATGATATTTGGGAGATACGGGCAGTGCCGAGAAAGTTTCAGTTGGAAGCGAAATGAAATAACTGTGCACACACTAATCTATGATACGTCCGTATTTCGGAACGGGTAGACGTTTCGCCCAGATGCGAAGCGCGTGCAGCGTCACGATTTATCCGTGGGCCATGCTGATTGACGAGACATTGGTGTTCACGTGATCTTCGACCAAGCGCTGTCCCCAAACGTGCCGCGAGAGATTTTTCGAAACGCCGCACGCGGCGCGTGTTCAAAAACGGCCAATCGGACATCCGGGTCCTCCGTGGACGGATTCCGGGGCCGCCGCGTTTAATTTACCTCCGACGCCCGAATGGCTTTCCTCAGAGTGGACACGGGTCTCATCTCTCGGGCGTGTTTAGTGTGGAGGGCACGCTCTGCCTTCTTCTTTTTTTGGGGGAGAAACGGCGTTCGGAGATTGGCCTCCTTCGAGGGAAAAGAAGGAAAGGGGAGGAATCCCATGGTCGGTCGGTTTGCCAGAGCCGTTGGATCCTCGCCCCACGTGACTGTCCCATCGATCGCGGGGCGAGAGATACGTAGAGGCGGCGGCGAGTGGTGTCATTGCGACGTGACCTCCGTGGGCGTTGGGCACGCGACGCGACAGCGATGCGATGTGACTGGAAGACGAATCGATCAAGCGGAAGGGGGTGGGGGGTTGGGATGGGCGTGACCCGAGGGGATGATTCAGCCGTCGTCCGTTGCAGGGGTGTCGTTCATTCATGTTTTTGGGGCGATCGGAGGGGAGTTGGCACTCGACCCTTGGCGAGAGGGCACTGAAAACATTGCGCGCAGGTTTCCCTTATTTTATTTACGATATCGTGTACCTATGCACCTTCGAAAATGATTAAACGTGTATCTGGAATTCCTGAGTTATAACATGGCACTTTGAGGATTTTCATTCATCATCATCAGTATTTCAATCCTAGGATTGATTTGCTTCTGATGGATACCCTATCTGTTTTACGTCCTTCTTAATTTGTCCCATGTACATGTTTCTTGGTCTTCCTCGTGGAATCTTCCCTTCTGTCATATTCCTAATCAATCCATTGTGCCTCAATGTGTGTCCAATCCATCTATTTCTTCTTTGCCTTAGATGGTCCTATCCTCTTCTGCTCTTCTATATACTTCCTCATTCGTTACTTTGTCTGTTCATTTAATCTTCAGCATTCTCCTCTAGCAACATGTTTCAAATGCTTATATTCTTTGCTGGTCTACTTTTCCAATGTTCTCAGCCTCGGAACCATAGAGCGCCATGCTCCACAAGAAAGTCTTGACGGATTGATCCCTTGTTTCCAGTCTTAGGTTCTTTGAACATGGCAATTGCCTCCTGGGAATTATGTGAAACTACGAGGGTCATCCGGAAAGTAGTACCCGTTCGTGAAATAAAGACACAAAAGTAAATATTAACAAACATAAAAAATTTTATTTGAAAGAGGATACTTTAAACTACTTCTCAACATAATCTCCAAGCAAATTAAGGCATTTGTCATAACGTGTGACAAGTTTCTGTATTCCTGCTGCATAGTCCTTCGCCGCCAACTCATTGAGATACGCGAGGGACCCATCTTGCACAAATTTTTGCATAATGCAGATGGTGTTTAACAATTTCATGAACAATTGTTCGAGAAACATTGGGAAAATGCTCACAGATGTCATCAATTGTGACGCGCCGATCGTTCCTCACGAATTCGTCAACTGAGCTCACCAGTTGGTCTGTAATGACAGACGGTCCCTCCGAACGCTCATCGTCGTGTGTGTTCCCCCTCCCCATGTTGAAGTTGCGACACCACCGCCGAACAGACGACTCGTCCATTACATTGTCTCCATACACCTCCTTTAATTGGCGATGAATATCACATGGGCGAACGTTTCTTGCATTGAGGAATTTAATCACTGCCCTCACTTCACAGCTGGCGGCGTTCTCAATTTTTTTAAACATTGTAAACAATCACAGAAACAACACAGGCAATGCTAGCGTCACGCAACTTGGCTCAGAGAAGGCAGACAAGCCACTGAAGCTATCTGACCTCGTCCAGCGGCTACTCGCGTCGTCAGCACTTCATGCGGCACGAACGGGTACTACTTTCCGGATGACCCTCGTAGTTGATAAAATACCGTAGTTGAGCTAAACACTGATGAAGTCGTACATAGTAGTATATTCACAGTATTTAGCGTTTATTCGTGGCATGTGTGAGAGTTAAATTATTAATTTCTTCATGATCATAGTTTAAAAATAAATTTTTAAATAATAAAGTAATATTCAATATATAAGCCACCTGTTGAGACATTAAAAACGAATTAAAGTGAATCAGTCGGTAAAACTGGAATGTCCTAAAGTCTTCAATGTTTTGCCACATTATTTTTAGACCGTTTTAGAACACGAATAAATAAATTACTTTTATTATGCCTTTGAGCTTATTAAGCTTTATCCAACGGTGTTATCGGTAACTGTGGTTTTCATTTGAATACATTAAGTGGATTATATGTCAATGTACAAATATTCTATGAAAATAATTTTTTTAATCAATCAATATTTTGATTAATCAATTTTGAGGGAATTCCATGCCATAGTTCAAATATTTCCCTGCAAACGTGCAACATCCGAGGTACCTGTCGATTCTCGTTCCCGGTACATATATGTGTTAAAATGTCGTCTGGGAGGGAGGGAGGACAAGGAATCGCCAAGAAGGCGACGCAAGGCGAAGGGTGAATATTATAATGAAGGGATGAATGAAGATAATAAAAAGGTGCTCTTCAGTATCTTCCAGGACTGAGGATCGTACTTAAGTATTTGACTTTGACAAAGAGTGAGGATGCACGATTTTCAAAAAAATACCAAATATATGTGGAAATACTATGGAAGAAAAAATATTCTGTTTGATGGCTGCAGTGCAAAAGGTTTTTCAAAAAGTAAGTTGAAACATTTTTAATATATAGGCTATCGCGAACTTTTTCGCACTAAAATTCGTTCAACGAGTCGCTTAAGAAATGTTTATGTTCGGCAGACAAGGCAAGTCGGTATCGGTGAATTCAGTTCTTTAACTTTAGCGATGCATATATCCCTCACCATGGAATACAACCTTGACATAGGGGAAGGGCTTGTTCGTTCTGATGACCCTAGATCGATGTTGGCGGGAGTACTGATAGTTGGTCCTGGTAGGGTCACTCATGCCATGAAGGGTGGGAGGAGACAAAGGTTAGTCCTCGCAGCTTCAACAGCCCTAATTGGGCGACTGCAATACTGCGTTTCGCAAATAAAACTTTTACAAGTGGGCAGGGATCGACGACAAGAAAATTAGACATGGATGTTAAGAAAAGGCTCGTCCAAACTTTGATGTCAGGCATGGTCTTGTACGGCGCGTACACATCTTAGTTGAAATAAGATGATACGGATAAATTGGAGGCTTTTATGTTGTGGGGTGGAGAAGGATGTGAAAAGTGAGGACAGAAAAGAAAACAGACTAGATACTAGTAAATGGTGGGGGAGGAGAGAGGGATGCTGGGAGAAATGCAAAGAAAGCGGGGAAGATGAGCATTTTGCTTGAGGATGGTGTGTTCCAGATTGTAAGGAGAGGGCGTTGGGCAAATAAAGAAGAGGTAGAAATGGGGAAGACATGTTGGACGGAATGAAAGGGAATACAGAGGTGAGGAAACGTTTAATGTCGTGTGGGGTAACGGGGTGTGTCTTGTCAGAGGAAACTAAGATGAGTTCAGTGTGTCCATTCAAAACGTCCCTTGAACGGTTTGTATATATCCTCATATTCATTTTGCCAACAAAATGAAACCTTCAGTCTTATAGTCTTCACATGTGACTGGCTTACTCTATTTTGGGATGGGAACTACAAGAAGCATTGATCTGATGAAGTTTTCCTGCCAAAGTCCTGGATCATAAATACTAAGAATAACTCCACAAAAACTATTTAATTCCCCGATACTTTCCTTCCATCTCTCTCGAATCGCTCAGGTTCAATTATTAATTTTTATAAATTACGTGTATCTTTGATTGTTTTCACGGATTTTCCGTAATTACTACCAAACAGTGATTTCATCTTCCTGCAGATCCAATTTTACCCTTACTTTATAAACTTTTCATTTCCTCGCACTGCGTCTTCCACCACACTTCTTTCGCAGTAATTGTTTCTGGCCTCGGTTTTTTATTCAACTCTGTATAATTTTCTACCTAATTCTTAACTCAAATCCTTACGTTTTCCTATTCAGACCATCCTCCTAACCTTATCGTAAGTAATCCATGACTTCCTTGTCGTTTTCATTTTGTCCCTAGAGTTTCGTTTGCAGCTTTCATAATTCTTTTTCTGCTATTTTCCCATTTTTTCTACGCTACCCGTCTCCCTCGCATCACTCATAATTTTCTCAAGCATGCTGGTCTCCCTATCTTTTCGGGAATTTCACCCGGTTTACATGGCTGGTCTGAGAAGTTTCCGAGTCAGAAAATTTCAGAAAAAATGTCTTGTATCTTTGTTAGGCCGGAAACTTTTCAGACCACCCTCGTATGTAAATCGTGTGTACCACTCTGACCGTCTCCACCCATGAGTTTTTGTGCTACTCGCCAATAATCCTTTCTTGAAGTCCCGGTCAACGCCTCTGCATTCCATTTCCTCAACAATCTCTTCTGTTCGTCCTCTTGAATCCGACTTTACACTCACTAGCGCTAAATTATAATCTGAATCCGCATCCGCTCACGGCTAAAAGCTGTGCGAATTAATCACGCTGTTCCTAAATATGTATATAGTCTAACTCACATCTTTCGGCATCTCCGGGTATATTATATGCATTCGTACCTACGCCTATGTTGATGTTTAAACTAAGTGTTCGTCATCATTAAACTCTGTCCATTGCAGGACTCTATTGCATTCTGCCCTTGGTCATTTCTCGTTCCTAAACCGTAGTTCCCCATCTCACTACCATTTCTTCCTTCGCCTACCGCCGCGTTCCAATCCTCCACCGCTATCAAATGGTTCTTCCGCGAACACCCGTTCTTATTTCCTCTAATTGATCGCATACACTCTGAACTCCCTCCCTATTATCGCGTGGTGGCATGTAGACCTGAACGATGGCCAAGTTAATTGGCTCAGCTTTTTCTTCTGCTAATAATATTCTGTCACTTAACAACTATATCTTTTAATACGCTTCTTCATACCTTTTTGTTCAATACTATTGCTACCCCTCGATGGCTCTCTACCCATCCGCTGTACATTACTCTATAATTATCCCTCCAATTATCCTCGCATTTCTTTTCATCACACCTGGTATAGCCCTTAAATATCTTTATTTCCTCTCTCCATTTCCCGAATGATATCTTCTAATTTCCACGATTTAAAAGTTGTCCCAACATTCCAAATCCTTATTCCACCTGGTACGTTCCTCTTTTGCGTCTTCTGTGCTGCTGTCCCTCTCGATTACGGTTTGCAAGGATTTCATTTGCCGAAGACCGCAGAAACATATCTCTCCTGGGTGCCAGAGATCATTCTCGCAATTGTTTCCATCATAAAAAGATAAGATGTATAAAAAAACCATTAATTCAGTAGAGGATGGCACCCAACTTCATGAAAGACATAAATTATCCGTGACGTCGACGTATGGAAAAATTTTGGTAGTGGATTCCTTATTTAAAAAATCGGCTTCAGAGCATACAAGTGCTGCCGCCTGTTGTGTTACATCTTTCCGTGATTGATGCTATAACTTGGTTAATTTTCACGAATAAAAGAGCTTGTATACGCTAATTATTCTGAGATAGAATGGAGGCAAGTGATGCGTTGCTCTCATTGTGGACCCACCTCTAAATATAAAATTATATATATATATATATATATATATATATATATATATATATATATATATATATATGTATAAAATATATATAATATATATAATATATATAATATATAAGCTTCAAAATGAAAGAAAGAATATTGTGTCTTGTAGAAAATTATTATTAGTTCTCTTAATTTTAGAAGGTAAGTGTGATGAGCCATTAAAAACATTATCAATATTAATCTGGTAATATTATCAATGTACGTGTTATATTTGAGGAATACAGGGATATGTCATGACTATGTTCTATGCGTAACATAAGGAATCGTAATTGCAGTACCGGTATGTTTTGACCTTTCCTGAGAAACAATCAATCGCGCGAGAGTGTGCCTTCGACAGAAAAAGTCTTCTCCGGCCGACGAATATTCAAAGCACCCATGCAGTCGGAGTAAAACTGTGTCAAATTCTTCGCGTCGCTCGCCCTCCACGCCCCTTCCCCCACGCCCTCCGCCGGCGAGCTGCATTCCTAATCCAAGATTCTTCGGCGGAATGATCGAGGAGGAGCAGCTGGTCCACCGCAGCATCCCGCCACTCTCGCTACCGGCCACGGCAACGTTGCATCTCCCGCGTCGTCGTTCCCTGGAGCCCAAGACACGGCGTTTGGCGGGTCGAGCGCTTCCCGCTCCCTCTGGGCGCTTTCCCCCCGCCGGAAAGGGCCACGTGCGCTCGTTTATTCTCTATAATCATACCAGCCACGTATGCTCTGCACTATTAATACCCTTGCTAGATTTTTAGCGGCCAGGTTCAAGACATCAAAACTAACTTTCATCCATTATTTTCCACGACTAAAAGTATCCCGAATTGTAGCCCATTTAAAAAGTCTTCGCAGGACAAATTTCGCGCTAAATTTCTTTCAGAAGAGTGATCGAAGAAGATCTGATATTTCTTTGTCGCGGGTTTTCGTTATACAAGAAGAAACACAAGTTAAATTAGTTAAAGAAGCCACTCACAGGCGCTGACGAGGGCGTAAAATTTTCACATATCATCATTAAATTTCGGAAGCAATATCTGAATTGTCAGATAATGAAGAGTTGTCCAGGAATTCTTGTCTGATCAGCCATTTGTTAAAAAATGGAGTTCAATCGGCGCGCTGATTGGACAAAATTTATAACATTTTCCATAGAATCATTCAAAGTTCGGCCACGGACGTAAATGACTGCAAATGGCGTGCGGTATTGTTTATTTTTGCTTTTGGTTTCCACCTAATGTCCTCTATCTTGTTGAGCCTTAACGTGATTTTCGTTGCCGTGTATGCAAAAATATGTACATCGATGGAACTCGAGGATTCGTACAAGCGGGAGAAATTCACGCCATCGCGAGGGTTTTTGGGTGGATCGTATCCTACCCAGAACGAACAAAGTGAGAAAATGTTAATCCTAGTGAAGTCCAACAACTATTTTCAGAGTTCTCATTGCTGACGAGAACTCTTAATACTTCTGCCTTTCCTAAACCTAAGCTCTCAGATTCCCTTTCCTAGGGTCTCAGAGTGCCACTTCCCCTTTAAGTTTTCCACTTACCTGTGCTCCAGAACTTACCACAACGCTGTTTACTCGTAAATGATGATGCGACTGCCGGACTTATACATGCCAGTAATAGTTTTTGTCCCCCATTTTTCGAGATTATTAGTAAAAAGGGTTTGAAAATGCCATTTTAGGCTTTCTTATAAATTTTTTTGTATTTTCATCGATTATTCATGTGAACGCATTATATTTCGCGTAATTAACTGCGACGGATGCTCAATAAAGAGTGATTTTTTTTAATTTGAAATTATGAAAAATTAAATTTTTTACTAGCATCTTTTTTGTGCAAAGTTTTAATTTTATGCTACATTGTTAGCTTAACGTGAAAGGTATAAGTGGTACGAATTTCATTGATTTGATTCCAGTTCTACGGCAGCGTCGACTGTTACCACATATTCAGTTTGCCTACGCCTGACTCTGTGGATGAAAAACGCTTACCACAGGGTCCCTTCACATTGGTGGTGAACAGGGAAAAGGGTTCAAGGCTCTTGGGAATATGAGGATCACGCTTCACATTGATCTTTGTGAGGGAGTGGCGATATCGCGCAACCCACAGTGCACAAACATGACCCATATGCAGTTTGCTTGTTACCGACGTCTGGGTGGCACCCAATGTAATTACCATTATTTCAGACATTACCTTTACGTAAATCGAGGATATTCTGTAACAGTGGTTGTTGGTCTATATTTACGTGAGGGCGGTGACTGGAGTTTCGGGTTCACCTTCCTTTGAAGTTCATTGTCCCCCCTCTATTAATATACTGGACCATCCTCTAGCTATGACATAGGGAATAACAGACTCTCCGTTAGCATCCTGTGGCATTGCGTAGGTCTCCGCTGATGATTTGTTTGGCCGAAAACAAAATTTCAACTTTTTCGTTGTCTGAACATGTCTGAACATTCAACGGCTGTCGTCGACACAGAATTGGAGTCAAATCAATTAACTTTTACCGCATGTAGTTAACATAATAAGCCAATACTATAAAATATGATCAAACAATTGCACAATAAATTATGTGGATAAAAATGTGAGACCAGTATTCATTGAGCATCCCTCCAGTACATTTAACAATTAATGGCCGATGCCTGTCCCGTCCGTCCTGGCCATTAGGGACGCACAGGGCATAACATCGATGTGGGCGGGCACTAGGAGGGAAAATATTCCGATAATCCGATGTAGATATTATGCGATAGCTTCAAACCGGATACTTATCTTTTATAAAAAATTGTAATAATAAGAACACAAGTGTGACAGGTCTCTTATGGGATTTATGCTGGGAGCCACTTGAAGTACGAAGAGAGCAAGCGAGACTTAGACTTTTAGAAAGATTCAGAACAAACGAGTTTAACAATGACACTGAAGGAATTATAATGGCCCCACACTACTTGGGTAGATAAGACCACAAAGATAAAATAAGGGAGACGGTACGGGTAGATGCAAATACTCATTCTTTCCGCGTACTATCAGGAATCATAATAGTAGGAAGCCGAAGCCATTTTAGAAATATTAAAAAAATTTAATATACAAGTCGGAACAAAATTAAACATTGCAAAGACATCAGGATATTTGTAGGTGCATGTGTACGTTAGGCGTATGTGTGTGGGTTGTTAGAGTCTTTGCATGAATGTATATCATGTTTTGTTTGTGGATTGTATACATTTGTGGCTTTTGCATGCGGTGGTATCCTGGCACCCTCCGCCACACGCCCTTGCGGTGGCTTGCGGGGTAGTGGTTAGATGTAGTTGTATATGCGTTACGTGGGTTTTTTTTGGTAGAATCTGTCACGTGCGTTTTTGGATTCGCATAATTTCGTGCAATACAGCATGCAAAACTGCAGATAACGTCATATGGGACTTTTCCTGAATATCTTATTAGTTTTATATTTAAAAAAATTACCTCCACTGCATTGATTTTTTTCCTATACTTGTTATAATGTGAATCTTTCTTTATGAAATGTTAAGAATCACTATTTACCTTATACAGTTGATATTATTATGTTGCCACCAATATTAATACATATGTGAGTTCTATAAAATTGATATGTCATGGCAAAATATTTCTGGGAAAAATGTTATTATCGCACCAGCAACATAGATCACGGTACACAGTCTTCTCGTTCGTCGTCTAATTCCACGTCTAATTGTAAGATTATTGGCCCTTTGACCGTAATATATTTCGACTTCAATCCCACGTGACTTCTTAGCTGTGCTGACAAATATTGTTTACCGCCAACTACTGGTCGTATCGCTTCAATAAAATGGCGGACGTCTGACAGTGAACAGGAAGACCAAATCCAAAGAGTGGATAAAAATGCGGAATTTTAAGCTGATGAAATAATATTCATAAAAAAATCAGAATTAAAAATGCCACTGCTACTGTATTCTGTCGCACATGAATTAAATTGAAGATGAAGATTATTCACCAAGAAAACAAAGGTAAAGATATTCTCAAGAAGTAGGAAGTTAGGAGAAGGCTAAGTTAAGTAACTTAAGTCGAATGAACTACACCACATTGCGAGATAGAGTTCACATATTTGGGGAGTAATATAAAGAAAATTGTGTGTGATACGTGGGGAAATCAAGTGTTGACTATCGCTGGCGGAAAAAGCATTTGAAATAAGAATGGAATTGATGATCGTGGGCCAGGAAATCAGATAAAGGAAAAATTGGCAGGGGCTTCAAATACACGTGTGTAGTGCAGCATGGTATAAATGCGGAACCTGATATTTTAGGCAAGCGATGAGTGTTGATTTAGAGAATTATGAGATGTGGGTGCGGTGTGGAGAAGAATGGAGAGAGTTATGTTGGAACGGGAGCAAAGCTAACGAAGAAGTTTGGTGGCAGAAGGAAGGAGTTTTTTTGTTGAACTCGTAGAAAGCAGAAAACGTGGGAAAACATGAGATATTCTGGAGACTCATGCTGAAGACTGTGAGAGAGAGGAGATTTTTGCGCAAGTGGGGAAGAGAAAGTAATTTGACACTGACATGAACATGACTTGGTGGGGAACACTACTTTTTAGTAAAGCACAGGGGTCACGTGGGGTCGAAATCGATGCATGCAAGAGGATTTTCGGTAGGTACGAAGTCGAGTGGAGAACTGAAGAAGCAAAAAATGTATGGCGAACGAGGTGAAGTGGATGAGTCAGAGAGAGAGAGTAATGATGATGAAGGAAGTACAATAATCATAATAAGTACGATAATTTTAGCATATTTAGCATCCCAAACGAGGTAAATTGAAATTTAATTTTTACTTCAATTTTAATCCCATTGATAGATTTTTCATTTTACGTTGAAAGTGATGAGCCTAATTGCACCTGATAATTTGCCCATATGGGTACAGATTTAAAAATTAAAATAAAAAACGGCGTTAAAATGACATTTGGTTGGACGGTTTTTTCAGGAACGAATTCAGTTATGAAAGTTTCCAAGTTTTGGCATGTTATCCCCGCTCGCAACATTTCACGGCGATCGCTAGAAACCTCGCGAGACGTTACTCCTTGGTAATGGCAATAATAGTCAGTTCAGGTTCGCGCAAGCCTCCCTGAATCTGGGTCTAGGGCTCAGGTATTTTACAATTTGAGTAACCGGACAATGGAGGTAAGAGAATTCCCGGATACCAAACAATGCCAGCACGGGCCGACGGTAGGGTCGGCGCGGCGGCCCGTCCGCCTCCTAGAGCGCTCATCTCCTGGACCACACAGGCACACACACCGAGGGCTAACCATCCAACCGCCGTGCTCGTCTACTGCACGAGCCATAGTTACCCAAGAGAGAGAAAGGGCAAAGTAATTTTGGTACAGATTAGTTCATATAATAAAAGGTTGGACGTCTCTGAATGGCTCCACGCTCTATCAAGCGCGTGCATTGAAAAAAGTAATTCAACCTTAAGTAGTTGCCGATTCGCCGTCTACTAATTTCGTCCTGGGACTGCTAACGAGTGCGAGTGTATTTGCCCCCGAACAATAAAAATGCAAGGCGGACCCTGGAGTAACGGCTGAGGGAGAGGCAGGAGTGCGCGGAGGAATCGTGGTTAACCTTAAATCGAAATTTCCATCCAATAGGACTCGTGTGCAAACGCCCTTGACCTTAAAAAAATCGGTCATCCCCGACATCTTGGAGTTCCTTTTGCCGTTCACAGATTCTCCTTCGTCCAGCTTCAATTGCGTCTCATCGAGGGTTAAGTTGAGGTTGATGGGTCAATGCGGTACTTACTAAGATTTGTCTATGAACAAAGCACTCAGATCCGTTCATGTCTCATGACCTTTTATGTGTTTTTTTATCATAAATTAACTTTTGATCAATATGATTACTCCTTGAACTATCTTCAGTATCGCACTTTTTTTTTTGTCGATAAGACGTAATTGTGATTTAATTCCTTACCTTACGTCGGTACTCATGCAATGATTATTTGTAATATTAAGGTGCCTAATTTCGCCCCTCTTCGTTGACTTCGAAGAGGAGCGGAGTGAGCAGGCGTTTCGGACGATATGAAGAGACGTAGACAATGTGAGGAATCGCGGAAAATAAGAATGCAATGAATTAACCGTTCCTTACGCTTGAAAGTTGCTGAAAGGTTCAGTAGTCCACCAGTACAGAGGTAGGGGTTAGGTCTTAACGCTAATAATTCGGCCGCTCGGGGCGCTAGGCCGGAGAGATGGTCGCACCAACGGCTCCCGCTAATGAATCATTTTAGCTTGATAGGGAGACATAGTATCATTGAAGGTTGTACATTCCTGTGTAAGGACAACGGATCCCTGGCATAGGAGATATCCTTGCAAACCCTGAGGGTGTGTGGGTATGCGATTTACGAGAGTGACTTTTATCCCTTAACACACCCTAGTGATCGACTGGCTGTAAGTTTGTTTCCTTATTTTTGCACTGTTTGGGTGTGTTTGAGGTACTCGTGGGTCACTGTTACCCAAACATACCCTTAAATAAACCTAGCACCAATCAAGTTTACGATCTCGGCTATCTCGTTTTCCATTGCTTCACGACCGTAGGTACATTCATTTTAAATTTACTTCGAAGGTCCTTCTTAATCAATCTTAAAGATCAATCTGACCATCGGATCAGTGCCTTCGACTGACCTCTTGTGACACGTATAGGCTTTCTCTCGTGTCGTGTTTGAAATTTTAAATGTTTGAGTAAACATTATGTGAAGTGATTATGTTCCGTTTCAAATTGTTTTTAGCGCCCCTTGATCATTCAAAACAACATTTTCTTTAAATCCTGAGAATGTCTCAAATCTTGTACTATAATGCTTGTTGTTTGGCTGATCAACCGTGGTTATTCCAGATGTTACTTCGTTCATCTATTATTTTTTAATTCGTTGCATATATTCTATTTAAGGTAATTGTAACCGAATAAAGGATTTATGGAATGTGTGATATTAATCACTTCGTAGTACATATTCCACACGTTTATTGCATTTTACAAAAAACCTCTTGAAAATTGCCTGAGTGCACGTTAAAACCTGTGGAATCATAGCTGTAAAGTTGCAGAATATTACAAAAGTTGTCTATTTTCAACTTACTCTCCAGCCTGTATCAGATGAGTTTGGGGACAAGGGGACATTCATTTTGAAGTTCAAGCTGTGATCGGAATAACACGTGAATGTTTAAAGGTAACAGGCATTTCTCTCTGAAGTCAAACATAGACCGTCTTGACATATGACCTCTTAAATAAACAGCAACGGCAATGCGCGAACAAATGAGGAAGTTCCCAAAATTACGCCAGCATTAAAATGAATCAATTTCAGTGTGAAAAATCTTTCTATCACCTTGATCTCGGTAGCTAACTGGCTAAAGCACTCGGCCGGATATCTAAGGGTCCGGGCTCGTATCCCGATCAAGGCGAGATATTTTTACACTCTGAATTAGAATTTCAGGTTAGTATTTCAATTCACAGTAGTTCATGACTGCATTAAAATTTACTGTCGCGGCATCTCTCGCCGTTTCTTGGAACGAGCCTGCATTTAATTCAATTGGGCAGATTGCAGATTGATATCTTGGCATCATGGGACGTAATTTTGACCGTTTTGGCTCAATAGGACTCTTGATTTCGCGGTGAGTGACAGTTCGGCGACATTGCGTCATGGTAAAAAGTAATCTAAAGAAAAAATAGAGCGAGAAAGTGAAATTTTGTTGGTTGTAAATCGGTTACATTTCTCCTAATCCAATATAGGCAATGGAATACTACAACAAATAATATGTCTTTGTACACTATTCACTCACTCGGGGACCGAAATCATGTATCTATATTATATAAATTTACATATTGTATAAATTTACATTACATGACATAGCACCCTTCAAGGGTACGTGGCAGGGAGTGATTACACACGAGACTACTTTTGATTCAAAATCCTTTTCCCCATAGCGCGGTCGGACAAGGTTATTCTGATCCTTAATCGTTCGTGAAAACATGGCACCTTTAATCGATCTGTTCTGTATTTTATCTCTCTAAATTTACTGGCATGGCCTCGCCTGCCGTAGTGCGATGGGGCTAATAATATATTTTCAACGTCATCGCTAAAGAGACCTCCTTCAAATTTATAGCAAGAGCTTCAATCTGTAATTTAACCTTCGCTCCATTGAGTGATTCCCAGCCTAGCTGCTCTCATATTTTGGATAAGCTACAAAGTTTGTCACAACAACGTTTGACATATCTAGCTCCTCTACGCTGCACGCGATCTAATTCGGCAATATTGCCCCAATTATTTGTACTTCTACCCATCAACTACCCTACCCATGCCTTACTACTACACCCCTACATTTCTTACTTCCCGTCTTTATTACCCCACCTGGCTTAATAGTATCTTCGACCATCAACAGATTGAGAAGGTATTCAGGAAAATCTATTCGCCCCATTAGAATTTAGACGCGGCCAAGCGTTTCCCTTATTATGTTTTTTTTTTCAATTGTCTTATGAAAAGGAACGACGAGGTGATCCCTCTTGAAACGCTAGCGTGAATGAATAACTTAACGGTGACACAGCGCGAGAACAGATGGTGCGTATGTCCGCAAATGTTCCCGTGTTGATGGCCGTGACAAGGAGTTCGTCGAATAAGTGTAAACAAGGCAATTTTATCGCAGGAATTTCCAGAGTATTCATTTAAATATTCCTTAACATCTCCTTTAGATTAATCGCCGGCGAATTAGGATCGTGTGGCCTTTATAAAACAATTTAATCTTTTTACGGAGTCTTAAAATTCTAGTTACAATGTGAATTATTTCTCCCGTCGAAGATCTTTGTGCAGTCTTAAAATATTAATCTTCCATTAAGGCGTAAAGCTCTTGGAGTTTCCGTTTTTCATTCGAGGAAATGTTTGCTTTTTATTTATTCATTTAGTTCAAAAACAGCATCACGCCGAATGCATTGGGCAAATCACAAAGAAAAAACAAGTGAGAGTAATAAAAACCGGACCTGTAAAAGCAAAATTCAGCAATGCAAATGGACAAAAAAATAAAAGGACCACATAGAAGATGCTCAGTTAGCATGCACGAGGGAGACATAATGATAAGTGAAGGAGGAGGAGGTCCGAAGGAGAAAATCAGGACGGAGTAAGAGAACGGCAGGGATGGACGGCGGAATGGTGTGTTCGGAACGGGTCGAATGGGTCAGGGAGACAGACGTCTCATCATTTAAATTTGTGAGTAACAACGATGGATATGTGAGCAAAGTGAATAAAGCTTTTATGCAGTAAAACTTTCCCAAATGTTTGATGTTGGGGAAAAATGTTTAGGAATGAAGATGAAAACTTTCACCATCTGGATTCCAACCTGGTTCATTAGGTTATTTTTAAGTAAGGAGTATCGGGATTCCATTGGATGGAGGAGACATTTTGATATAATTAGGTACGGGAGGAAAGGAATTCCAAATAGAATGCATGCTCCCGAAACTGGTATTCTTTGACGTCCGCTGACCTTGTTCGCGACTCCTTCTGAATTATTAATCGGCCGATAGATCTGCTCTGTCCTAGTTCAGTGCCGCCGCTCCTATTTCATCTTCGGCCCCAGAAGAAGGTTGTCGCGGGCTGTTGAACGTTCCTTGGGTTTTTAAATATTAATTTTATGTCGGAGTTGATTCTTGCACGGCTGGTTACTGAAGGGTTTCAACTAAGTCTTAGCCACTGGGTAAATCAATGCCACAATCCCGTTGGGCATTTAAATGAGTCTTTTTCCGTGGATCGATCTCTTTTGATCCATCGTTTAATAAAAATCATCGCGTGTTGATTCGTGAATCACATTTTAAACTCCTCTTGCGTGAAGCGAAGATGTAAAATTACTGTTAGAAATATGTTAACTCGTATGTATTCTCAAAATATGCGTATTTTTTATACACTATTGTCAAAAATTGCCTTCTTGCCGTTTATTTTGTGATATAACATGCATTCACATAAAGCACATATGGTATAGCAATTTAATACATAAGTAGAAAAGTACTATTGTATTTCAATATGAACAATCAAAACTTCCAAGAAGTGAAGCCTAAAGCATGTGTTGATTTTTTTCCTGTATAATTTTTTTCCTGTATCGGGAATTTAATGGGAAATGGGAAGCGTAATATAATTCACACGTGAAATGGAAAATAATGAATACTCTCATGAAAAACAATATTAGTCTCAACAACTAAACTATATTTCAAATACATAATAATGCAGACTTTTATTGGCGTTTAATGATTTTCTCATCGTGTAATGGTTTTTCGTATAATAATGAATTAATCCACGTCCTGTAATTTCAAGTGAAGGAAGAGCCATTTTAATATAGTTAACCTTTAGTTCACCGCACCGGAGCGTCGAAAATGCAAAAATGTTTCAAGGGAGCGGATGTGACCGTGAGGTGACGTGACTCGAAGCAGTAAATTCTTGCATCTAAAGATAATCAGCTATTTCATTCCAGTGCCTACTTAAATCCTCGGGGGTAATAATGAGGCAGGAGTCCAGCTAGTCGCATTTCCATTCAGTGTTCGCGAACGGCAAGTCAGGAAACAACTGTTGTCAAACTCACGTTAGGTCGCATCCCATCGGAAGAGGGAGGAGGCTTCGGCAGTTAGACATCGGAGGGTTTGGACGGGGAAGACTGGCTACGAATTACTCCGATACGGACGTCAACTGAGATTCATCGCAGTATTTATTATTATTATTATCTGAATAAAATCGGTTTAGGGTAGGTTTTTGATGGACGGACAACACACTTATGTCCTCTTAAATGTTTACTTACGTGACACAAAGTATCCTTAGACGCTACATTACGTAAGAATAACTCATTCATTTATTGCATTACAAGTACGATAAAAATCATGGTCATGATTCACAATCTAAACATGCATAAGATTTCAAATATGTACGAGATTGATGCTACGAGTGCTTCTAAATGCATGCGTAGATGCACTTGTCGTTGATTACTGCATTCTCTTAATTTGCCTGGGTAAGAGAGATAACAGGGATATACTTGACGAATGTACTGATGGAGTTTTCCTTGAAAACCAATAGGAGAAGCTGTTAAATATTGTCATGTCATGTCATGCCATGTGTTGTCATAATTATGCTACATAATCATTCACACATGCCTTTGTTAGCAATTTAAACATCTTTTTGCAGTTTACACCATTTTAAACAATGTTTCCACTAAGGGCAAGTAAGGAGTTGGAGTTTTTATGGATATCCACAATTTCCACGCATTCACATCTGACTCCATGCCAATCGCGCGTTCGAGGTGAAATCCTTTTTTTACTTTTTTTGCTTAAAAAGAGAGACGACCAATGTTTTGGAAAATAGTTTTCCTGCATTTTATTTCAACGACTTAGTAAAATAAGTAACTTTGAGTTGAGTTGGAGGAAACGAGTAGTGTCCGTCGCACTCTTTGGAGTCCATTTTTCAATGAGGAATTATTGTCTAACTAAAGCACCAAGGAGGAAGTGACTTGTTGGATCAGTAGGTTTTGGCTCCTTTAGTCTGATTTTGATTCTTATGTAAGTGATTATTACATTGCATCATAGGATGTGAATTATCAAAAATAGAAAAGTGTGTGGCGTCTATCCAAAGTCCTTAGGTTCACATTATTGAATATTTATTCTTAGTTTTACCCTAACACCAGAAAAAATAGTGGTTGTAGTCAATATGGAAGTGCTTTATCAAAGTGTAGTGAACTCGCACCTTTTCAGAATGTTAGGAACTTGGAATAAAAATGTGAACATGTGCCTATAAAATATTTGTGCCATTTTTTACTCAATGATGTAAAAATGACCCTTACTTCTTACCCTGTAGGCGTAACTTTCCAAAGGAGATTAAAAATGGAGCCTCTCAGTTTGAGCGATCGGAAATTCATTTTGTTAGACTTATGGCAATGCATTAATGCCAATTATCGTAGCGTGTTTCATTCTGAGGGAAGACGGGAACCAAAAATGAATAATATTGTGAAATGTTATGGTCCCAAATAACTCTATATTCTAATTCAACAATTTTAGAGTGTAAAAATCATTCGCCTTGACTGGGACTCGAACCCAGATCCCTCAATATCCAGGTGCTTTCGAGTGCTTTCAAAGCACTCGACCGGATATTGAGGGATCTGGGTTCGAGTCCCAGTCAAGGCGAATGAATTTTACACCCTGAAATTGTTGCATTGAAATGCACATTAGCGGATGACTCCGCTAAAAGTTACTGTTGCGGCATCTCCCGCAGTTTCTTTGGAATTTGTCAATGTATTAACACCATAAGTGTTTAAAGTTGGCTTTAACCTCGTGGACAGTGGCGCCTCGCGCACGACTACTAATGCATGTGACATTGTATGTACGGTATTTCGTCACAACATCTAGTTCCTTTAAAAGCCCCAAAATTTCAGATTTTAAGAGGACGCCTCGGTAGCTTAAGTGGCTAAAGCACTCGACCGGATATTGAGGGATCTGGGTTCGAGTCCCAGTTAAGGCGAATGATTTTTACACTTTGAAATTGTTGCATTGAAATGCACATTAGCGGATGACTCCGTTAAAAGTTACTGTTGCGGCATCTCCCGCAGTTTCTTCGGAACTCTATATTCTATCAAAATTTGGATCTCTGTCAGTTCCGGCAGAATTGGCCTTGGGTTGAATCAGACACTGGAATATGAAAAAGTCCGGAAACTTAAGTTTTTTTTTTAATTTTCTCTCATTACCAGTCGGGTTAACGCGGAGAATTTCAGAGGCGAATCTCGCCGAGGGATGACCTGGGGAGACGCAACCAGAAGGATGGTCTGATGCCTCTGCATTATCGTGCAAGGATGTGGGCCCTACTCCGGGGGTACAAGGGCCTGGGCCCGTCTCTTCTTCGCCGGGAGAAGGCCTAGTGTCTCGCGAGGGGTTCGTTTGAAGCCGGGGAGGGGGGAGCGAGCGGTGGATAGGGGCGCACCCTGACGGCGAGTAGAGTGACGCGGCGGCGGCATTTGAATGGGGAGGAGAGCCCGTCGTTGATTGGTGGGCACCGCACTCGAGATTAAAACGTCGTTTCCGTGGGGAGAGTAGTAATTTCTCCCTGGGAATCTCCCGTCACTTTGGAGATGGGAAAACGGGGTGTCATTGCCTTTGTTCCGCGGTCAAGACCTTTTGATGAAACGAGTGCCCAAGCGCTTAGTCAACGTCTGACTTGACTCCCAAAACTGGGTGAGAACAAAGTACAGTTTGGTTGAATTAGGATTGTATGTGGGTCAAATCCATTCGAGATGCTCCGCAACTTCTTAGGAAGTGTGACGTGCATCAAAGATAATTATTTTGAAACATCCGTCAGTTTATAAAATTCTCATATTAAGTACTTTGCTGGAATATGTTTGCCAAGCTCCCAATTTCATGTTTGAATATAGTACGTACATTCGAATTTTCGAGTCCAAAATGGTGATATTTTGCAGTTTTGATGGTTAATCACTTATTAATTAATTCTGTCAAATTTTGACACAATTAATCTTCAGTGTTTTTTTAACTGAAAATCTCATTGTCATTGTCAAAATGAACGGCGTAAAATAATTTAAAAATTCATAATAATGAAATACTAGTGAGTGTTAACTTTAATTTCAAGAATCGACCTAATCTATACGCAACGCCTTTTCTCTAATCGCTCACGCGAAGAGAAATTCATTCGTAAGCTATCGATCACCTTAAAGTCATCAATCATCTCGCTCAACGTAATTTCCATTTTCAATGTTTTAATCGCATCGATGCTGGAACTATGACTGCTCATATTTATGCATGAGTATGGGGTTACTTGTATGACTTGAGTTGGATTGCCCGCACAAGTAATTGACTGCGGAGTGAGAAACGTTTCGAAAGCGTAGGGAAGGTGACAAGAGAGCACTTGTGAGAAGTCGTCACTTGCGGCACTTTCGCCGTCAATTGTTCGCCCCCCTCCGCTACCGCCGCCCGGCGGAAGGTGGTTGATTCTCATGAAACGACATTCTCATCGAAATACGGCCGTCGAGACCCTTGTCTTCTCTGCGCGAGTGATTGACGACGACCACAACCCCCGGTATCCCCTCCGATATCCCCGGGTGCCCAACCCCTGCGCGTCGTCTCTCATTCCCACCCGCCGCCCGTCCAGGGGAGAAACTTGCGGTTCGTGGTTTTGCGGGGTGAAGTAAAACGCCGTTTAAGGATGAATGAAAGGATGTGCCGTTTAATTTCGGCGCTTCCGATTTGCGCATGCTGTCATGGCCGTTGCGTCTTGACGCCAATTGCCCCTCGGCCACTTCGATTGTTTTCGGGCTCCCCGCTGATGACGCTCGAAGGCGCTCTGCATATTCTGCGTGTTACGCTCCGAGAGATAGGCCGTGACGATCGCTCCCATAGACTGTCTGTGAAACTTTCTCTCGGTCCAGTTGTCCGTTTCGTCCGTTCGGTTAGAGGACGAGTTTGGGTTGAGAAGTGGATATGGAGACGGATGAAGAAAATAAATTGGACTGGTGTTAGAATATGTTGATGGAAATGGTCGGGGACAATTCGAAGAAAAACAGAAAAAGTAAAAAGAGGTGAAATTTGAATTTGTGGGAAGTTGAAGGCTTTGACAGAGAGGAGGTTATTCGATAAGCAGAGAAAATAGAAAGGCGAAATAGCCATAATGGACGAAATTAAGTGGATAGAAAGAAGGAAGGCATGAAGGTGAAAAATACGAAATATAGGGAAACTGGAGCGGATATTCTGGTGAAGAAGTACTTTATAGAAACATTACGCTTATTGGGGACGTGCGCAGTCTACCTATAATCGCTAACTAACTACGTACAGGGTTCGTCCGGAAAATAAGTGTACTGAGCTCAGGAAAAAAAATTTATTACACTTTTACATATCTTAAGCTATATTCCTCGCGGCGCCGTTCCAGCGGCGTTCCCATTCCTGGAACGCTCCCGCGAAGGCATCATCGGGAACCTCTCGAAGACACGTCGTCACGGCCTCTTTGACGGCGTCCAAAGTCCCGTATCGCGTTCCTTTCAAACTCCTCTTTATCTTCGGGAACAGAAAGAAGTCCGGTGGTGCCAAGTCCGGGCTGTGGGGCGGGTGCGGCAGCGTTGCCACGCCGTGCTTGGCCAAGAAGTCCGACACGACAAGCGCGGTGTGAGACGGCGCATTGTCGTGATGCAGCCGCCAGATGTTTTTGATTGCTGGCCGGACGCGGGCGACTCGTTTTCGAAGCCTGTCGAGCACTTGGACGTAAAATGCAGCATTTACAGTTTGTCGTTCAGGTACAAATTCGTAGTGGACTACTCCCCTTTTGTCAAAAAAAGAGGAAAAAATCAGTACACTTATTTTCCGGACGAACCCTGTATAATCAAGCAATTTTGTTTCCAAAATGCCACTGGTTCTGGGCATTTCGTTGCAACCTCAGCGAATGATGTATTTGTCGATGTTGATTTCCGCGTCGATTTCTGGTGACTTGTGAGAGCGACAGGTGGTCTGTCACCCGATACCCTGGAGAAGGATACATTTTCGGATACGCCACGGAATCGCATCTAGATTTCTTTTAAGTTGCTAATTTCAATGATGACAGGTTGATTGCGTGTTAATAAAACGATTTCTTTCCTTCGAGAGTATCACATTTACTAATGCTGCCTTTCCGGAATCCGTACGAATCGTGCCACCTCGCAGCCATCGATCAATCAATCAGCCCTCCATCTACATAATTAATAAAAATGTGACGGTCGGTGTACCATTAATGCTGCCCCCTATCCACATGTGTTTCAACAATCATATTTTCTACAGAGTAATCCATATTACACCGACTCGCCGGATTATCATCATAGGTACTTCACCGCAGTTAAAATAGTATGATATTCAGTTACGGTAGAGGAATCTAGAATACAGGCTGTATTTTAGGCCTGCGTAAGCTCTGCCGAGTCTGTTCTGCAGAACTCTCCTTCAGTTCCCGGTACTTCCTTATGTCATTCTCGTGGCCCAAAATTTCTATTCTTTTAGCGCTCTTCCTCGTATTTTTTCATCTCTTATTCCTAAACATTCGATACTTCTCGACGCGTATCTGATAATATAGTATGCAATATTTCTGATTCGTGTTTCCTTTCTAATTAGCCTCATCTACTCCCTTAAGTACCTACTTCGTTTGTCCTCACGGCCATTTGGCTAAATTTTTATTTTCTCCTCCTCATACAAATTTTAGAACATTATTCAACCTTTTTAGATATGGGTGCGGATAAGTCATTATCTTTATTACGTACCTACATCATTTTTTTTAACGGAAGCAATGTTTCTGAGCCTAAGTGCACCACTCGCCATGTTAAAATGTAGTATTAATTTTTTGCTAATCTCTCTTTCAAAATCGTCCTCACCAGGCCTTTCGTTCTTAGAATATCTGTTAAATACGACAATGAATGGATAATAACAAGCAAGATCAAGAAATACATTGTCAGTTGTAGGGACCCGGTAAAATTTATTGGCGTTGGTTCGCTGCAGTCATCAGGTTTTGAATCCCGGCCATGGGTCCCGAGGAACTTTATCTATGTGGAAAACATAGGAATAACGCTGTTAGGATTCAGGTAACCCCAGTTGAGGGAGCTGGAGAACTTTGGCGTGCTACCTAATGCCAAAGAACCTACGTATTGCCTATCCCCAAAATGTGGTCCAGACCCTACTGGATCATGTGGTTGCACCTATTTTACATTTGAGATGTTCAATTATTTTGTCGCAAAAATAACTTGCTGCACCTTCACTGACAGTACAGATCAACAAGGCTTGTATAAAAAGTATCGTTAACAATACGGCCTTGACCTGTGCGTGAAGTGCTAAATTTAGAACGTCGGTTAAGTGTGCGCATGGTCGCAGATCGTATTGGCATTGATAAGATGATAGTGCACACCATTATCATTAAACATTTTTGGACAGTCCCGATTTGGCACCAGTAGACTATTCCCTGTTCCCAAAAGTGAAACCTTCCCTCAAAAGACACCACCATGGGACCCTAAATGCCGCCAAAGAAGCTAGCACGCATATCCTTAAGGACATTCCGGAATCCACCCACCAGGGAGCCTTCGAATCGTGGGAAAGCCGCTGTTGCAAAAGTTTGTCGACGCTCAAGGGATGTACTTCGAAGAATTTAGAGCCATTGCAGCGATATCTGAAATAAATCTATTTCTCCGAAACATTTCCCGATACTGTTTATAGAAACCATGCATGTTGTTTCCACAAAACAGTCGGGGGTCCGTGGCAATCACAGCGTGCGCCTGACTCTGTTACCGACAGGGATCACTGAATCATCGCAATTCTCACCGGGTCGTTTGGGTGGTGAGGGGGTGGGGGGAGGGAAGTGCATTGGCGGGCCTGCGTTTGTGCGTGCATGTAACGGGAGGGAGCTCGGGGAGGCAAGGCACGGAGCGGTACATACCATCCTCCCCTCCCTCCCCCCCGAGAGGACGCCCGACAACGGTTCAGCCCCCCGGTGCGGTGGAATCTCCCCTTCGGCCACAACAGTGTGCGTGGATGAGCAGTGAAAGCACTTTCGCATCTCTCGAGACGGCCGCCCCGGAGATTGACAACTGTTTTACCGTAGGGAGGAGTTGGAGGGGGTTTCCCAGCGGGTGAGGGTGTGGGGAAGGGGGGTTGAATATAGCTGTCCTTCGCGTTCAAAGATTCTCGCGACCGCAGCGGGTCTTGCGCGAGGCGAAGAGGGTTGGGGGGGGGGACAACCTCTCTCACGGCCGGAAAACCGCAATACGACTCCAGAATGGGAAAAAAGGGAATTGGGGGAGGGGTAACAATTTAAGACAAGATCACCGCAGTAAGACGATTCGATATTTTTTCCGTTAGATTAGGTCGCGACTATACATTCCTCAAGGATGTGGTATGTGGGCGATGAAGAACACTTTCGCCCATAGTGTGTGTGGAGATTAACTTCCACCCTATTTTCAACAAAAGCTTTTTGATTTTTTCCTCGATTTTAGTAGGAGGCGCCATAGAAATTGTTGTAAATATATTATGTGAATTTTTGTAGGTCATCATTGTGACGGCTCGTTCGCCGGACCCATTTTCTTCGACCCGAAGAGCCTCCCGGGGGGCGGGTGACGACCACCTTCTCCGCCCTCCTACCTCCCCGTTGAATCCTGTTCTGTTTCTGGCAAAGTCCACCCTCTGCCTTAAATTCGACAGTTTTGGCGGGCTAGGACCAGCTGGCCTTACTTTCAATTGTAGGTCGTACGTTATCTGTGTGAGTAGCGGGACATTCACCAAAAATTATGTTCGTAAAAATAGCGCAGCACAATATTTGCACAAATGGGCCACATAATGATATTAGCACGAGGAAAAATTGAAGAATCATTTATCCCATCGCGGGTTATCGAACCGATGATTGCTGGATTGGATAGCGGCTGCTCAGACTATCATGTTTCCTGCCAATCTCTTCATTCCTCCACAACTCCTTTCACCGAAATTTCCCATTGCCTGCTTCTCATAGCTCATCCTTGACTTCCTCTGTGCTTCTTTCCCTTTCCTTCAATAGTGATCTTCGTTAAACTATCGTGTGATATGACCAACCAATTTGCCTCTTCTTCTGCCGAGTGACCTTCGTCATAGGATTATTTCTTCGAATTATTCTACATCCTTGTACCTATTTACTTTGCATTATTCTTCTGTAGCACTACATTTCCATTGCCTTTAACCTTATTTTCTCTGCCAATATCGTCCACTCCTCACATTTGTAGAGAAGAACACTCATGTATAGTTGTTCATGAATCGCTTTCTTACACCTGTATCCATGCTGGTAGTATTTACTCTTAGTAGCTGTGAAAATTTTTATCCTCGTTTAAAAAATGGTCTTCTTCAATCTCTAAATTCAATCGTGTTGAACCCACGTGCGTAGGAGAACCTAAAGCGGCTAAATCTACAATTGTTTTGAAAGCTTAATCAAAATCAAAATTCTTCGTATTCCAAAATGTAAAATCCTCCGTCATTCCGAAAATGAAAAACCTTGCAGTATTACTGTAAAATTCGCGTATTTTTGCTGTAAAACCATTATTACGATCGAATAACGCATTAATTTAACTTCATTTTATCCACAAAAGATAGCGTCCTCATAACAAAACAGAAAATTTTAAAGGAATGTTGTGATGAGAACAGTTCTGACTTTTTAACTGTTTAGGTGTTTGAAATGCAATTCCGAAAATCCCAATTTAGTTTAAAGTACCCTTAAAAGACGGCATATCATAGAATTCACGTCGGGGTTGAGTGACGTATTGGCACTGACGTACGTATGTAGCAGGGGTTTGGGATTTCCTCAATCATGAATTTATTTTGACTGTGGTAGATCATTATTCTGCAATTTTCCAGTCTTCTTTTTTAAGGAGTTAAGTTACTTCCTGCTTTAGAATTTTCTTCCTATAGACACTTAGAAAATGTATTGTCGGCTCCACAGAGTTGAACAATTATGCTAGATGCACGAGTACAATACGAATAAAAGAAGGAAATATATGGTTTTGGTTTGACCTAAATAAAGTCAGCTGGACATGCTTTGAGTTGCATGTAACTGCAATTAGCAAGTGAAATAAGGACCTATTCTTCCATGGGTTTGCAGGTGTGGCTTGAATGTGACGTTGGGCTCTTTTCAAAGGTTAAGAACCGCTAAGTCGTCTTTTTACGTTGAAGTGAACACGCTCGGAATTCATTTGAAAGTCTCTCTAGCTTCAAATCGAGGTAACTGTTGGTTTGGAACTGATTCCTGCTTGGTTTTCTTAATTCTGGAATCCATTCATTAACCTTTTACTGCCTGAAAGAGACGTGTCGCTAACCACTAAATCCCGTTCACTGCCAGTGTTTTGGAACGTTCCCAAATTGAAGGCCAAAGTATCCCATTTATAAGATCGGCGTTAATATACAATGCTCCACGTATAAAGGACGAAAACCCAAATATATCATCACCGATTTGACGTCGTGGTCAACTGGTTGCGTAAATAGTTGCGAATTTTTTAATCTGTTATTAGTAAGTAGAAGGTGACTGTTGTCTACGCATATTGTCTTTTCGCGTGCAGGTTTAATAGGAACTGCATTGAACCGAAAAAACTTATGAAGAGCGAAAAATATTATCTTTAGATGGCTTTGAATAATCTATTCATCGTAAAATACCCAAAATTATATTTTAATATGGAAAAGTGTGAATGTACAAATAGAAATGTAGCCATTTCGCCAACTTCGTAGTTGGATGTTCGGTTGATTTTATGAATGGTACTAAAAACTATCGATGAAGGAGGCCTATGCGTTAAAAACAAGTTAAGTTTTAATTTTGTGAAAATATTTATTTAAAAAAATATTGTTTATGAATTTAACTAAGGGAAATTTTTATGAATGGAATTTCTTGACTTTCAAATCAAATACAAATTGCCATACTCCTTGATTTCTGTGATTAGCCAAAACGAAAAAACTTAGCTTGTTGACAATTTAGGACCTAGCTCTCAAACCATCACCGTAAACTCAATGACTACTAGTGGTCGGTTCTGATGATAATGAAGATTGAAGCGCTAGCCTGATCACCTTCGTTAGCTGTGTCTAATCGGGTACGGAGACGGTTTCTAATATCATATATCATTTAAACTTTCCTTAAACTTAGTGGGAGAACATCTCACGGCAATAAGTTCCGAATAAAGTAGAATACTTTGTTGTCCTTGATGAAAATCATTTTAGATGAATGCCATGCCTTTCATGCGGTATAAATAAGTATCTTAATTGAACGAGGGCATGCGTTCCGTTGAAAGCTAGAGTGATGTGAGTATATATTTCGTGCCCTAAAATACAAACACAAATTCCAAAGAAACTGCGGGAGATGCCGCAACAGTAACTTTTAACGGAGTCATCCGCTAATGTGCATTTCAATGCAACAATTTCAGAGTGTAAAAATCATTCGCCTTGACTGGGACTCGAACCCAGATCCCTCAATATCCGGTCGAGTGCTTTAGCCACTTAAGCTACCGAGGCGTCCTCTTAGACTCTGAAATTTTGGGGCTTTAAAGGAACAAGATGTTGTGACGAAATACCGTACATACAATGTCACAGGCAATCGTAGTCGTGCGCGAGGCGCCACAGTCCACGAGGTTAAAGCCAACTTTAAACACTTTTTGTCAAAGTGAAAACACCATAAGTGTTTAAAAGTAAAACTTTTATCACTAACGTATATCAAGTATTGCCTTGGTTAGTTTTGCAAATTGTAGATACTGGAGACGTTTTTGACTTTTCATGAAATCGTTCATTCCTCTCTGAATTCTTTTATATCGCCGGAGTCAAAGGCAATGGAACGGCAGGAGTGATTATAGTTTTCGTGTTTGCTCTTTATTTTTAGCGAACCCACTTTTAGTCATTGATCGTAAATCTGCGCTTACACATTCGTGAATTTAAGTTAATGTGCTATGACTTAACTTTTTCCATCGTAATCAAAGATGAAATGGATACTCTTCCACTGAATTCGCGTTACGAATTCTCTGGCTAAACCACTCAGTCTGAAAGATGAAAAAAATACATCTCTGGAACCCGACAGACAGGTATTGTGCTATTATTTCAGATTTACGTCATATGTTAAATATTCTTTTGCAATTATATTCCTCAACTACTATGTCTATTAATTCACTCTTACTTCGATCCTCATGTAAGTTTTTGCATCACACCGAGTATTTTTTTACATTGGTAATCGGATTGTGGGTTCAAAGGCTCTCGTCAACGGTGCCGAATGCATTTCAAGCTGCTCACAAAGAGGAAAATGCGCGCCTATCCACGGTGTAGCATTCACCTCGTTCTAAAAAAATGGTACAACCCACTTTTTTCCGCCAGACGTCTCCGCGTCGAACTAGGCAAGGCTCAAAAGGAGGCGCCCCTTCCTTCCCGCCCGCCCTCGCGATCCTCGCCGGTCGTCGCCGCATGCGAGACCCGCCAGCCGCCCTCTTCCGTCGCAGACGATTCTCGCTCCGTCTCTAGCACCACCACTCCCACCAGCGGCCTCGGGTGGCCCGTCAACCTAATTTTCTGATCGCATGGCAGCTCGCAGTCCTATGTACCTACCGCAGAAGCAGCTAAGGGAGAGAGAGGTCGCTAAGTCATCTGCTTGGCTACCCGAAGATTACCCCACGCGACAACTTAGAAGTGCGACTTTATTTGCTGAAGGCTTCGGGTTGGCATTCATTCACAAGCCGAAAGCTTAAACAGCTGATAAAAATCCTCATGCGTAAACATTTTTCCGTGGCATAGGTATGAAAATGAAATAATTTTTATCGAAATAATTTTAATTATTTTTGTTTGTAGGAAGATTATGTTAAATATGACATTTGCGGAGGCATAGGACGATAAACAAACACAATTTGATGACTTTGTGATTTGGTGCTCACACATTTCGTGATTTTCAAGGGCTTAACAGGAGAATCTGGCTTATCGGCGGTGTTCGCAGTAAATGTGAACACAGAATTCATAGTAACCGGGACCATTGGGTGGAAGTTTTTCATATTTCCTTTTTCAGAACGGTGTTGCTTCATTACGTCGCGGCATCGTCAGGTATTGCAGACGAAGCATTATGAGAGCTCAAAGTAAGCTCTCGTCACAGGTAAATTCAAACTGATCGAAAACAATAATCTACATGGGAAGCGAAGTGAAAATTCCTTTATCAATATTAGTCTTCTTGATTTTTTGTACTTTTTTGGCCGTATTATCCCTATTTATTTTCATGTAAGAATACTCGCAAATATGGTAGGTTCGCCGTGCTAAAGTAGTTAGAACCAATTACTTGGCAATTAGAATTGGAAGAATTAAGGTACACAATGAAAGGGAAGATCCGAATAGGATGACCAAAGGGCGGATGCACCGACCAAATGAAGAATGGCGTGAAGGAAAATAGCCCCTCTTGCGTCATGAAATTAGCATTGGATGGGGTAGGTCGGAATTGAGTTATTTCCAAGGATTCAAGTTGAAACACTAATGAATGAATAGAGAATCTACGAGAGAATTGCTCAGACTCAGCGTTGACACACTTCTAACTTAATGACGATAAAAGGAAATCAATATTTTCTCTCTCATTTGTTTGCTCATTATGTCTCGGAATTCCTCGCTGATCCGTCAGTGAGAAATATTAAAAAAATAATAAAATCTTACTTTAGCAAAACTTTTTCTCGACGCAAGGAGATGTATTTTTTTTCCTCGGACAGCGCGCGTAATAGGGAATAGCGCTATTGTTTCCTCGTCCTGGATTTTTCTGTCTCGCCTCGGTGTGCGCGAGGGCCTCTCTGTGAATGGGAAGGGAGGGAGTGGAGGGGGGGGATCAGCCACTTTAGGCTTAGTTTCCCATGAACCCGCGGCCTCAGGCTTAACAGGGGGGCGCCCACCACCGGACCAGCCAGACCGGATGATCACATTCCATCAGAAGCCGAAAGAACGCCGCGTCGGGGGGAGACTCAAGTCATTCATTGCCTGGCATTCAATTCATATCCAGATGTTCAAAATTATCGCTATGAGTGCAGTGCAGGAGATCGGGCTGACGATTTCATATCGCACGGCAGAGAAACCAATTACGTACGCAACAATACAGGCATCTCCCTACTCACTACGGTTGCGATGAGACCAATGAATTTCCTTCTGGTTGTCCAGCAATAATGCCCACTGGACATAGAAATGGGTGTTGAAATATTTTATCATTATTAATATTTAAAAATAAAAAAATAGAATCAATGCAATTATTTCAGGTCATTACTTTTGGACGAACCATGACAATAATATTTTTCAATTGGGAAAATTGAAAAAAATAATCCAGGTATTGAATAATAAATACAGTCCTGCGCTATGCACCTAATATTAAACTGCATATTTTTTATAAAAATTCATTTACCAGCATTTGATTATTATTTTTCTTTATTAATGTACTTCAAATTCGTACAAATTCTTTGTAGTTGCACTAGAAAAGAAGTGGCTATGATTTTATGATTAATTCAAAAAACAATTTTTTAGCAAGGAATCTTCACTTTCCCGATTAGAACCACAACTCACGGCTACATACGTGTAAATGGTCACGCCCTGCGGAAGAGATTAAAGTTACAAGAAAGAAAAATAAATGAACATTGCCGAAAGTTTAGTGTTCCGAAAACTTAGTTACTCTTCCTTAATTTCCTAATTGTCAACGTTGGAGTGACATTTCATGCACGAATATTTGCAGTCACAACTGGCTTGTTAGATTATATCACATTCATGATTCACTCCATCGGACGCCCATCTATTCACATTCAGCAGACCCAGCATAAGATGAATATATTTTTCGGTGAACTTATTATTTCGATGAATTTTTTGGAACTCATCGAATTCCAAAGAAACTGCGGGAGATGCCGCAACAGTAACTTTTAACGGAGTCATCCGCTAATGTGCATCTTGTTCATTTAAAAGCCCCAAAATTTCAGAGTGTAACAGGACGCCTCGGTAGCTTAAGTGGCTAAAGCACTCGACCGGATATTGAGGGATCTGGGTTCGAATCCCAGTCAAGGCGAATGATTTTTAAAATCTGAAATTGTTGCATTGAAAAGGGAACTCATCGAAATTAAATGAAACTTTTTTTGTCGGAAATAAATATTAAAAGAATTGTAGATATTTAAATCCGTAACATATCCAACAAACCAAGGTCAAAATTCATGGAATCACTGTATTTAACAACAGGCAAAATATCGTCATAGGTTAGCCAGCAATGGTGGTGGGTGATTCCTTACACCTTTGCGACCACAAAGTGTGGGCGTAATAATGGGTTATTTCCATCAGTCTGTCTGAGGGCCTTCTTCAATTGATCCACTGTGTCCTCATGATCTTTCTATCTGCTCATGCTCTTCACCCGTGGTTCTGTCATCCCACCCTGCTTAGGGAACAACGACATTATTACTATCATGGGAATTTTTTCTTCTTTGGGAAATATGATAAGTCTTAGAGCTAAAGAAATGCTTTCGACGCCGAGCACCCAACTCCAATGGTATTTAGACGAGAAGAATATCAATGCTGAGACGCCGTTTCACTGTGATCTTAAATACTAAAAACTTAAATCTTAAAAACTTCCGCAGGTTCTTTCATCCATTACAAGAAATATATTTTTTTTAAATTAGCTATTAGACTATTAATTAATTTATGCACATCTCTCACCGTGAGCGTCGTCAGGAAAAGAGATAATGATGCTCCCAGTCGAGACGCGAAACGTCAAGTGCTACTAATAGTGGCAGCTGATCCGGACAGATTTAAGTACGTACAGGTGAATGGGCTTCCTAAGTGCTGTTTGGTTGTTAACGGAGCTATTAATAATAAGAAAAACTACAAAGCCCGCCTGAACTAGGATTAGAGCCCGAGATCGGAGAAAAACTAGCGTGCACAGGGAAGTGGGAGGTTCGGAGTTGGTCGAATCGTTAAACGCACGCTATTGAAGCAGAATCACGCGGGAGTTAAAGGGGAGCGATAAAAGAACTGGGACCTCTGTCGGACAGTAAGAAATGCGTCGGCGGTTTGATCTATGCATTACTTGGTATTTTTATTTCGCTGCGTCAATATTCACTGCGGAAAAAGATGAAGAGAGCGACAGGTTGGCGTGGCGGCCGGACACTGACCGCTGTTCCCACCCTTTGCCTCCGTAGACTCCAGTAATCCTGCCACTCCCCCCATTGGGGATTTCGCACTCACCCTGGAATCACCGCCGTCCTCCGGTAAATCCTCGTCGGGAGTCGCTTCCTCTCCGGGACCGAAGGGATTCGCTCTCGTCCCCCGTCAAAGCGGGGCGTTCCACCGGCGGCGAAGTGAGGTCTCCTTATATCAGGGGCGGCAGGCACCCGGGGGGCTTCTGAGGCACATGAGGAGGGATCGAGGTAAGGGGTCCAAGCTGATTTTAGGTAGGGCCCCGCTGGGCCGCTCGCTCTCCGGCAGGGGCGGAAGTGCGTCCTTTCCGGGAGGGGTTCGATAGCGTGGCGCGGCGAGAGGCTCTGGTTCCTTCCGCGCTCTTCGCGGTTCCCTCGGCGGAGCGTACTTCGGGCGCGAGCGATGCGTACGGCTTGGGACTGATGCGTGTGGGGATCGACTGCCCTCTCACCTGTTCCGGTGCCTCGGGAGGGAGGGCGGTGCGAGGGAGAGAGGGGAGAAAGGCGGCGGGGGAGGGGACGGCCGGCGGAGTGCAAGGAGCGGAGAAAGGGGGCGTGGGGAGACGACGGCTGCGCGCAGGAGAGCGGAGGAGGCCCCCGGAGTGACGTCGGAAAGGGGGAGGGGTCCGTGGGAGGCCTCCGGACTTTCGGGGGAGGCCTCCGGACTTTCGGGCGTTCCTCTATCCCCTTCTGCGCCTTTCTAGGGAGAGATAGAGAGAGAGAGAGAGGGGGCCGGGGTGTGTTCAGGCAAGAGTTGGGGGTGGATGTTTGGTGAGATGGAGATTGTTTGAGGTTTCGCGGGTGGAGGGGAGGGAGAGGTAATTCCCGGAGGGTGTGGTGGAAGGAGACGAGGAGGAGAGTTTCGGTGGTGTGAATTTGGGGTTCTTTTTTTCTGCTGGACGTTGGTTGGACGTGAGGGGGATTCGACCGATTCCACTTTCATTCCCGCGTTGACAGTTCAATGTCCCAGCGGGGCGAGAGAGTAAATCACCGAAGCGGACGAGGGGTGGATCTAAGAAGGTTGGGACACTTTCCCCCACTCGTATGCTTTTCAGGTCAAGAAATTTGGCACAGTAAGAGGGTCGTCGTGCCGCTAATCCACGACTTGACAAGCTCGTATCATATCTATTTCCGAAGTCACCCTAAAAAAAAATTATAGTCCTAAATTAAAAAAAATAAGGTCATTAGTTTCCCGTGTCTTTAAATTCTCTTTAATTTTACCCATCTCCTTTCCATGTTTTTTTCCCAAACCGGTTAAACTCCACGCCATGACTATAAAGAGAGAAATAATTGATGAAACCTGCAACTAGGATTAGATTTCCAGGGATGAAATGCATTAGCTTAGTTCCTCCGTTCATTACTTGAATGTCGTTGAGTAGATGGTTGAATACCGGCATCGGTCTCGACAAAAGAATGGGTGGCCGACTGAAGAATGGGTGGACGTTCGGGATGGCCTGCCATGATTCAGGGCCATCCATAGTCCCTGTCTAAATACCGACAAAAATATTGCTATTTCCCTACACCCCCAACCCGCCGCTTTAATGATTCCGCACACCCCTCTCCCCCTCGCGTACACGGGTCCCCTTGACGTCTTTAGGGATGTAATGTGGGTCAAGGGTCGGCAACCTGAGGACCGCAGGCCGCATCCGGCCCGCCCGGGCGATGGACGATACCCCCTTCGATTGATAGTACTACGTTGATTTTATTACCATAATGAGCCATCTGCTCTCGTCGTTTCATAACTCGACACTCCGGCCGGAAACTAGTATAAACTTGTCGTCCCACCGATGGAGGCAATGTAGGATACGCTCTCCTCCGGATGCAATGCTGGTTTGTGACCCTTTGTCGGAGTAGGTTAGAGTTGAGTCAAGTTTCTCTTCTCTCTGTGGCACCTCTCCTGGAACCCGTATTCGTCCGATTTAAGTTGTCGTAAATGCAGCGCTGAAAGTCAAGTTTTACATGATTCCATCGATGAAGTAATTCCGTAGTCACCGATGAATTACGATTAAAAATTTAATTTCTATTGATATCCATTTGCGAGATGGATCAGGTGTTTATTTACCTGCTATTGGAAGTCATATATCAACCACATGGGCAGTCAACGCAATGCATACTTCAGCATAATATCGTCAACTCCTCCCATATAACCAGATTTTGCATGTTGCCCTTGTTTTCCTTGCAATAACTTCAAGGAAAAAATCATTCGCCTTGACCGGGATGCGAACCCGAATCCCTCGATGTCCGGCCGAGTGCTTTGGCCAGTTAAGCTACCGAGAAGTCGCGCATGACTACGCTTACCTATGACATTGAACGTATTTACGGTATTTCACACACGACTTGCCTTGCCGTTTTTAGGCGGCTTTGTTTATCAGAGGTCGCCTAGTTGGGCTTATGCTCTGTGTCTCAGTATATAATTCCTTTTTCTTTCTGGAGCACCACCAGCATCGTTGTTTTTGCCCTTTTTATATTTATTTAATTATTTTCCGTATTATTATTGGAGTGTGACATTATTAGGTCTCTTATATTTATCATAGGGGCCTATTTTATTTATTTTTGTGTATGTCATAGCCCTATTTGGGTTTTCTTTTAACTTATCATAGTATGTTTTACACCTTGTTAGTAAGAGATCTGAGAGTTTTTCTATGCCTGTTTTTTGGTATACATTCTCATTTTCTTCCCAGGGGGGGAGCCCAAAAGCCAGCCTCAGGGTCTTCCTTTCTGTGCTATTTAATTTGTCCATTAGGGATCTACTGAGTAGTCCCATCCACGCAGGGGCTGCGTAGGTCAATGTTGGTCTTATTATTGCCGAGTATATTAGAATTTTTATTTCCTTAGGGGTGGCGTTTTGTCGGATAATCGGTGCCAATTGCGACCTTATTGCGGCCGCTTTATCTCGTATCTCTTTGATATGTATTTTAAAGGTCAGTCTGTCATCTAAGTCCACTCCTAAATATTTGATGCTTTGACTCCATTCAATCGGTTGTTGTCCAATCCTGATACATTCACAAGATGCTTTACGTGATCCTGGGTGGACGAAAAGTCTTGCTTTGGTTTTTTGGGTATTTATCTGCAATTTCCATTTTTTATACCACGATATTATCTCGTCCAATGCATCTTGTGCTCTTTCTTTTACTGAGGTCATGTTTTTCCCTTTTACCAGGATTGCGGCATCGTCAGCATAGAGGGCAGTTATACTTCGCCAGTCATTTCTGTGCTTTGGAAAGTCGGCTGTATAAATGTTGAATAGAAGAGGGCCTAGTATGGATCCTTGTGGGACACCAGCTTTGGCAGTTTTATTGTCGCTTTTTTCTTCGCCCCATTTGACTTTAAAAGTTCTTCCGTCTAGGTAAGACTTTGTCCAATTTATCATCCATTTGGGGAATTTCCAAAACTCCATCTTTTGAATTAGGCCCCCATGCCAGACCTTGTCGAAGGCCTTAGATAGGTCAAGGAAAATACCGATGGTTTTTTCTTTTTTGTTGTAAGCGTCACTTATGAAGTCTGTGACTCTGTGAATCTGTTGTTCGGTTGAATATCCCTGGCGGAATCCGAACTGTTCTTGTGGTATGACTTCCTTTAGCTCCGCGTATCTCTTGATGTGCGGTGCTACAACCCTTTCAAAGAGCTTACCCAGGCTCGAGAGGAGGGATATTGGTCTCAAGTTTTCCTCTTTTAGCGTTTCCCCCCCCTTTTTAGGGATACATTTGATCAAGGCCTCCTTCCAATCTTTCGGGTAATATCCGAGTGCGATTGACGCGTTAAAGATCCTTACCAGATACTGGCCGGCCGCTTCCAGAAGTCTTTTTATTATTTCGTTAGTGATGTTGTCCTCTCCCGGGGATTTCCCGTTTGGGAGCTTGGCTATTTCTTCAACAACATCATCCAGTGTGATAATTAGTTGCCCCTCCGGTGACCCGGCGTCGTTTTTGTTCAGTGATTTAATTTCGGCTTTTTTGGTGGCCACATCTTGTTCCTTAAAATCCCCCAAAATTTCATAGTTTAAGGGGACGCCTCGATAGCTTAAGTGGCTAAAGCACTCGACCGGACATCAAGGGATCCGGGTTCGAATCCCATGTACTCAAGGCGAATTATTTTTCAATGAATACGAATGCCTGTATAACTGCTTTGAATTAGTTGCATTGAAATGCATATTAGCTGATAAATTCGTTAAAAGTTACTGTGGCGGCATCTTCCGCAGTTTCTTGGAATTCACCCTTGTTTGAAATGTTATTGCTCACTGCAAATTATTAGAGTGTTATATTAAATGAGCACCGCTTTGTTCTCATTAGCTATTACATTTGAGATCGCATGTTTACAGCACCTATCGACTTTGAGTTGCAATAAAATGCATTATCTCCCTCTATTAAACACGCACATGTAAGGAAGGTTCTTGTCTTTAAGGAAGAAAATTCACTGAACACCTTTTGTTTGATTAGGGCATACGGTTTGAGCGTCTTAACTGTGCATAAACTTTATGGAAATTAGAACACGTGCAATTAACATAATTATTATTCAAATTAAGATTTACATTAAAATCAGGAGTTATTGTAAATGCTTCCTGTAAATCATAACATACCTTATGATAGAACGTTGATTTCGCGTATATTTTTCTGTATAATGAAAGCAGAATTTCTCCTTGGAATCCCACCCTTCCCAATCCACATTCAATAGGAACTTGGTGTGGTATGGCTATCAGTTATTTTTCCTGCCTCCGTCTGTCTGCTTCAAACATTTGATACCACCTTTTCTGATTTACTCTAGACTTCTCGTCTCCACCTGAAGTTTAGACGTAGTGTTATTTTTGTCTGATTCTTAGTATTTCTAACCGTTTGTGAACAATGAAAATTTTAGGTTATAAAAGCTACTGAAGTTATCAGTTTAGTTTTAAGATTCCTTGACAGTGACAATCGTTCAGATGTAGCCATCTTTTCTGCGGAATTCCGCTCGGTAAGTGGCTCCCTGATGCGGCGAATGGTTGAAATGGAGCACAGGGTTAACGGACCCCTCGGTAAATTCACGCTCCATTGCTTGAAGATGCTGGCGAATTCTTTCTTAAGTCTTGCTCATATCTACACCTCTCTCTAATGTCATGTAACCCATAAAAAACAAGGGATTTTGCCGGGTCGAGCGATAAATTCCCATAGTAATTACATCTCGGAGGATAGAATTTACCACGATACCATACTCTGTCTCTTATTGATTTTCTAAGATCTTGAGAGAAATATTCAACTGGTTCTTCATCTCTATGTCTTCAACTTTTTAATTTATACCGATATTAATGAGCATACTTTCTTAGTATGCATTATGGATCAACTGCCCTGATCATTCCTTGGTATTATTCAATAGGTTTCTACATGACCAAAGATGCCTCGGAGTGGTTAGGAAGAGCAGGGTTTGGAGCCTCTCCTCCTTCTCCTGGCATTTCTAGGTTATCTCTAGGTTAAAATGTCTTCAAGAGCTTGCCGACTAAGGAGACTACGGAGGATGGGTGCATTGGTTCCTGCAGATTTTTGATATTCTGTGGAAATGGTAATATCTTAAAAAATTCTTTTAAATATGCCCCAATTTTGGTTCATAGTGCTTCCCTCAATTTTTAAAGGTTGTGGTTTATTAAGTGCCTTCCCGCCATTCTGTACTTCGCATTTATAACAAGGAAATTCAGTTTTTTCATCTAATCAATCGTACATTTAACTTCAAGTGCGCCATGCCTCACATATGACTGCTTGTTGTTAATTATTCGGGTGTCCGATTAAAGGAGCACAGCATAGGTCTTGAGAAATGAATATTTTACGACTCACATTGAAGAGCGCAAGTTTACTGCTCAGACGGCCATTACCCTCACCAGTTGATGACTTGAAGCCATCGTTACGCCCCTGAGATCGTCCTTGGTGCGCAGCATTGGATTTACTTGGTATTACTATAGAACACATCACCCCTCATTAAATTCATTTCATAACCGCCAATGAATTCCGATAGACATATAGATTTTCATTTGTACCAATTTGCCAGAGGGGTTTTATTTATTTTGTTTATTTAACGACTGCATTTGGATCGAGATTGAGACTACATATTCCCCTCTTCCACCTGACCCCTACATATTACATTAAAGATAATTACAAACACCCGGACCCAAGGTGGAGGAAACCCCACCGGAGCTGGAATCGAACCCGCGACCTCTGGGTTGACAGACGAGGACGTTACCCCGCTGCCATCAAGGCCGGCGAGGATTAGCAGTTTATAAATGCAAAAATTACTTGATTACTCCGGAAGCCAAATTTAATAAATTACGGTCAATAGCACCGATGATTTTCCATGAAAGTTTTTAATATCTACGGCAATTAATGAATCGGTCGCTGTCAGTAGGTCCTATACGATTACACTAAACATACTCGTATTATACTCCCGTAAGGTGCAATGAGTATAGCTTGAAAGGGTTACCCAATGAAAATAGATACCTTATTCCCCAGGGGTGGAATCAGGATCGATTTCCGGGGAGAGGCCGTCCTGACCACAGCGTCGAGCGAGGTGTGGAGGAGAATGAAATAAGGAAGTAATGTTTTCGTTCAAATCACATTTATTTCGTTTTTAGGGGTTCTATGATTTAAAAAAATTATTGGAACTGAATAAAACTAATATCATACTGTAGAAATCGCCTAGGGGGAGAGGGAATGAGAGGAGGGGGTATGCTCCCTTTCCTCCTCACCCTGGATCTGCTAATTAATATAGTTTAATCAATTCCGTGGCATCACTTCCATGGTGAAATATTGAATATCTAAATGACGTCGGAGAAAAAGTTGAAGATTAAAATTCTATTCAGATCCAATTGCTGGAATCATTCGCCCCTGAAAGAACTATACATTTCTAATTCACCTTCACCATTATCTGAACCTATGAGGAGTTTGTTTAAAGGTGTATTTTTTTTTGCTTCAAAATATGGCCTGAAACTTTTCTATTTGAATTTATCTGCTTATTAAATATATTTTCTCTAATGCCTTCAACCCTTCTTATGAGAAGGGCGGAAGCGGAGTTCTATGTAGCAGTGGAAATATTTGAGTGAGGACAAGGGGACGGATACAATGCAAGAAAGATGAGAGCCTCTAAATAAAAAAAAGAATACCTGAAAGCTGTAAACGTATCAGTTGGAACAAAAAATTATAAAAGGCCAAGGGATTCGATAAAAGAAGACATTCTGCTTTTCTGCATAAAATTTTCATAATTTTTTTAAATTATAAATTTTTCATACGGAAAAGCAAATTGCCTTCTTTCATCATGAAAAAATTGAATTATAGCTGGATTTAAATTTGATCGTTGCAGCAAGATTATAGTCGTAGATTGGAGGATTTTGAAATGCGGATGGAAAGAATGGAAAAGATAAAAAATGCACGGAAAGGAAAACAAACGAAGCGCCAGGCATGGTGGTGGAGGAGAGAGGGCTTCTGGGAGAAATTTGAACTAGGCAGGAAAGTTTGAGATAATGTTGGGAAGGGATGAGAAAAGGAAAGACCTGTTTTACGGAATGTGAGGAGGTAGAATTTGTGCGAAATTGAACAGGGATTAATGACAGTATAGGATGACATGTTAGTTTGTTAGGAAAGGCTTAGAAATGTAGCAGTGTTCTGTCTGCGTGCGTACTAAGTCTACTAAAACCCTTATATAAAGGACTTCCATTAATGAGACCTTAATTTAATATAAATTTCGATTAGCAAGGATAAAAAAATTGATTCTCAGCGCCATTCATACTGAGCCGCATTACTGTACTCTGCTACGGAGTACTGAATGGGCAAATGATGGCCAGGCATGTATTATTGCCCCACTGGGTCTTGCTAATGTATGTGATAGCGTGTTCGCTCATTGGCTGGAGGATCTCAGGCCTAATTCGGCTGTCACCTCTGCAAAACCTCCAATTTTACCCAAATTATGTACTTTTCTGACTACCAGATCGTCGTGGGTCACCATGGACTGTCCAGCAAAATGAAAAACGTACCCAGACCCTTCATTTACATCTACATAATACCCCGCAAGCCGCCACATGGGCGTGTGGCGGGGGGTGTTAGGTCACCACCCGTAAAAAGGAACAAAACCACATTCAAAATCAACACATACATGCAAACCTATACCCAAGTGACGTACACATTCATGCAAAAATCCTTTCATTTTACACGCATGCAAATACATATACTATCATCTACAAATAATTGCACCTTAGGATGCTGTAAAAAATTTATCCAATAACGTGAAAGATAGAATTTGAAAAGTAAGAAGGCGAAATTCCACTGCCACATGGGCATGCAACATAAAACGGTCTCCTCCCCAAGGACACAGGTAGGGAATGTGACCCAACGCTACAGGTCCAGCGGGAGGGTCCCCCTATAGAGAGGAACGAGGGATGGAAGGGGAAACTTAAAAACAGACAAAGCACCGCAAGCAATGCTATTAAGAGCAGCACATTATTTAATGGCATTCTAATGCGGTCATGCAGAAAGAAAGGGTTTTGACAACAAAGCATCCGAGGTTAGTTAGAGACCCTTATGTGTATGAATGCCGCACTCTTCGGGGATTACTTCGAAATGATCTCTGCTTTCACCGATCGAGCCAACCTGGGGTTAAATCGTTGCGGTGAGAGGATCTGTGCATCCAGCATTTCCAAACCGTCTTTTAATTTTTATCCCACTCTTTTATTTGCGTTTGTTTTTTAATCACTCCAAAACAATTATTTTTCACGATTGTTTAAGATTTGTTTTGACCCCACGGTGAAAATGTTCATGTTCCTTTCTCAAAATTTGAATAGCGCGAACGAAGTCCTTGGCGATGGGAAGACAAACCTCTGGAGAGTGGTGAAAAGAGGGAAAAGCCGTCGTTGACATCGGTCTGCTCTCAACGCAAGACGGGATGTGGTCACTTTGCTCTGTTTAACTTCCAAATCGACGGACGGTGTTCTGCACTAAAAACACTCTGCACGATATCCAAATAGGAACCAGAGAAACATTGAAAACTCCGTCACGCCCATAATCCATTCGATCGCGACATTTAATGACCTTACCCGTCACGAGGACGTGTGTGGGTGTCGGTGAAAGTTCAACGGTCGTTAGAATGATTGTTCATCCATGGAATTCCGTAATTTTGTATTTTAGGGAAGCATTGTCGTGCGTGATGTTTCCAACTGGAGTGGTCACGTGACGACTCGTCTTATATCGTTGTGTTCGGCAGTCATTTTACCTTCACCTTTGGTACCACCATTTCACCTTTCGCTGTGGTCTCGCGTGCCAGCTTGACACTCAGCTGAAGTTAACTCTTTTGTATTATATTTAAAAGTTATTTGATTGGAATTCACCGCAGAGTTTCAGTCGTGGGGGTAATCTTCGCACTTCTACTGGCTCCCAACGGGGTCCAGATTGTGGCTACAAGTGGGTGAGATGAAGATAGGAAGTCTTGACAATGCCACCGCCGGTATCCAATAGTCTACTGACATTCTACTGACTGGGACGGACTAGGGTATATCAGGGGTGAATTACCTAAGTTCTAACATGTTAGTGAAATTTACTGGCACGAGGCTTCTGTAGATCTCCGATTCGAGGCCAATTAATGAGTAGGCGCAACATTTTCACCCTTTTCTATTTTACACATGCCATAATCCTTGTAGATCCCGCGAAAGAAACTTTTTGAGGGAGTCATCCGCTAATATCCATTACAACGCATCAATTTCAGAGTGTAAAAATCATTCGCTTTGACTTCATGGGATTCGAACCCGAATCCCTCATTGTCCGGCCGAGTGCTTTAGCCAGTTAAGCCATCGAGGCGTCCTCTTAAACTCTTGTGTGTTGAGGGGCTATTAAATGAACAAGATCTAGTGACGATATACCGTTCATGCAATATCTTAGGCATTGAAGGTTCCGGGTTCCACTCCCGGGCAAGGCAAATTATTTTTACACTCTGCATTTTTTGCATTGTTTTACAAGAGATTATTTTATTTTTGTTTGGGTAAGAGAGGGAGCTGACTTAGGTTCTGTTCCCTGCGAGCCTAACGTTTAGCCTAAGCCCACATTGTGTCACAATGAATTCTAACTGCTTTGAATTCTTTTCTCACCGTGTCGAACCGAAATGAAATATAATTGATCCGTGATAGGATCGATGAGGCAGCCTTTTTCTTAACAGCCAGACAAACCCCTACTCGAGGATCTCCTTGGTGATATATGTACGTTTCTATGCACATAAGCGCACTTTTGGGACTCTTTCTTTGTTTAATCTACTCTCGATTTCAAATTTTTTCTTTTCATTCGTTGAATGCAAGTTTGGATTTTGGTTTTTCTATGTTTACATTTGCTTTCGTTAATTGTTAGCCTGCATAAATTAACAAAATTTTATTAAATCACTTCATTCATAACATTAATATCATACATAATCTGAATATTAATTTTATGCATATCTGTTGGGTATATATATTTATGAAAATGAATATCACCCAAGTCTTGTGTATAGGTCCGACCACTTCGATAGCGACGAGTCTCTTCTGAACAATTTAGAATGGATTTAGAATCGTATCGACTCTATGGAATGTAATAAATATAAGAATATCTTCCTTAAGTGATCGTTTCTCGAGCGAATCGAATCGGACTGGTCCACGTTTATCGCTGGGGGGAGGGTGAAGGATTGGGGCGCGGGGGGGGGGGGGTGTTGGAGGGAGGGCGGCGCGTAATTCGGGGACGGAGTCCCTCCGTTCGTTTTCCCGTCGACTGGATGGGATGGTGTGAAAGGCTTCGCTGAGGAAGGCGGATGAAAGGTGGGGGGGGGGCGGTGGTCACTAGGCTATCGGGTGTGGGTCGAGGGAAGGGGGGGGGGCGGGCGATGCACCACCGCCTCCGTCTTTCCCGTCGCAGTTCCTTCCTGCCCGCGTGGACTGGGGGGGGGGGGGCGGGTTGGAGGCCTCGCCAGTGTTCCACTTTGCTTGGATTGGTGAGTCTGCGTGCGTTCCTTCGAGGGACTCATTCGTTTTTTTTCATTATATTATTATGCCCCCCACTCCATCCGTCCCCTACCTCCCCTCAGTTCCATTCCATCATTGGAATTTTCCCGCCGCCGAAGACCCCCGCCTGAGCACTTTGCGTTTCCGGAAGCGAGGGGTTGGGGATTGGGAGTTGGGGGTCAGATGAATGGCGCGGCGATTCATTGTGGCACCCATTATTTTTTTTGACATGACCGTTTCGCCTTCGTAGCCTCGGTAGGATTTTTTTAAAACTCATCTCCGCGGTGCCGTCTCCCTCATCCGACTAACATCTTCCGGAATAGTAGCTCTGGGAAAGGTGGGGTAGTGGTTGATGACACAGTAGAGCCAACAGAATGGCGAACTGCGTCGTTTTAGATAGTCTCATGGGTGTTCGTTTTCATTCGGAAGAAAGGTGATTGCATTATTACTCGATAAACTGCCGTGCTAACCTCAGGCTATTACCGTAGCAACTGAAATCTTTCACACTCTTCCTCATTTGTTTTCAGTATACATATATCTTTTGGTAAACCCCATGTAGTAGTCTTGTCTTCTAATTTTTATTAAGTAATTCGCGATTATGGACCGTACTTAAAATCTGGCCGCCTTGCTCGGTTTGCTCATGAAGAGGTGACCGTTTATTATGTTGGAAGTTGAACTATATAATCTGTTTAGAGTTTTTTTTCATACTCATTAGAGTTATTTTTTAATCTCTTGAATCATGAATTGTGTTAGAGCGTCAGGAGTTATTTTCTTATCGGCAGTACTTTTCGTTTTTCTTTATTCTTCGTGCGACATGTACATACTATATGTGTGGGTCGCGGTAGTCCTGGGGGTGGAGCGTTGGACTGCTGACTGGCGGGGCCCGGGTTCGATTCCCGGGCAAGGCACTCTAGGCACCTACAGCTCCACCCAAGCTATGTGATTTTTCGGGTACCAGATCTTCCTGGGAAACCAGGGAAAGGAACTGGCCCCCATACCCTGATGTGTGAATTAAACACGCCGTCGGACTTAGTACTGGGTGAACTCTACCATCACCCCTACCAAAATCACCCCTTCGGGTTGATTGCTGTGTTTGTGGTTTTTTTGTTATAAACATATGTACATTATTATGAAATACTACCTACCCTCAGCTGCCAAACGTGAAGCAACCTGCATTCAGTGGATGCAGCCTCGAAGTGATCCAATGTGCTCGACGAATCGCAGCACTCGGCGGGGGCGGGAGAAAGGGGCTGTCCACGCGTAGCAGACGCATACACGTAAATGCCCATTACAAAATACAAGGAAAATGCCACACTCGTTGAATGACTGCCGCCAATTACTCGACAGGGGGTCCAGCAACTCTCCTTCATAGGAGCAGAGGTGGAGATCATAGAAGAAGTCAAAGCAACGCTCACCTAACCACAGTCGCGGTTAGAGGTCCTGTAATGACTGCAGTAATACCTCGAGGGAGGCCACTGGACACCGTCTAATTATTATATCGAGGGGCAGTAGGCCATCTCTTGTGCGATGGAGCTCTTTCGAAAAATATTCTCCAAGGGCAAATGAGCCTTCCGTTTGGATCTCAACGTTGACATTCGCTGAGAGAATGCACCGACCAACTGAGGCATGAGTGAGATGTGAACAATTTAGATTTGGATCCTTGGACGATGGATCCATTCTAACCAGTGGAAGGCGTGAAAGAGCAAGCGCAGTGATATTGTGCCCGTAAAAGGGAAATAAAATGAACTCCCGAAAAAGGAGACTTTCAAAGCGATAGCTGCAGGGACATATACGAAGAAACTACAAACGTTAGCTGAGCGGTTTGAAGGAAGAATGCTGGAATGCAAGTGAACATCTTCAGGCGCTGCAGCTAACGGATTGGCCTGACTGACGTAGCAACTAAACCGACATCCATCGTAGAGAGGCAGCTTTTCATGCTGGCAACGGAAATGGGGAACTGGAGGAAGACCGTGACGTCATCGCGGACGTTAATAAATGTAAAAGGGGAAGACGGTCTAACTCTCCGACTAGATTGGAATAGGATTCTCGGGGCGAGCAAAGAAAGAAACAATATTTGGAAATACAAATTAACTAAACGAAGTGAAATAGGAGATAGTAAAATCGAACCATAGCTGCTGTTTACATGTTAGCGGCATTTGCTCTCCTTGGAAACCAACATCCAAAACATTTTGCGTGGAAATAAAAGAAGGATTGCAGCTTGACTCTAAATATTCTAATTACTTAACTTTCAGCATCCCAATCAAAGATATCAAAAATCACTCGGGCGAGGATGTACGAGGCGACCCTAATAAAGGGATTTTGAATCATAAAACAAAAATCAAGAACTTGAAGGAAACAACTAAGAACTGGTGGAAGGTAAAAATTTTGAAAGAAAACCACAGAGGCTTGTGGAAGAGGATAAGGATATGTTTATTTGGGTCTTAGGAAAGATGGAGAATGTGAAATCTGACCCACCAGAAGCCGTAAAATAAGCTGTCTTTGAAATATTATCAATTAGTATATTGACTACCGAAGAACTCAATTTAAAAAGAACTCTTATTGTACCTTTTCGTTTTAAGAATGGTACCAGAATAATATCCTAAGTCCGACAAACGCGTCGTAATTTTCTTCCACTTGGGGTCTCCGGGGGTATCCACCGTTCGAGATAGAATATGTCCAATGAACCAATATCTTTATCAGAGATGCTTTCCGTATCTAAAGCTGAGAAGAAGTATGCAGGTATCGATCAGTGTTAGCCTTTTTTTCGCTAGACTGCGTGATGCAGCTTTTCTTTCAGTTCTCTTGGTCATAAATAAGTCAAGTAATGGAAGTCGGCCATGTTATCGGCAATTCGAGCTGAATGGGATAGCGTTGGCAGTTCATGTGTTTGGGAAATTTTCGTAACTCTTAGACTCTATGGCTATGGCGTCAGATGACGAACGTATCATGTAAGTACCTCACCTTCTAAGTTCTTCACTTCATCAATGTTTTCGTCTGCTGTTGACGTGCTCGGGCGTCCGGCACGCTCTTCGTCGTTCACATCTTCTCGGCCCTCTGAGAACATTTTGTGCCACCGATAAACGTTGCTTCGGTCTAAGGTAGCTTCTCCATATGCCACAGTCTTCATTCGAAATGCGTCTGTTCACTTAATTTCGTTTTTCACACAAAATTTGATACTGATTCTCTGATCCATTTTTTGGGGCTGGCAAAAATCGAGGACGAGCCAAAACACGCCCAAGCAAAACAGCCGTTAACAATTGGCTGAACATTCAAAATAGCCGAACCTTTGCGGTATAAGTGAGAGACATAAGTACAAACATGAGGCCACATAAAAATCAAAAATCAAATATACGTAACCCGCGAACATTCAAAATTCGCGATACTTTTTGGACAGACCTCGTATTGGAGTCATTGCGGAATGAGGTCCTCCACCGCGTCAAATCTTCAAGATCATTGGCACCAGTATTGGACTTGGAGCATGGCATTGACGGAAGGAGTGCGTGCAGAACTGGACACTGGCCAAAACAGATCCGAAATGAAGAAACTTAAAAAACTAATATTCAGCGCTTGATCGCAGATCATATTAGCATTTATAAAATGACAGTGCCCACCATCATCACTGAAAAGTTGGTAATGCGAAAGGCCTGCGCTAAACTCGCACCGGAGATATTGACGGATTACCAAAAGCAAAGTCGAGTGTTTGCTTGCGGAGACCTTCTGCAACGACATCGCGACGATTCCCCAACCCCCTAAAAGTCCCAAATTGGCACCAGAAATCCTCCCTCAAAGGACACCACCATGTCACCCTAGTGCCGTCAAAGAAGCTTGCACGCGTTCCCTTTAGGACCTTCCGGAATCCGCCTGCCAAGGAGCCTTCGAGTCGTGGAAAAGCCGCTGACTAAATTGTATCAACGGCCAAGTGATGCCCTTTGAAGAATCTTGAGGCATTGCAGCAATATGTATGAAATAAATCAATATTTACGAAACTCTTCACGGAAAAAATAAGCAAACCGTATATCCGAGCAAGATTACAGCCCATCAATTAGTGAATGGTAATCGGTCAATGCTAGCGAGTGCGTTCCTCCTAAAATTTAGTTAGAGGCTTTCTTAATTGTATATTTAGTCTCTAAATCGAATATTGCATCTAAGCTGAACCAAACAATAAATCGAACGCGGAGTTCAATTTAAAACTTCTCATAAATTAACATCGTCTAGGAAGCATAAAAAGCATATGACTTAATTTCGACCTGTGGATTATTGTATCCAAACAGTCGTGGTTATATGAGATGTATAAATATTGGAAGAATATCACTTGGGAGCATTTACCGTAATTTTCCGTTAATATTACTTACTTACGAGTATTCCGCTTCGATAAAGCTGCGTAGTTTGAAGACATGTTATTAATTATAATGTATTAGCTACCACTGAAAAACAAGAGTTTTTTCGTTCCATTATTTGTAAAGGCAAATTTATTTTTAGTTTTTCGGCACGAGGCAGTTCGGCTCCTCCGCCCTGGGCGTCTGCGCAAAGAGAGGCAATTTACCTGGATCGAGAGTGGACAAGGGGGTGGGGTTGGGGTGCAAACATGGGTTGGGGAGCGTACCTTGAAAAGTACGTGAGAACGCCGTCTGTGGACTGCCGGCTGGCCCCCTTTTTCATATTTACGGCGACCGTGAAATGGTTCCAAGTGGATTATTGCGAGGGGTTGGGGGGGGGGGGGAATGATCAAGTGGGCGCGGATTGGAGGGGGAGGGCGTGAAGGGAAGGGGTAAAGGGGGAATAAGGCGAGGAGGGGGAATGGATTTCAGGGAATCGCGATTACTTTCCTTCCCCGCGTTCCTCCGTGTCGCAGGGAAAACAGCCGAGCGAGCGAGCGCACAGGCACGCACGCACGCAAACACGCACGCACACACACCCTAAGTGGAGGATTGCAGCTTCCTCCTCTGCTACGCCCTCCTGCTTGAACCTGTTTCGAAGACGCATTGCTACTTCTCGTAGAAGGCGGTCGTTGACCCTAAACTAAAGGAGAAGAACTAGAAAGAAGTCACACACATGCGAACACTCACAAAGCGTACATTTGAAAGATTCGTTCCGATTTTATACACCTTGATGCGAGTCAGCATATATTTTATCCTCTATAAAGACGAGAGTCGGGAGGGTGGAGGATCGAGGGAGGGAATCGGGGAGGGTCTGACTCAGAGGGGGAGGAGGGTGGGGTGCGTTCCGAGAGATGGCATCGAAATGGCGAATAGAAAACTGCTCCAATTTATTTTTCTCGAGAATTGCGATAGGTGGGGGCGTCGCCGGATGGATTTCCTGCTGCTAGTTTCTTTGACGAGAACACCTCGAAGTTTACATCAAATGAGGCTACATGACTATTTCAGATCTCTGTCTCGTCGATGGAATTGGCGTGACGTTTTCTGGCGTGAGAGGTGGAGATCCTCAAGGGGTATCCCTTCGATCCAGGCGGCAAAGACTCATAAACCGCCAGTTTTTTAAATTTTTGAAGGACAACACAAATAAACTCGTGAATGGGCCCATCATTTTCCGCTACCGAAACGGAGATCCTACACAATGGACCAAAGGCGAAGAAAAATAAAGAGAAGTGTGCAGTACTTTGAGAGAGATTCATCCCAAACAAAGCTGAGTCATAACCTAGCTATCAGGTCTTTCTCAGAAACCGTAGGCGGCTCCCGGGGAAAGAACTCGATCCTTTATGCTGAATAAATGAATTTACATCACTATACTGCTCTTATTATTAGGTTAATTCGCACTGATCGAATTATCTCGGCCATTTTTTGTGAACTGCCTACTCAATCACTACCTGTAAGGAATACACTTTGATATCTAGTCATTAGAGATGTTATTTTTCCCACGAACGAAAAGGGATCAGAATGACATCCGACCGCGGGAAGGGGTAAAATATTCGGGTCAAAATTAATCTGGTGTGTATCCACCCCCTGCCAAACACCCTGGCGGTTACTTGCAGGGTACTAAATATACTTTAAAAATATGCTTGTCTGTAAATTACGCATTGTAACTTTTTATTATAATCGTTTACGGGAACGTGCATCAATCGGGAAGCTGAAAATCGAACTTATCTGATTTGACGAAGAGCGGTCCCGGGAATGACTTTTTATTTGATCTCCAAGTTATGGAAAGCAAGGAGCTTGGCTAGCGAAAATTGGGAGTGCACATACACCTTGGGTTGAGTATTGGGTGGCCGTGTTTTCAATTTCAAAATATCCACCCACGCATAGAATATTGAATGGGCGATGAACTAATTCTCCATTGGAAAAAGCCTGAAAAATTGAATTGTAATAATAAATTCGGAAATCGAATCATTGTAGGATTTTGGGTATCTTAAAGGTTAATGAATAAATATATGACAGTTAAAATTAACCACTTTGACGCATCGACGGGTTAGAAGAGACCAATCGAGTAGTAGACCACAGTAATGATCAACCCGAATGTTTGATTAGATAGCTGAGGGTAGCACTCACCTAATAACAAGCGCTATAGCTTACAAATTAACATACTATAAGGGTAAGGGGCCTGTTCTATTCACTATGCCGTCTGTGGTTTCCCTGAAAAACCTAGTAGCCGCAAAATCACTCAGTTTCGGTGAAGCGGAGGTTGCGTGTGTGTATATATATGTGTGTGTATATGTATATATATATATATATATATATATATATATATATATATATATATATACATGTATCTTCGAAATGGAACGCTCTTCGGCGACGCACAAATATATAAAAACACAGATGTAGATTTTTAGACCATAGAGACACGAAGAAAGGACACTCACAATATGTTGTTTTGAGGTTTGACGTCGTCTTCCTATATATGCCTCCTTCCTATAAAAAACCATAAACACAGTAATCAACCCGAAGGTCGGTTTGGTAGGTGAGGGAAGAGTTCACCCAGTACTAAGCCCTGTACGGCGGGTTAAATTCACACATCAGGGTAGGGGGGCCAGTTCCTTTCCCTGTGCCGGTTATGGTTTCCCAGGGAGATCTGGTACCCGAAAAATCACATAGCTTGGGTGGAGCTGCAGGTGCCCAGAGTGCCTTGCCCGGGAATAGAACCCGGTACCCTCCGGTCAATAGTCCAACGCTCTACCCCCTGGACTACCGCGACCCGCATACACACGCACACACACATATATGTGTAAGTGGAGGGTTCCCAGAGGTGTCAATGGGAATCGAACCCCGGTCCTCCGGTCAGTAGCCCAGCGTTCTATCCACCTGAGCACCACGCCCAGTTCCAACGATATCTCACCTATATCAATGGTACGGTGGCGTGTCATACGTTATTCATTAATTATATCCGTAAGTTCTCATGTAACCCCATTAAAAATCACTCGCTTAACCCACATTCTCATCTTTTGCGAGAAAATTTTCTTATTAGTTCTGTTTGACTCTCTGCTCTCTCCCTCTAGCTTTCGTCTCAAAGGTCTTTCAGTTCACGCGTCCGAGTGATTCCAACGACTGCTCTGTGTTGGTGATTTTCGTAATTGTCTGAGCCAAAGGATGCGTTGAGCATTTTCCCTTCCGACTCATTTCCCTGCCCAACTCTTTGGTGATCGACTCTATGGTATATGACCTAATTAGTTTTTCTCACCTCCCCACTTTCCGTTTAGTTTAGAGATCTCTGCTAGCTTAGAGTAAACAAATATTTATAATAATAGTTGAATTATTTGATACCATTACTTCTAAATGTTGGATAAACTAAGGACAATAATTTGGCCGTGAATTTGGAGTTATCACTACGCATGTGAAGGAGCCCATCGCTGACTTCAGTGCACAGGATTCGGTAGTGTCCGGTCAACTCATGAATTTGCAAGGCACTCGGTTGAAACAAGTTTAGGGCCAAAGTCGGGCAAGGGCTGCGAATGGTGACGCAGTCCTTTTTTTGCCATATCACAAATACCACAATAACTGTGGGTGATGAAATGAATTGTTTTTTTCCGCTTAGTTTTTCTGTCATTTGCTGATGACCTGTCACAAAAAGTTGTATATGAAAAAATTAAATATGGAACGAAATGGAATAACTTAATTTCTTCCATTATCGCATGTTTTTCTGAGTCAAGGTTAGTCAAAATAATGGCTGACAGAGGTATTTGATATGGATATTAAAATGAAAAAATGTCATATGTCATTGAAAAATGAGAGGAGATGTGCTATTTACGCGCGTACTTGTGGATGGACTCTTGGCGAGACTTAGGCGCTCGGAGGGGGGGGGGAAGAAAACAAAAGATCCTCGAGTCTCTCGGTGAACGAAGAAAATAAAGGAATTTTGTAGGACGTGTGGTGCCGGAGATGGGGGGTGGGGAGGGTTGGTGGCCGGAGGGGGGTATGCGGCGGGCTGGAAACAAAAGAGTTGCGATTATCACCGCGCGCACCCACCCACCCCTTCCCCTCCCCCCCCATCCCCCACCCTCTCGACCCTTAAATCCTTCACCTCGCGAAAGAGAAGACGCAAAAGAAGAGAGACAAAACGCTAACGGCAGGCGTAGAGGGAGCTTTAGGAACTCGCCGTCTTGTTTGGAAAAAAGAAACGTAAGGAAAATTGTGGAAAACGTAGGTTGGATGAACGGCAGAACTGCGGAGATTATACTCGTTCTTTTTTTTGCTATGCTGTAAATAAAAAAAAATGCGAGGATCGTCTCCCACACTTGCGGGAGTTTGACGCGGAGGTTTTTCGGCGGTGCTGGATTGAAGGCGAATATAAAAATGAAACATGACGAGAATGTCATCGTTTAACGGTTTCTCCGTGGGTGAGTCGGTATATGCGAAAGGTAAGTCTGACTGAACTCAAATATGTGTATTTTAAAGACTAGGAATCACGTCCCCATTCAAGTTCTATCAAATTAATCTCCGTTAGTTCAGACACTGGCGCAGTGTCATTTAATAGAACCACTCAAATGTAAATGTTTAATCCAGCAGTGTCCGGCTTAGGCATGAACTATGAGATAAATTTACAACGGATGATGTGTTTCAAATATGGAGATGATATTTACGAATCTGACTCATGAATAATTGTATGAAAATGCTGTGTGAAAAATAAAGAAATTCCTGGATGGAAAAAAATATTTAAAAAAATAGAATCTTAGATGGAGAGCTGGATTTACAGTATCTGGAGTCTACAAATAAAACGGAAGGTAGTTCAAGTAATTTTGTGGATTTATGCATTGCGAAAATTAATAAATACCCGAGTTTTATTTTTTTATTTTTCAGCCGTCATTTCCACTCATCAGGAGGCCTACTTCTCATCGAAAAATATGCCTGAGGACTAAAAGACTAGATTTCGGTATTTTTTGTTGATTAGGTGAAACATGTTTTTTTCCCGATGTCGCTCGGAAATTTAATCTATTTCTATCTCACGCGCGATTAAAAGTTTCCTCTCGCGCGTTAATTCCAACTCGCGGCATTTTGCGATGGGAAAACGGTTCAGTGATCCTGAGAACACTTTATTTCTCATTCGGTGTGTTTGAATTTCCCCTCCCGCGTTCCTTGCTGCCGGGGTCGTGTTCCATGCGCCGCGTCCTAATTAGGCACGGAGGGCTTTGTGTCATTTAAAATGGACCACTTTTATTTTAAACATCGAATAATGATTTATGCCATCTTGAATAATCTTCATGATTTATGTCAACAGTATTACCATAATATAAGGGCGCCATCTTGGGGTCACGCCCACCGGTCCGAGATGGATGGAGAGGCCCGGGGCGGACGCCCGACTGGTGGCGGAAAGGGTGGCGCGGAGGGACGTGGCCCCCGGGGGGGGGGGGCAGCGGAATGGAGACGGTCGGAGGGAAAAGGGATTTCCATTCGCATCGAATCGCTATCGTGTGGGTGATGCATGCTCTCGCCGCGAGGAGGGGTGGGGACACGTGGGGCTCGCTCGATCCCCGCCGATAACAGAGCGAACATGGGTTTAGGGCGCCAGGCTAACACGTGCGCCGGGCGGATAAGTGGGATGCTGGGCGATTCCCCGGCACATCTACTCGGCCCGTGATGGAAGGGGTCATGCAAGCAATAAATCAAACGTTATTCGGCAAACCCCGGACTCCGTTCATTCCCTTTGTCGCTGCGCCACCGCCTTCATAATCACACCACCGCCATCGCTTCACTCCTATTCCCACGTTTTTTTTCCTGACCGTATATTATTGCGGTCCTGCACGTAACTACAGTATAATTACTGCGCTCACAGAGATGTTGTTTTGACGTGGGTAAATTAGCGCGATTTTTGCATGAAGTAAGTGACCATAACTTTCAGCTTTATCGGACATAGGTCTTAAAGGAATGGGAAGGAAAATCACGAGGGGAGAGCAATAACTAACCATAATGCACCGTAAGGCCTGAAAAATTCTGCCAAAATTGGTCAAACAAAGGTGAAGCAGCTTGATCCAATGTGGAATTGTCTTTTAGTAGTGTGAGAAGTTAAAGTATAGTATAATTCAGTAACGGTAAGTGGTAAATTCCGTGTCTGTGGAAATGAATTCCATAATGTGAGCTTATGCATAACACTGCGCTTATCGAACTATTGTCCGTAACTTAAGGATTTTCTCTCCTTTGCACTCTCTCATACACCTGGAGTTTCAGTTCAAGACTGTGAAGTGAGCTCAAGAAAATAGTATGCTATTGAGTGATACGCTGAAAAATTTCCTCTCCTGCTGCGCATGCCAAGCAGGATTGCGTTGTTAATTGCCGAGTGACAAAACAATTCGTACAATCTCAAAAAATTCGTTGGGAAATAAATGGTGTTGTTTGATTTTATTTCTTCACATTTAGGCACTCAAATTGCTTATTGTCAAACTTATATGCCTTCATGTTTATTATAATTTTGAAGGAAATATGGAAATAATTGGCCCAATGAGAATAAATGAGGAAATTCTTTAAAAAAAGTTCATAATTCATGTATAAAATTACATTCCGTGGCCAATAGCGGGTATACGACTATGAATATACGGCTATGACATACGAGTCGTATGATGGTCATTTAATAAATAGCCCTCAGTAACTTCCTCAGCCCTACCACGTGAAAACAGTAAAATATTTGTTCCCCCCAACTTTTGCGCTCCTTTAGGGCAATTTCAGCCTCCTCCCATATTTTTTTCGAGAAACCAACGTGTGATTATGAACAAAAGTGGTCATGTTCACCTTATATCGAGCATCACCCTGAAAATTCAATCTCTCTTTTTCTTCCTATTTTAATTCACCCATTCCACATTTACTTGGCTATTTTTATGAGACAGGATTCATTCCATTCCGATTGGACGAAAGCAGGGTGTGGTTTTCTAATGGGCAGAGTATTTGGCTACCGACACGAGTGCCTCTGGTAATAATACGGCGATGCTTCTAGATAACCCCGGAAAACCAAGAACGTGCTTTTACGGTCCTCGAGTTTATCTGTGAACCCACGGGCGGTGTAGGGGGATGAAGCCTACTCTCTCCAGAATCGAGCGATCTCAGACGTCGTAATGCGTTGCCCGCTCCCGCCCCCTTTAATCAGACCGCTCCTCCGATTGCGCCACGGGATTATGGCTGCATGGGAACGAGAAACTCACAGTTCAAGGCATACGAATCGAATCCACCGGATAGCTGAGCAGTTTGTTGCTCTCAAGTCTGGTGACTGTGGCTGCTATGGAATTGACGGAAGGTCAGTACCGTAGCTTCACGACGTCCATACTCATTTGCACTGCCACATTCCGCTTAAATTACCCTGGGGGAAGCCCATCAGAGGTGGGCATCGATAATATTTATCCCTCGATACCTTCGGATGTGAATCAATCACTTCCAAGTCTGACAGTCCGCAAAATCTCGGGAAGGACTCGTCCTTTAAAGAAAATGCCACTTATAATTTAGATCCAGTTACTATTTAGTTCGCCAGTTCATGAGTCAAATCTCTTGACAGTGGGACAGACAATCTTGTTTTGTGTGTACACTTCCCTGCCAATCACGAACTGCTCGCAAGCATACGACATTTCAAGGTTGTTTTTATGCTTCAAGTCGAAATCGAGGATTATTGCCTTCGATGACTACTGGATTAATTCCCAATCTTTTCGTTGAGTTTCTTCACTTTTTCTCATTTTTCTCATCAGATGCTTATTAAATATTATGAAATTTTATATTATTATTAAGTGGTGAAATAGAAGGGAAAGTATAAAGTTAAAAAAATTATCCATTCCAAACTATTCTTTTGGGACACCCAAAGGGTGATATGGTTTAGCCACACTTCTTAAGGACGGACTAGATACCTCTTTTAAAACGCTCTGCGCTCAGAAGTACCTATTTCTTCGTATTCGCCTACGACAGTCCTGGAATTTAACAATTATTTTTACTGCCATTTTTTAAGTTTATTTTATTGGCTTTTACTTACCTGAAGTATTTTTTAGATGAATAGAGTATTGCGTTTTTGTTCTCGAACTATGCGTTACCCTTACTCACGACCTCCCCTGGGTGAAATACAAACGGAGAATATGGGACAAGCAAACAAAAAATATGATTAATTTGAAGAGCACTGGGTAAATGTGATGAAAGGTCAAAGGGAAATGTTGCCTTTCGCTGGTTAGGCGACATTTAGAATGTGCTGATAAATTATAGGATCCTCACGAAGTTGGATTGATTTCCGAATTAGATCGCGAATATCGTAGAGGAGCTAGGTTTGTAACACGCTGTTACGATCAATTTAAGAAGCGTATCCAAAATATTAGAGGAGCTAGATCGGTAATCACCCATGAAGCGAAGGTTAAATTACAGATTAAATCTCTTATATAAATTGGAAGGACCTCTCTTTAGCAGTGATGTTGAAAATGTCTTATTACCCCCTATTGTACCACGGTAGGACACAGGATGCCAATACATTTATAGAGATCAATTGCTTAACAGATATATTTAAGATGTCATTTTTCCCAGGAACAATGAGGGATCAGAAAAGCATTGTCTGACCGCGGTGGGGTCATATTCGGATCAAAATTAGTTTGGTGTGTATTTACCCCCTGCCACACACCCTAGCGGTGGCTAGCAGGGTACTTAAATAAATAAATAAACCGCGGAGCCATTGGCAATGTTGAGGGATTTCTGATCGATCCTTCAAAAGTATTATCCATTTCTATCGCCAAAATCCCACTTCCGTGCTCTTGAGGATTTTGTTAATTTTAAAAAGAAGATCAGCGGTTTTGATGCGGGTTCGCCCATTTTAAGCAGCAAGAGATGCACGACCCACGCTTCACTTGCTTGGTGTAATTCTCTTTAAGACTGCCTCCATAATCTGGCGCAATGGGCGAATCGAGGTGCGGTCATTTCCTGAATATAGGAAATCTTTGACGCCAAGACAATTCGTCTTCCTTTACGAAAAATATTTAACTGCTAATACAAATGTGGAAATTAAACGAGAAGGTCGCAGTAGGTGCTGTACTTCGAACCAAATCGGAGGAATCAGATAAAGTTAACCTTTATGTCAAAACACACCAATCGGAATTATGGAATTATAAACCGCAGTAATCAACCCGAAGGTCGGTTTGGTCGGTGATGGTGGAGTTCACCCAGTACTAAGCCCTATACGGCGTGTGAAAGTCACGCTTAAGAGAGTATGGGGGTACAGTTCCTTTCCCTGTGCCCGTAATGGTTTCCCCAGGAGGATATGGCACCCGAAACGTGAGCCCTGGTGAAGCTTTGGGTGGGTGTCCAGAAGTCTTCTCCGCGAATCGAACCCGGTTCCAATGGTCAGTTAACAAACCCTCTATTCACTGGACTACCGCATCCCAAGATTAATCATAAGTTTTGTAATAACATTTCCATCGTTGTGTCAAATGAGAAGATAGTGAAATGCCCTCCGTCTCTCAATCGTGCGCCGATGAAGCCGTGAACTTCTTCACTCGAGTGAGGCCTTTTCTCTTTCTTCGATTCACTTTCGGACATCAAATCATCACTTTCGGCCCACTTGGATGCCTCTGTGTATCAGGGAGTCCCGTAATTTTCTCTTTTCCCCTGCAAATGTTGTTCATCTCATAGCTGTTGTCTTCATGTCTCCAGTCATGTTTTTAATTTCAAACTGTTGTCTCTTGAATGAGGATACTTCAGTTGAATGCGATTGACTTCCTTTATTTGCTTGTTCCCTATCACGGGTAAAAGTATCTGTATAGTACTATTTTTTTATTTCAAAAAATTTTGCTCCACTTTCCTCTCTGATTCGCATCCTTCCGAACAAATTGTATCCGTTGAGTCCATGGTGAATTTTTTAGTAAACTTTACATTAAACCCATAGTATGGAACGACTTGAGTATCACATGTGTTCTCTCTCTCTCTTTCTCTCTAAGCTTTCTCGATTTCCCAAATGCATGCCTTCAAAATACTCTCTGCGTGTTAACAGAGCATTTTGAAAGTAATGAATGATACCTTGTACGTTTTTTCCACATTTCTCCCTTCTGCAGTATTTCTCCCTGTATGTTTAAAGCTCACATTCCCAGGGCACGCCGGTGGTTATTCTTTCCTTCGCTTCCCAAATAAGGCCAAAAGTAAAAACAATAATAAATGCTCTCAGGATGGAAGATAGTAGCAAGTAATTACTAGTACATGCGATTCAAAAATACTGCGCGTCCTGCGGTGATGGGCACAAGGATTTTAAAACGCGTGTGCATTATTAGTAGCGGTTACATCTTGTATCACCTTTTAAAATCCATGGCGCCCATCTGCAGGTTTGCATTCTTGTATCGGATTAAGTTTGGTAACATGATCCATCAGAACAAACACTTCGATTTCTATAGGCAAAAGTGCCATTTTGTGCGCATAGTCAATATAGGAAATCATTTCTGCATGATTTATGGTGTCTGAAACGATTGATATTGATACTTAATTAATTAGAAAAATTGCAATTTTCCACAAAATAAAATTTAATGCGACCGGTTTCAATGTAGTTACATTGGAACCGGTAGCAATAGTAAATTTCTAATTATTCCACCATATCACGCCTGACACGTCTCTTTTCACAAATTATACTGATTATTGCTACAATGGTGATGCTGTGAATACGCTTGATGTTTTAACCAGCAAGCACTCACTATTTCACCTCGTGATATGTACAACGAAAGTATATACAAGAACATTTTCCTATAGCCTTCCCCCGCCACACGCCCTTGCGGCGGCTTGCGGGGTATTATGTAGATGTAGCCTTAAAGGTTTTTCACGTGGCTGTATAAGAAAGGAAGGTTAAAATAGGAAGAAAGTTAGTCCCTGGGCTGTAGCAATCAGACGCATATTCAAAATTGTAAGACATTTTCACAGGGATTTTCCGTGTTGGTTTGCAAGTGGTTTGCCCAAAACTGTTTACGGCGTGATATTCCGAACGCCAGAGATCGGTCTCTGGCGTTCGGAATATCACCCCGTAAGCCTGCTACCGTAACACCTTACGCGTTCGCTATAAAAAAACGGAAAAGGCTTGCGAGGAAATTAATCCAGACACCAGGCACCGACACCGGGAGAAGAGGTCAGAAATAAATCGGGGAAAGAAATCATATGTGCTTGATCACTTGCGAGGGATTAACTTACCCATAAATCAGTAAATGCTCAATTATTATTTAAAGGGAAATGTTTTCATATAGTCAATCTGAAATTGCGTAAGAAGCTCAACTTTACCTTTCCATAACTATTTTCCAGTGAAATGGTAGAGTTTTGCGATGTTCGATGCAAATCCTCCTGTTGCACATTGTAGCTCGTATCAAGTGCTCGTTTTGCATGCGCATATCCCAATACAGCTGGAAGCAATGATCAAATATATTCTCTGAGCTCTCGAGCTAGATCTTCTTCAATTAGCCCCACCGTAGTACTACGCTAGAAGAGACTATGTAAATGAAATTAGTCTGATGTGTAGTCACCCTCTGCCACCCACCCTAGTGGTGGTTTGTAGGGTAATATGCAATGTGATTTAAAATCATATAACATGTGTATTAATGTGCAAAGCGAATTCAATGTTGTGCCCAATAAATTTATTCCTGAGCTAAGAGCACAAATATTGGGGCTTGCTATTGATCTAGATCTACATCAATACCCTGCGAGCCACCAAAAAGTTGTGTGGCAGGGGGTGCAGCATCAGGAGGAAAGGGTAAGGGATTAGGGGGTTAGGGTTTTTCAAATGGATGGGGAAAGGTGGGGGAACCTACAAAAAATATATAAATATATAACCATGCGTAGTCGCTACCTTGAAGGTTAATACTTATTATGTCGATTGGGGGATTTCGGCTACAAACATTCTGGTCTCTTATTGTTCTTAGAATAAATGACATTTTAACCTGTCAGTCTTGCAATCTATCTCTCTAATCTTATATTCGTGATCCCTCCGCCCGTAATACGTTGGGGTTCGTATTATGTTCTTGATGTCATCGGAAAAGGACCCATCTTTAAATGTTGTACTAAGTTTAATCTATATTGTGAACGCCGCTGTGTAAGGGAATCCCAGTCAAAATTTGGCCATAACAATTTTTAACAAATCCAGCCCCCCTCTGCTGAACTCGATCTAATTCCGAAATCAAATTTATCTTTTGAGGATCCCATATAATGGTAGCATACTCTAGGTGGGGTCTAACTGGGTTAAGAAAACATCGTTCCTTCTCTTTTTCGTCACATTTACCCAGCACTCTCTTAACAAATCCCAATTTTTTATGAGCACGACCGCATATTTCTCGTATGTGCTTTCCCCAGGACAGATCGTGAGTAATTGTTACACCCAAACATTTAAAGGAATCTACCCTCGCGATTTCTGTTTGTTTCACTCTGTAACTAAATGGGAGGAAATTACTCTTTTCCCAAAAATGTAATACTATGCATTTTTTCAAATTTAATTCCAATTGCCATGTATCGCACCAATTCTGAATTGCATCTAGGTCATTACCTAACGCGACTCTGTCTTCGCGACTTCGAATGTCCCCATAAATCACCGCATCGTCAGGAAAAAGACGGAGCCCGTTATTAACCGCAGTACTGAGGTCATTTATGTAAATAAGGAACGAAGGGGCCTATGACTCTTCCCTTTGGTACACCCGACGTGACCTTGACAGTAGCTGATGATACACCGTCCAGGACGATTGTTTGAACGCGATTTTTAAAAATTTTGATGGCCTGTCCCATTGAGAAGCAGGACGCTGTCCATGTCGCGGCTGGAGGCGCGGACACAGCAGCAGCGTCTCGCCTGTTGGAACCAAGTCGCACCGCGCCGTCCGCCTCCCTCCCACGGCCATCCGCCTAATTTCGAACTCGGGCGGGGGCGTAGGGACTCCGTTTCCCCGGTGGTGTCTAGCCCGGGGGGAGGGGAGGGAGGCCTCGCCTTCGCTTTCGCTTCGGAATCAGTTTACGCGTAGAGTGATTGCGTATTTTCCCACGGCTTCTTTTTTTTCTACATCCTAAATACCTGTCCCAACCTTGGGAAGTCTCATTTCTTGAGGCCGACTTCACTGCTGTCATTCTGATGATTCCTTTTGGAACTCGAGGCATCATATCACGTTTCGTCGAATAGACGACGATGGAAATCAGGTTTCCAATACCCACGCGAGGAATGTCAATTCATTGAGGCTGGTTAGCAAGCATTATTAGATGCGAAATGTCCTCAATTAAATGGATTTACTGATCAAATGAAAGTTCAACCAATTAGGGTCATTACTTTCGTGCTTCCGTTCGATTTATGCGAGTTAGAAAGCGACTTCGCTCATTGACAATGAATGGAAATGTAATCACAAGTCATACTCGATACAAATTCTTATCGGAGAAAGCTTCGGAGAAAGCAGAGTTTAAGAGGACGCCTCGGTAGCTTGAGTGGCTAAAGCACTCGACCGGATATTGAGGGATCTGGGTTCGGGTCCCAGTCAAGGCGAATGATTTTTACGCTCTGAAATTGTTGCATTGAATTGCGGAGAAAGCTATTTCAACATTAACTTTGAAGTCTTTGTAAGAAAGCTCCTTCCGACGGGCGCCATTCCAATTCCTTCTCAAATGGTACTTTTATGTCATGAAAAAACATTGCTTAGTTCGTGGCTAAATTCTATTTTATTTGCCCTTTCCAGCTATATAAAAACTTAAGCTACTACATCAGAGTAGTGAACTGCTACAAATGGTCGTAGATCTATTAAGATTAGATGATTTCCACCGCCATCCTCTAATTACCGTGTAATTGGTCGAGTTAGCGGCAGTAGAAGATCATATTTTAATGACGATCGATGTCAAAACATTGATGAAGTAGCGATGTCAATTATTTAAAATGTTTTGAATTTATTAGCATTTTTCTCATCAGAGAGTACAGATACCTGTATACTACTTATTTGGCCGGTCCAGAAATTAGTGGGACTGAGTCGATTGAAATTTTTTTAAATTTATTTTTTTAAAAATTATTTATTTGAAGAAGGAACTGCTGAGCTCCTAGAGGGAGGTGGTTTGACCAGCGAAAATTCGGAATGCGTGTGATTTTAATTTTTATGTGTTTCTTTGTGTTTTTGTTCGCTAGCGCTATCTCGCTTCTCCTGTTATCTCCTGTTAATGTCTTATTCACAACCGTGAGACTTTCTTTAAAAAAAATTAAATATACGTGTATATGTGTGTGTGTGGGTCGCGGTAGTCCAGGGGTCTACGGACTACTGACCGGAGTTTGATTCCCGGGTAAGCCTCTCTGGGCACCTGCAGCTCCACCCAAGCTACGAGTATATGATTTTTCGGGTACCAGATCTTTCTGGGAAACCATCACCGGCACAGGGAAAAGAACTGCCCCCCCTACCCTGCTTATTTGTGAATTTCACACGCCGTATAGGACTTAGGACTGGGTGACCTCTACCATCACCTACCAAACCGACCTTCGGGTTGATTACTGTGTTTATGGTTTACATATACACGCACTCACACACAAGGCATTTTTCATTTGAATGTGTACACGCACGCGGAAGAAAAGCACCCAATCACACCCGATAGCAAAACCCTTTACATTATTAGGTATTGGATACTTGCCATACTGGTCAATTTTTCCCTCAAGAACTTTCTTCACAGTTTTGCTTTCCTCCATTCTTTTTCCTTTGTACGGCGGTAACTTGAAGGTTGCCTTTTTTCAATTACAATTAAAGGGGTATAAGCATCCCAAGTTTCAAACTCCAGGTCCTAACGTTTCTTAGATCGCTGTCGATGATGCCCCTCCGTAATGAGGCTCGCTGGGAGATTTGTTAAGAAGTATATTAATACGGGGTTGTTATTCCCACGCCCTTTTGCGTGTGGGGATGTGGTAACTCTCCCGCTCCCCGCTCTCGTCAGCCCTGACATTCTTCCCACCGGGATAGGGCACCCAGTCTCTCACATGAAGCTCGGTTTCGGGTGTCCACCGCTTGGAGGTGAGAGTCGGAATGGGGGAGGGGGGGCTATGCTGTGTCGACAGAGCACTGTGCGGTGCTTCACCCCGTTTGTGATGCCCCATTGAAAAGGGGAAATTTTGAATTCTCTGTATAATTTGGTGTCGAAAACCTTATATCAGAGTAGAGCTAAAAATAATCATGCATAATTTTGAACTTTGTGGGCGAATCAGACTGATTTGCATGTCAGCTCTGATTAAGGGGTGCTGCATCCTTACTTGATGGCTATCATTATAAAATTTCATGAACTATCATTGAATATTGGTTTTCCTGACTCCTGGGCGTACAAATATTTCGACTTTAATATTTTATGTGGAAGAAAATTCCGCCGTGTAATGAATGGTTCTCCTCGGTAGCTCTGCACAGCTGTAGAGTTTTCACGATGACTTAAATTAGTTAACATAGAATTTTGTGTATGCTTAAAAATATTCCTGTTACGTATCCCTTTTGGTAATGCAAATGGATCCGGTAAATTTGGATCCTTAATCTATCAGAAAGTATATTAACCATTCCTACGTACTTGAAAATAAGAATGCTACTTAATTTATCTTACAACTTAATTTCCGCTAAAATTAAAATTTAGCCACCAGTTGTATATCATGTCCATGCCTTTTCAGGAGTGGTGACATAACAAAATGGATATTATTATTTTATGAAGAAGGAAATAATCGAGGTATGAGTAAACAAAATTTCAGACGAAATGCCTTTTATGAGTCCCACCTCAACCGTCTCGTATAATTCATTCCCGTTTCTGATCCCTTACCAGCTCCTCTTAGAAATTGCCAAGGGTAAATTTACGAGGGGTAATTCTCAGGTTATACCGCACCATCTCGTCAATTGGAGCCACCGTTGATTCCGGCAAACTCGGCCGCCCCGACCGCTGCTCATCGTGGACGTTTTCCCGGCCATCAAAAAACTCCCTCCACCACTTCCGCACGTTTTTGATGTCCATACACTTCTCATTGTGCACTTCCACTGATTTACGATGAATTAATATCGGAGAAGCAGTCGTCAGTAGGCTTCGCGACGCGGTGGGAGAAAGGTACGACGCCGGCATTAAAAAGCTGCTTACAAGGATGCAGAAAGTGATTGATCGTCAAGGCGACTATGCAGAGAAATAGCTAAATGCTCAGCCTTTCCTACGATGCACACAAAGTTGAGAATAGATTTGATTTTTTATTTGATTTGATTTAACGACCACGTTTCCGTGCCAGACGAAAATATGCTCCACGTCAAATTTTTTACTGACCTTTTCTTTAAATTCTCACTCGAAGTCCCTGCCATCAACTCTTTGTCAATGCTCATTTCCATAGCGCATTCCGTTTTCTGATGTCCCCACGACTCTGATCAACTTCGTCCAACACACTTCCTAAACAAGTTAACAGTTCTACATATTGCTCTGTTTTCTGCCCTCCCATTGCAATCATTATCTTTAGTTTTATTTCCCATAATTCCCATCCAATGACAACCACCGGATATTTTAATGTGTTGATTACTACAATAAATAGAGATATTTTATATTGTTTAGGGTTATAAAAAATTGCTTACCATCATTCGAGGAAAATCAACAATCTTAAAAACGACTCGGTCGTTTTTAGATATAGCTCCGCTACCGATCTATACAAGTTTAACTCGTAACTTTAGTTTTTTGGGCATGTGCCCCAGTTATCCTAGTCATTCTAGAGTTTGCCAAACGCGCAAGTTCACCGATTATGTTCAGTTCGCTGTGGACTTGAAGAGGTTGAGATTCAACCACGGCGAGGAGTCGTTTGAACTTAATACATATTCTTCGATGTTACGCAGGTGTCAATTGAATTCATCGGCGTTAGATTTGAAACCATGGAAATATGTTTGACGGGAAAGTGTGTTTCATCTGATTCTCTCCGCTTTAATATCTATCATTTTTTCGTACATTTCCCTTTACTAATGATCACCGTTAGTGACTTTCTTTTACGTTTCTTTTCTCTTCACTTCCAAATGTTGGCATGAGTTATTAGGTCAATTCGCAGGCACACATTTAGTGGGAGTTTTGATGTGCATATGAACTTCTGCCGGCTTTCTAACCCTTCCCGATCGAGGGCAATCCCCATCAGTGAAGAGGCCGAGTGCTTCTCGGACGGTCCCTCACGTCCGCCTGGGACCGTTCGCCCCTCCCTCCCCTTCCCCTCCACTCCTTGATTTCGTGGCCCATCGCTTCGTGACTCCTTTGTCTTAGCCTTCGTCGGTGACCCTAATGTGCTCCGTGAAGCTCAAGTGTCGCGGCGAATCCTGACAAAAGAGTGCTCCGGGGGAAATCACTCCAAATGACGTGACCAATCGCAATGGTTTCGCCATGCGGAGAACGTTGAAGGAAGTAGAAAAAAACACGAGCAACTAGCAAATGCTGGGCTATATATATATATATATATATATATATATATATATATATACACGTGTACATATATATATATATATACACGTGTACATATATATATATATATATATATATATATATATATATATATATATATATATATATATATATATATATATATATATATATAAAATCTTCGAAATGGAACGCTCTTCGGCGACGCACAAATATATAAAAACACAGATGTAGATTTTTAGAATATAGAGACTCAAAGAAAGGACACTCACAATTTGTTATTTGACGTTTCGACAGCACGGCTGTCGTCGACGACAGCCGTGCTGTCGACGTATATATATATATATATATATATATATATATATATATATATATATATATATATATACACGTGTACATACATATATACATATGTATATACACGATTGGATGCAATCTTGTGCTAGCACTCAGCGATAACTGAGTACATTCTGATACATTAAAAACTCCCTCACGAGTACGTTCCTCATAAAGATGTCATTCATTCGATTTATGTTACTAATTTTAAGGTAGGCTCTGAACGGTACATAAAGGTTACTTATTTTAGAAATTCTTTTAATTTAATTCTTAAAATCTTACTCTAACTTTATTATTATTAGGTTATTATTTATTATCATTACTATTCGATTTAACGTAGGTTTTCCATGGACAGAGGCTGTATTTCTTAGTTTTCTCTGACCATAAATAACCAGGCACCACCAACTCCTCAAAACTGTTCTTCAAATCCGCATACAAGGACTTTCCCTCTTTATTTGACCTGAATTATTTCTTTCCTCATTCCATCGTAAATTATAACTTAATGCTGGCTAAAAGTCCTCTCTCTCCAATTCTCTTATCGCTTGACGCTGTGTTCTCCCATCTGTCATGACGTTCAGCATTCTTCTTTCTCCTCCAATTTCGGATATCCCCAAAAACACCCTCTCTTCTCCAACCGTATTTCTATCTCCTGCTTTTTTCATCCCCTCTGTGCAGTTTATTTTCTTCATTATTCGCCAGCCCACATCTCAAAAGTCTCCAATCCACGCTCCTCCTCTCGCCTTAAATACCAGACCCCAAATCCATCTGCATCTACACAATACTCTCCGCAAGCTGTCGCAAAGACATGTGGCGGGGTTGTTAGAGCAAAAGTCATACATGCAGAATCATTTTCTATATATACTCTTGAAGGTAAGCGCACTAACATGCTAAAACTGTTGTGTACCTATATAGTATGTCTATATGCATCATACAATAATTTTTGTCTTTGAATTTTATTATTTATTTTCATCTTCGTTGTACCCTTCCTGAATTATCTTGCTGATGCTAATCCAATTCTTCTCCTAATATCCTCTCTACTATGCCCCGCCTCCTCTAAAAAGGCACAAATACTTAAACTGTTTCATAAGCTATGGCTTATTTGCTCCTACTCTAAATGTTTAACTTAGCCTGCCTATTCCTCGAAAACCTCATTGCCTTGATTTTTCCTCTGGTCAATCCTTATACCATGCGACTCGTATTGTTCCTATAAAACACTCAATAATAACTGCAATCTGTTGGCTTGTCTTACTCACTATTCCTTGATCATCTGCTGATCTAACTGACTGGCCCTCCCATTTTGCATGGGGGAAAAATCCTTCACATAAATATGTCAAAAATTCTCTTACATTTCCTCTGAATAGATGTGGTAAAGTATCGCCATTAGTGGTCAACCCGTCCTCACTCCCTTATCAATCACTGACGATTCCCATTCCTCCACTAATATCCTTGCCTATACCATCTGATGCTTTTATAAGTTTCGAATTAGCCACCTATCCTTCCATGTCACTCCCACATACCGCAATATCTCCACTAACTTTGAATCCATAAAGCCCAATAAGCCATATTTATTATATTCTGTATTCCTTTATACTGACGTTCTCAATACTGCAAACTATGGCGCGTTTTTCCTCCATTTCTTAAGCCAAACCGATCTTCGCCTAGATTGCTCTTTGCTCTGTACCTTCTATTGATGATTCTTTTAGCTACTTTTGCTGCATTTGAAATTAACCTATCGTTCTAAAGTCCTCACAAACAGCCGATTCATACTCTCGATATCAAAATAGGCCTAAGGAAATCTTTTACTTGCTCATAAATCTACGGTTAAATGTCAAATAATCCGATCCTTCCATTCTTCCCTAAACTCTTCGGAAATACTCTGGGAGCATTACCCACACTTACTGCCTTTCTCAACTTCATCTCCATAGTATCCTTGCATCCCGACTGCCCTCTCCTAGGTCGATTTCAATTCCTCTTTCCAAACCGGCTGGCCTAATACTTATCCTCACCATAAAATTCTTCTTCGTATTCTTTCCACCGTCCCCTAATCTCTTCTGGCTCTATAAATAGGTTTGTATCTCAGTTTTGTCTCTTATGATAGGTTTAGTTTTTCCCATACCATATCCTTACTGTCTCTACTCTCGGATCTTTGTGCATAGCGCTTGATTTGTTTGCCCTGGTTCTGAAATTTCTCGATATCATTCCGTTGATTTCTCTAAAGTCCTCACAAACAGCCGATTCATACTCTCGATATCAAAATAGGCCTAAGGAAATCTTTTACTTGCTCATAAATCTACGGTTAAATGTCAAATAATCCGATCCTTCCATTCTTCCCTAAACTCTTCGGAAATACTCTGGGAGCATTACCCACACTTACTGCCTTTCTCAACTTCATCTCCATAGTATCCTTGCATCCCGACTGCCCTCTCCTAGGTCGATTTCAATTCCTCTTTCCAAACCGGCTGGCCTAATACTTATCCTCACCATAAAATTCTTCTTCGTATTCTTTCCACCGTCCCCTAATCTCTTCTGGCTCTATAAATAGGTTTGTATCTCAGTTTTGTCTCTTATGATAGGTTTAGTTTTTCCCATACCATATCCTTACTGTCTCTACTCTCGGATCTTTGTGCATAGCGCTTGATTTGTTTGCCCTGGTTCTGAAATTTCTCGATATCATTCCGTTGATTTCTCCACCGCGCTTTGTTGGTCCTCTTAGTGTATCAATGTGGCTTCTTGATTAGTTCTTTGTACATTTTTCTCCCGATATCCGTTTTTACCTTCTTCCATATTCTTCTTTTACGTATCCTCTTTAAGTATTTATTTCGTGACCCATGAATTTTCTTATTCTCTGTTATTCCTATCGTTTATTTTGATGCTCTTCTTATATCCCATCATTAAATTGCCTCCAACTTGCCCCAATGGTTTTCATTCCCCTCTATTCACTCAGATATTTATTAAGATTTTCTTGGCACTTTACCCTTTTAATTTCCATCAAATGTTCAAGTAAGACAGGGATGTCCATTATCATTAGTACTTTATAGGCAATGGTTAAAGAGGCATGGGAAGAACTGGAGATAGGAATGAAAGTCGGTGGAAAATCAATACCATAAACTCAATTTGGTTTGTGAATAATTAACCTTAAGTTTGTCAGTCAGTCAAGGGGATGCAAACATTTATTTTTGAATTTTAAAGTTATTGCAGGATTTAAATGATACAAATCGGTTTTGCGGTTTCCTAGAGCGCGGAAAGCTTAATTAGATAGAAATATTAGAGTGCAGAGGCTAGAGCATGAGGAATAATTTACCTTTCTAAGAAGCGTTTTGAAACAAAACGGTCGAAGTCGTGGAGGCATAAGAAGTAGCATTGCGTAAGAAAAAGATGACTTCTCAAAGAGAATGGCAGGGACGTTTAGAATAGGCTCGTTAAAACCTGGATAAGGAGCGTGGATTTTTTAAGGTTCGGAAATTTTGTCTTTGGAGCTTGACAAGGGTCACATATTGGAGGATTTTGAAATGTGGGTGTGGCATGACAGCTAAATTATGATCTGAATACGCAATCAGGACGTTGTTTGAGTTGGTGACGCTCTTTTTAATTCTTTCTCGAACTATGAATTAATCCAGCTTAGTCTTATCTGTACCTGCATCTTCCATTCGTACCTACGCCTTTGATGATGTTTAGAAGAAGTTTCAGTTATTATTAGTCCTGCATAACTTGACTGTTTTCTCTCCTCGATTTTTTTAAATTCCTAAACCATACTTTCCTACCTCACCCCCATCTCTCCTTTCCCCTACCACTGTGTTTCAATCCCCCATTACCTTCAAGTGCTTTCTTGTATATTCGTTTACGGTATTTCACTTTGACTCTCCTCCTCCCACTTTTTACTACTCCGTGTCTATCGATCCAGTAATCGTGGCTGTTCCGCCATCGCACTCAGACAAACTTAACATATCGATGCTTCCTTTCGGCATTTCTATTTTTAAGTTTCCTAACTTTCTTGTCCAAGTCACAGTCACGTAAAATCTCATGTACCAATGGTAAGCATTGCGATGCTGTTTTGAATCTTGAAGGATATCCTGTGGTGACCACAGCGGAGATCTTGCCTTCCCATTGCCAGGCACGGCACCTGGCCCAATGAGCCGAGTCCAAGAAGTTGACAGGATTCATTTTCTCTTCACGTCCGCCCGTATCTGTCACCGTGAAGGTTATCGAGCCGTCCCCTGTTGTTTTCCTGAAGTTTTTTTTAAAGTGACGCCATCATTGAACTCGCCGTCCCACCAATGTCAGTGAAGGTCCATTTCTGTCACATCATTCAGGAACAGTCGCTACGCGGTCTGCACCTAACCGTCGGCCTATCTGGCATGAGTGATCCTACCAAAGGCCTGTAATCTTTGACCGTGTCAGCTCACCTTTACGGGTCGACTTAACTCACAAACCCTTCCACCACGTCAATATCGTAGTCATGGATAAATCTTAAAAATCGTTATATTTAAACAGATTCGGAAGATCGTATGTAATGAAATTAAACCACCATATCAATATTGTTACCTGTTAACCCAAAGGCCGCTGGTTCACTCCCCGCCCTTGTGGGTCTCCATCATCTAGAGTTTTGGGTGGTAGTTATTGTACTTGTACTCTTCATGTACTCATCTAAACCGTTGCGGTGCTCTTCTGAATCTTGAAGAATTTCCTTTCCTGACCACCGCGGAGACCTTGCCTTCCAATTGCCTAGCAAAACACCTGGCCCAATGAGCCGAGTCCTTGAGCTGACAGGATTTCAATTTTTTAAGACCAACTATTCTATTCGGATTGGTTGTTTGATGATTAACAATGTTTTAAAAATATTTACTAAGCTGAGGCCGTAAAATATGTTAAATGGCTTATCCATTAATGCTGCCTTGTTATGTAATACATGTTTAATTTTGGAACTAATGTCATATAGTAGTGACCGTATCCTTTTTATCCTCCGCTTTTATTTTTCAGCGATAAATCTAATATGCCATTCAATTGAGAAAGCGCTTGATTTGTACTGACGGTAGACCGGTGGTGCATTTTAAGTGGTCTCCCGATTAGGTCTCTGAGTGTTATATTTACCAATTCAAGTGCAGCATATAAATGAAGTAGAATAAGATAACTTAAGATATCACTGGGTGTTAATTCAGAGCAGGTTTATTTCTCGAGAAATCGTTATAAATATGATACTAGCTCAGGACTGTCTTCTGCCTTCACGCCTTGAAATGAATAGATTAGGGAATCTTATGTCTAGCCCCACTTTCTCTCGAAGATATTCTCATTTAGGCTCAAAAAGAGAGATGCATACTGGCATGCGAATTTGTCTAATTGAGATTTGGCACGCATGTATGCGCCGAATAGTGCCCTCGAGGCCTTATTTTTCGACAAATGTTCGTAGCAGATAAAATACTCAACATCTTATCTCATTCATGTTTCCTTCTCTTTCTTCCAAATTGCTCCAAACAAAATAGTTTTTCCGAGGGCAATCAATATTTTTTCATCGCCTTTATTGTTCATTAGTGAATATTATGCCTCATTTAAATGCGTCCCTACTTCTCACGTCGTCACACTAATTCTCGAAGAAGCACTAATGTGTAGTAGGGCACTCGTCGGCGTCCCCTTTTCTGCAGGCCCGCGGCCCAGAAACCGTGGTCGCAGCGCTAAATATGAGTCCACCACGAAGTGGTCATTTGTTACTGCAATGGCGACGCAAAGAAAATCACCGCGTGCTCATGCAATTTTAATCCTGATGAGATAATAATATTTGGATAATGAAGCGTCAAGGTCTCATCAGCACCTCATAAATCCGCCCTCGCGTGACAACTCCTACAACGGGCTCGACGCAGCGCCGTTCGCATTTCCGCCCGCTTCGCCGTCATGAAGGAAAGGTGTGCCTGGGTTCTCCCCTCCCCCGGACTCATCCCACCCCCACCCCTCCTTTCCTCTCTCCCTGGACCCGCCACGAAATTACCCCCGTGAACGCGAACCGCATTAGGGGGAGAATAAACAAACAAATGACTTCCAAATGACATGTTTTCTCGCCGCCCGCCCGCCCTCCCTTCCTTCCTTCTTTCCCCCGGGGCGGGCGGGGCCATCCCGCCGTGCAAATCATCCTCGTTCCGCGATTGGGCTTCTCCGAATGCGGCGTTCAGTGAGAAGGAAACTGGAAGCTTTTGACTTGGGAAACGATAACTATTAAGGACCACTTTTACGAAGAGAATTCATTAGAGTAGTTCCTTAGATTTATTGTAATTTTCATCTAAAATTCCAGAAAAGTAACATGAAATCGTGCGTCAATTTGAAGAATTCGATAATTTCAAACTACACTCCACAATCAACTCATTATCACGTAGCATTAAATCAAGATTTATTTCTTGTTTAATCAAGATTTTTTAATCCACTGGCGTGGGTTTGAAATAATTTCTCATTGAATTTTAGTTGATCAGAAAAGTATTCCTATTGCTATCAGGCATTTTTGCTGACACGCAATGTTCTATCGCGTACTCAATGATCCAAGATACTGATACAGATGTAAGGCAAAATGTTTAAAGCTATGGCTCTGCATTAAGAGATTCACATTTTGTGAGTACCGGAAGCTTGACTCGGTTTTAAGGAAAAACATAGAGTTTGACAGATTTTCTAGTAGTTGCTCCTTTTCGCAAGAGAGCAGATACCGTTCAGTATTTAGGTATGCATAAAGTATTCTGCAGTTACTTTGAGTATAATTGACTGAGTATGTAGACACAACGTGCGTGGCTTAGTTAATGTTAGCATGCTTCTGATAAACTTCTGCATTAAAGATGGATTTTGCAAAAGAGGCGCGTATTGTTATACTATGCATCAGGGAAAGAGATGAAAGGAGAATTTAAGATGATAATTTGGTGCGGAAAATTCGAAGGATAGGGGAATGCTTGATGGAGACGATACTAATGGCCAGTTAAATGATGGAGGATTTCACGGAAGGGAGAATGCTCGGAAGCTTCGCGTACCGAAACGGAGAATGAGCATCGGAGCGACGGATTGGGGGGGGGGGGGGGTTGACATGATGTGGGGAAACTATCAGGTGGGAGATTTTTTACATAATTCAGAATACGTAGAAAAGACATATAGATAAGATTACGGTGCCGGGTCAAAAATAGTATCTTGGTGCCGTATCCGATGCTTAAGTCTAGGGCGTATCAATTAGTTATCGGGAAATCGACGAGGTACTGGCCGGACGGGAGTCCAACCCGTCCCTCTCATGATTGACTTTGGTGGCTATTTTAATCTTAATCGTGCAAGATCTTCTCCCTAATTCAAATTGTAAAATTCAGACCTAGCGTGAAGCAATTTACAAAACTGGGACATAGTTATTCCAAGTTCCAGGGCCATTCAACAAACACAAAAGTGTCCCCTGGCCGCAATAGCACCTGGGTCATGATCACTTGGTCTGTTCGAAGGAAGTGTATAATAAAATACACAAAAATAAGTTCTAATTTTAGTATGCAATCTTTTTATCTCATTAACTTTAATGTGACCGTCCATACTTGAGACCGGGCACTGAAAAACTTACCTGAGTTCCTGTAGATGACTGATGTGTTCTGGCGCCACTTAGTATGATTTCAGCTTTTCGTGATGAGAGAATACTCTGGGTAGGATTCAAGCAAAGGTTTTTAATTCACCTCTCCACGTTTTGAGAGCTTGCACAGTCACAATTTAAAAATGACGACATAAGCTGCCGACAACTTGGTCGGGACATCACAAATACTCTGTGAATTTCCCTAAGTTTTTATTTCCTTTTTAAGTATATTTAGCCGATCAATTGGCGTCCAGGACGTCCCAAATTCAAATGATGCCTCGCATCAATTATAAGGCTCCATTTTCGATATTAGCGGTACGTTAACTTTGATCTATAGAAGGAATCCCAATTCTAGTTCCCCTATGATCTCTAGTAAGTTTCAGAAAAATCTCCTGGTATCGATACGGTGGCAACTTTTACTCCGTATGCCTGTTTCGAAATAGGTATTTGAAAATTCTTCGGGGTTATTCTTTTGTTTGGTAATACTTTCAATGTTTCAGGCTTAACTTTTTGGAAATCCATTATCAATGAAGTAAAAAATATATATTTCCAATGTATATTTCCACTCAATTTGTATTCGGTACAATTAGTTTCGAAGTATCGGCGGAAAGATAAAAGGCGGGCATTTAGTGGAAACATACATTGGTATTTTAACTTCAATTCGTAATAATTGTTTAAAACCTGCATCTGCACTGCGTCTACCTTTACAGTACGTCTCGTCGCCTGGAAAATCTGTGAACGCCAGTGAGTGCAGTGGGTGTTCTAATGAAATCACCTTTTCGAGATATTTAAGGAAGAAAAATTGCCTTTCATTTTGAGATGAATAATCGGATCACTCAAATACACCTTGGGGCTAAGAACAAGAGTTGGAACGAAAGTGATGCTTTTCTTTTATGACGTATCCAAACTTTTTTGTATTTATTACAATGCTTAGTGGTTCATATTTCTTGGTATAGAGAGGAAATTAATATTCGATCGATTCTCATTTACTTGTGATTGATTTTAAAGCTGTTTTGGATGGGTGATACGATAAATTCTCATCAACATTTGCACTCTTGCACGGTTCACGTTTGTTTATAGTGATTCCCGGGAACCGCCGAGGAAAGACGGAAGAAATCCTCAGGGGATTCCCTGTACTACTCAGGGAATTTCCAGATGGCCGAGCGCATGGAAACAGTGTGGGTCGGAGTGTTTGCGCGCGAGGATGCCGATCGTGGGAATGTCCGGCGTGTCTTTAACTTGAGTCAGCCGGCCGCGAGACGACGGGGGGGGGGGGGCGGCGGCCCACGGCCTCGCTCCGCCCCCAACCCACGTCGGGGGCGGCAGTGTTTTATTAAGGGGCTCTCGATTCCGGATCCGGATATTCCCGTTGTGGGTTGAGCAGGACTCGCTGAAAAAGAGGGAAAGGAGCGGCGAGGGGTGTGCTCGGGGGAGAGGGCGGGATGAGTTGGCGAGTTTCGGACCCGCAATCACGCCCCCTCCCCTCCCACGGCATTCCCTTAAATCACTGAACTCGCTTTTCCCGGAGAAAAAAAAACAGAGATTATAAACGTTGGCATAACTAAATCCAGGTTGAGGAATGAAGCGCTTTGGATTCAAATGCGTTGGACACGGATGGGATCGATTCGACTTGATTAGAGCCGCAGTTAGGCCTGTCAAAGCTTGGGGGCGATTTGCTGAGGTATCGCTTCTACTACATCTCTCTCGATAAGTCTTCACGAGAGGTATCGTGCTGAGTACCCCAGGGGCTCGTTTGTCGAAACTACGAGTGAATTAACAAATCCCCTTAAAGCAGTCGTAGAGTTAGTGTAAAAATAATATTATCTTTCATCGTCATCGATCTCTACCCCTGGACTACCGCGACCCCTCACCAAGACATATCATGCATAAATGGAGAACAAGAAGGAGTTATTCTGTAGATCACGCACAATTACGTATTATCGGAATCATTTTTACACTTAGGTACTCCTTAGGAATGTAGTCTTTCACCTACTGCTACATAAAACACCATAACCCGCAAGGGCGTGTGGTGGGGGGTGTTAGGGCACCAGCCACGCATACAGAAATATTAGTTCATAAATGCATTTGGAAGGTATGTTTGCTAATGGACAAAATTACTACAGCAAAAACATGCGTATATACTGTAGCAATTGGTGTGTTTGACTACATCATAATATTTTTATCATAGTCTGCCACAATATTTAACTGAAATAATCGGCAATTATTTGCATGTAAAGTTCCTGCAAGGAATGGTAGCGCTCAAGAGCGAGGAGATGGAAGCGGCATTCAAGTCTGAGATAATGTTTTTCAATTTATCTCATTATTTGCAATATACTATATCTGATGTTTAAGATCCTCTGACCTCGAGGTCAGCGATGCCGCACACACCAATGAATTGAAAAATTATATCCATACCTAGACGAGATTAGATTCCGTCACCTCCGTCTCAATCGGTAAAAACACACACCCGATGCTGCTAATCCAACCGTCTAAGGTCCACCAAGGAATGATCCATCAGGGATACCTCTCGATGGTCCAAAACCCTGTTGTGTTTTTCCAGCTCCTTTCGACGCGGATGGAACGCTATCTCATGGGTGGCCTTTCCAAATTCTGCGCATTTTATTCTCTTCGGTCCGCTCAAATCTGTTTCGGAGACTATGTATCCCTCCACGTTTGGTGTCGTGGTTCATGAATCGGAGCCTGCCTCCAAAAATAAAGCCTCGCAAAGAAATCCATCCCCATACACTTCACCCCTCACCCGCCACGAGGGCCGCTCGGGTTTCCACTCCTATCCCCGCCTACCTGGGGGCGTGAATTTGCACACCCCCGAGCGTGTTTTCTTAAATTTCTAACCAGTCCTATGCAAACGAAATTATCTCTTCGCTATATAAATCTCCTCGTCGGCGATTTAAGGTTCTCTCGCGTAAAGCGTCGGAACTGGCCCTTCTTCGGGCCCTTAGGGCGGCAATGGTCCATCATCTACATACCGTCACGCACTAAATCACTGGGGCGCCCCAAAGGCATGCTGAAGAGGGACCGACCGTTCTACGATGAGTGCCGTCTGCGGTACGGTGACAGGTCGGCAAACGCACGATCAATTCTCGGAGGGCTAATGTTTACTCTAACGCCTTACTCTCTTAAATCGACCGATCCAGTTTATATTTTTTAATTATTTATTGTAATGCGATTTGGCAATCAGCCAGGTGGCGAGGTACAATTAAACCGATCAATATGTAAAAATTACAGCTACAGCAAAAAGTAGAATTTACAGCCGCGAAAAATATAGTAAAACCGAAAATAACTTGATTCGAGTCAGTTTAAAGCCATGGAGAAACATAGGAAAGAAAAATAATCCAGTCCAGGTATTTGGACATCCTCTTCTTGAAGCCTCGGACGTACGCAAGAAAAGACTTGAAAACACCCCCAGTCCAATCGCCAAACTATTCCAGTCACTTGTCACGAATGCCATTACTTAGGAGGGAGTGCTTACTTACTTACTGTCGCTCTTGTGAGTGAGTCATTTTAGTTTACGTGTATGATCTCCCCTTCCTTTATTTTACAACCAGCTTTTGTTTCTCCTTTGACCTCTCCCCATTCCTCATTCCCCGCGTACAATTCAAACATTTTCCTTGACCTTCCAATTGTCCATCTTTTCTTTAATCAGTCCCGTTCCATTACCACTGCCTAATTATGTCACTTACGCTAGTTGTATCTTTATTTTTGAATTTACATAAACGAATATGAGGCCTATGGCACTAAGGCCAAAGATATATAACTTTTACATACGTGATGTAAAGCATCGTTCACTAAATGCATCGCAAAAAAATTATGTACTCTTCCTCCGGAAAGACAGGTTGTTACTCATTTGTATCAAAATTATTTCCCAGGATAATTTTCATAATGTTTTCATGCAATTTTCCAAATGCTTGTATTTTCAATTTGAGATTTTGGTCGTCATGCATTGCTGATGAATGATGTTGATGAGATTTTCCAAATTCATAATTACCATTGATTCTAAATATCATATCGTGGTCCTTAGGAACTTAGGCTGATAAACGTGAGTGATCATACTTCACTATTCATGATGGTCATCTCTGAATCTGGCATCTATACACAGAGGAGCATGTTGATGGAACTCACGAAAAAGGAGCGGGAAAACTTTGATGAAAACCCCCAAAATGATCCCATGCTAGCCTTTGGACATGTGTGACCTTTAGGCCCGTGGTAATTAATTCCGAAGAGCGCACGTTATTCATGATGATCATCAATTTGGTCCTTCCATCCAAGATCACACTTGAAGACCTTCATGCCACGGTCATAAACCTCGAAGATAATAGATTATTCATGCTGACTGAAATCATGCCCCACCATAAATCAATCTGCACAACCATTTTAGGCATATTTTCGCCACACTCGACCAGTTTTATTGACCTCTTTGATTATCCTCGTGTCCTATTTGCCCACGAAACTTTTAGCTTTTAAGGTTTCCACTCGTTAAGTCGAGAAAAGATATATCACCATCGAAAATTAGTTTGTTTAGCTTTGATCATTTTTCGGTTGCTCTGTTGTCACCACTGGAGTTTTGCCAACCATTGCGGGTCGCACCGTCGGGAACAGTCCTACGTTTTCCCCTTCGCAAAGCGTTTGTAAAGAAGCCTCCGCTCACCCCCTAACTAGTCTTGTCCAACATTAAGGCGGGGAAAGAGGACGCAACAGCTAAGATATTCACTCGAATTTTCCGTCTGTTTACCTCCTTAAAGGTCGTCTCGTGTTTTCGTTCCCATACGGATGTCATTTTCGAAAGGCACGCATCGATTTTCTTCCCGCGGAGGAAACGGAGTCAGATGGAATAAAATTCCGCTGAACGTGGCCCTCGGGTCAAGGGGCGGCGGAGTTCACGGAGAAATGTATTTAAATGTGCACCCTGTAAGCCGCTTCCCTCCTCTGCGGCCGACTCCCCTGCTGGGAAAATCTATTGCTTGGCAACCTATTGAGAGGAGGGCAATGGTGATTCGAGGAGCGGATTCTGTTTTGACATATGAAGAGAAAGGTCACTCGTTGAGTTTATGCTGTGATCTGTTCTTCGATGCTGGTCCACCTTAAATATTCAAACACTACCTTGTTATCGTTTCCGTATCGAATCATCTAATATTTATGTCTCATTGTGGAATTTCTTTTTCTCGGCAAAATGTTGTGAAATGGATTTTTGCTGTAATTAATTCCTACCGCTTCATAATTTTCGAGTATCTCTTTATTCTATACTATGCTATACACGGTACTCTGAAAGCCATTGCTAGGATGTGTGGCAGGGGGTGATTTCATACCAGACTACATTAGACACAAAATAATTTCCCCCCTAGCTCCTCAATTCTTATCCTTTGTTGTTCGTGGGAAAAATTACATCTGAATTCTCTTCTGCGCGCAATCACTCTAATTTTTTATACATGATCCACCCTATCGCTGTGCGATGGGACTAATAAAACATTCTCAGCTTCGTCGCTAAAGAGGCATCCTTCCAATTTATGCAAGAGATTGAATATGTAATTTAACCTTCGCTCTGCGAGTGATTCCCATACCTAGCCCCTCTAATGATTTGGATACGCTACACAGTTCGTTATAGTAACAACGTTTTACAAATCTAGCTCCCCTATGCTGCACGAGATCCAATTTCATGAGGAGCCTATATACTAGCAGCATATTCTATGTGAAGCCTAACTAGTGAAACATTACAATGCTCTTTAACCTTTCCGTCACACTTACCCAATACTCATCTAACAAGCCCGAATTTTTTGCTAGCTTATTCCAAAATTCCCCGTATATGTTTAACCCTGGAGATCTCACGGGTGAGGGTAACGCCTAAGTATTTAATCGAGGCTGCGGTTTCTATTTCGGCATTCCTGATGCAGTATGTGCTCGACAGGAAACCACTTCTATTACAAAAAATCATCTGAATAACATTTTTAGAAGTTACTTTTAATTAACAAGTGTCGCATCAGCTTTGTATAGTCTTAAGGGTATCTGCTAAGTTTACTTTAACCTCAGGACTACGGATACTTCTGTGAATCGCTGCATCGTCGGCAGATAACGCTATTGTAATGTTGGCCAGGGAGTTAACTTCGTCTACGTGAAGAAGGAATACTGATTTTTACTGCATTGCTGCTTACTCCATCCATGACTACTCTTTGTGCCCGACCATTCAAAAAGTCTTTAATCGAGCACAGGATATTTTTATCTATGCTATATGCTTCTAGCTTTGTGATAAGTTTACTATGAAAATCTAGAAAAATCGCTTCCACCGAAGCACTTCTATCTACCGAACCAAAGATATTTCGAGCAACACGTGCAAGTTGTATCTCGCAGGATTGACCCTTTCGTGAACCTAGATCGGAAACCGACGTTCGCTTTTTCTGGGGTAACTCAGAGAACTCTTCTAAAATGATAAAAAGTTCTCTTTCGTTGAACTTCTAATAAGGAAACGCGCTTGCGATTTTAGGTTTTGAATTCCAAAATGTTCCATTTTGTGTTCATTTTCGAATGAGGAGCAGGGAGTCAAAGGAAAGTGCCAGGGACTTTCCCCAGGAGTACTCGTATTCACCCGAATACCTATTTATTTGTTTTATTTCCGTGGCATTCCTGCCGCGATGGCTTCGCCGTGTCATTCGGTCCCGAGGCGTGGAACATGCAGGTGTGCGAGTGCGTGCATTGAGGGTCGGCTAGAGGAGACAGAGATCTCTCAACAGCGGAAATCCGCGGGCCCTCTCAACTGACGGACCCCGTTTGCTTTTGACGGATGATCTTCGACACACGGATGCAATTAAGAGGCGCTTTACCAAGCATCCCCCTCGCCCCCCTCCCCCAACTGGAAGACCCCCCCCCCCGGGGCGAAACCCATTCGCCTTGCCACGGGGTGCTGGCGTGTGCACCCCCGGTGGGCGAGTGATTATTGCCCGCCCCCATGATGTCATTTCCACGGCGCACTTTCGATCGATATTACGCAAGTACTGGAATCTGCTGGTTTAAGTGTGGGACGCATTCATGATTTTACATGACATGACATGTCGGTGAACCGACACCTTTAATTACCTAATTTTCAGAGAAATGCGGAAGTTTTGCCGATTCGTGCGGAATTTTTGACATTTCTTTCTCCTTCTTGATTCCCATGTGAAAATAAATTGATCTCAAATCCTGTTTAGTTAACATTTCATATATTTTTCGCCAATATTTTGTTTTCCTTTTTTTAGTCCACTTGGAACTTTGTTTTCTAATGACATAAAAGGAGAGATGAAATTGCTGAACGGGCAAAATTAAAAACTAGGCATGTAGCTGCCTAGATAATAAAAAATTATCGGTAAAACCAGAAAAAATAAGTATGCATTGTTTGTTTCAGTCCCAGTATATTGAATGAAAATGTTTGAAGGAAAGTGTATTTAATATTCCCTCAACTCCAGAGCAAATAGAATCGTTGCTTAAATCGGTTGTGGTGATGGAATTGGCGGGTAAACTATCATTATTGGGACAGAAAGCTGGTTAACCACCACTGATATTGCCGAAGGTCGAAATTTTCCAAAAATCCTTTTTCATTTACATAAATGGCAGAACAACTAAAATCCTAGGCGATGGCTTTATTGCAGTTAAAAATTCCTGCGTCAGCAGGGCTGAGGTAATTCCGGGTAATGGTTCTGGGACTGGGACTCGAACCCAGATCCCTCAATATCCGGTCGAGTGCTTTAGCCACTTAAGCTACCGAGACGTCCTCTTAAACTCTGAAATTTTGGGGCTTTTAAAGGAACTAGATGTTATGACGAAATACCGTACATACAATGTCACATGCATTCGTAGTCGTGCGCGAGGCGCCACTGTCCACGAGGTTAAAGCCAACTTTAAACACTTATGGTGTTTTCCCTTTGACAAATTCCAAAGAAACTGCGGGAGATGCCGCAACAGTAACTTTTAACGGAGTCATCCGCTATTCATCAGCGAGTCATCGCTGCTACTAGCGCACGACTACGAATGCATGTGACATTGTATGTACGGTATTTCGTCATAACATCTAGTTCCTTTAAAAGCCCCAAAATTTCAGAGTTTAAGAGGACGCCTCGGTAGCTTAAGTGGCTAAAGCACTCGACCGGATATTGAGGGATCTGGGTTCGAGTCCCAGTCAAGGCGAATGATTTTTACGCTCTGAAATTGTTGCATCGACCACTTCTAGTCTACATAACGTATCTTCTCATTGACGTCCGTCTTCACTAAATATCGGATCATGGGTCTTCCTCTGCAGTTGTCCCCACACACGTTTCGACCAAAGAATTGTCTTCATGAAACCATCGTCTCTTAACATGTGCTCGATAAGGTTATCTCTTCCCTTCTGAGTTTTTAGTCGATCTTCTCTTATCTTCGTAAAACTTCCTCGTTAGTTATTTGATCCGTCCATTCGATCTTCATCATTCTCCTGTAGCGCTTCACTTACATATCATTAAATGTGTGTTTTCTTTATTAATGATTCATGATACGCCGTTAAGCCACAGGACATTTGCAAAAGAAATTCCCAATTTTTACGGTTCGCCGCAGGGTCTTCGGGGATTCATTGGGCATTTTATCCAAAGTGATAGACTGTTATGCACTTGTAAATTTTATGTGATGTTGCAGCTGGCCGTTTGGTTTCGGAGTTATATCTAAACGATCTGTTTGAACAACAGTGGATAAAATCTTCCCTTTTGTTTGCATGCAACATCCAAGGTGTAGCCTCGAAAGTTTCGGACTTTTCTGTCCATCCCCTGCGCGAGGGTCGAGCGAACAGAGATATCTTTACAATTATGTAACTGTACACACGCGTGTTACGAATCCAGGAATTCGTCATTAATCGACTCCGGGTGACCTATCTCAGAAAAAATGTTCAAATTTTACAATTAGTTACTAATTTCGATTGTAAAGTTCAACATAATCTTCAAATTATTAAGATATATTCATAAATTACATATTTAGCGGAATGATGCATATTATCACCATGTATATCTTCCTGCTACATCCGTTATCGGCCCGCTTTCTTTTCCCGGCTTTGTTATCAACTATACTATCGCTTAATCGCATTTTAAAAATCGTTGCCAACGTCGGATTTGGGATTGAAGTAGGGATTGCTCTTTCTGTGATAGGTCACAAGGAATCAGGCTTCCCTCAATCTCGTATGTATTTCCCACGGAAATATTTATTCCCTAAATATTGAGGGGTCCGTTCTGAGCCCATTGTTGGCATGACTACGAAGGAATTCGTGAGGACGGCCTAAAGAGGTGGGTACTTTGCCCAAAAAAGACGGGTGGATGTTGCCAAGTAAACATTCTGAGGCATTAATGCCGAAAAGTTTGGGAACCTCGGATGGATATCTCCGTTCCATAATTATTGCATCGGCAGTGACCGGAGTCGCGGGTCGGTCGGGCCGTCGAACTCTCGCGTCGGCGCTGGCCTCAAAGGGCGGAGAGGGGAGGGGGGTTCGGAATCCGTAAGTCACGTGGGCATTAATTGCGGTCCATGCATCTCTTCCCCCACCCCACATCACCCGACCGCCCACCCCCACTCCCCCTGCGAAACGCTTGCGACCACCTACGATCGTCCCCCACCGTGCGTCCCTCTCAACCGCCCCTCCACTCCGTCCAGTGTCCTGCACCCAAGACCAGGGTCTACGTATACTCGCTGACCAAGAGAGAAGTGTAATGGCTCGTTTTTTGGGGAAATAAGACGAAACAGACTACACTTCGACCGAGTATTGTACACAAAAAATAAGTATAGCCTTTAAAATATTTGGATTTTAATGTCTCGGAGTACCATATATATATATATATATATATATATATATATATATATATATATATACATATATATATACATACATACATATATATATATATATATATATATATATATATATATATACATATATATATATATATGTCTTGCGATAGAAAAGCATTCAGTACATATAGACGACTAAGGTTTTGAAAAAACATTAAAAATTTTCAAGAGCATATATTTCAGAGACCCTCGCGATGTTCCATGCACACAGGAATCCATAGTTCCGACTTCGGTTTCATCGGTAAATCGTAGAAACTCTTAAGAATTGCTGTGGATTAACGTGGAAATTTCATTTAAATATGGCAAATTTCAAAAATTACTTCAGCATTTTGAGTAAAGTAGTGCAGTACATGTATCATCTACGCATGCGTGAATTCTGTAGTTGATAAAAGTTGGCAGATAATTAGATGTGGAATTCGAAGCTAACGTCTGCTTTTTCAATCAAAATATAAACTACGAAGAAAAGGATTGAGTAAGACTTCTTGGTGCATAAAAATATGTTTTAATTTGCTCATCTTTGAATTATAATTCTTCGGGAGCTTAAGATATAAACTTGTCAGTGGAAATGCAGCATTATGATGCTAAAGTAATCAATGAAAAATGTGAATGAAAAACTTCGTTGGAAATAAATTGGATGCAAGTATTGCTAAACTAGCGCGTCGTTATTCTATCACTCTAGTAGGGCTAATAGGCTTTTCAAATTTTGACAACTGTACCCAAAATTTTTCCAAGCGGCTCCGATTTGATATATTCATCCCCGAATTTTGGAAATCGGCCTCGATTTTTGATGACAGGCTCTGATGATGCAGAAACTAATATTTCTGCTTGTATGGCTGGTGCCCAAACATCCCCCGCCACACGCCATGCGGGGTATAGTGTGGGTGAAAAATTCCCGCCCCATATCCTCGTGTATTTGTGGCCAGCCATTGAATGGGACGCCTCCACAAAGAGGTAGTCACAAAGGGACGAGGCTGGCAGCCGTCCCTTGCCTCGGTTGTTTGCACTCGACCCCAATGACTGACCTTGGTGTTATTCCTCTGGTTCCTATCACAACTCGTACCTCTCACAGCTTGAGCGATACTCAATATAACACTATGACTTAAGTCAGTCATAAGATCATGGTGACAATCCTCTTTCCCTGGTATCACTGAGTCCAAAAAATATTACGACATGTAAGTTAGCAGTAAAATGTGAAAGCATACGTGGTCTGTGCAATAAATGAACGAACTAGTGTAATTTGGCGACCATGACGCGGATTATAGCCCCGCCCTCTAGCGGCGCTAGTTGCCTGAGACCCAATGAGCCGTCTGTGCTCGGCGGATCGTCGAGCTGTGCGTATGGTGACAGTTATGCTAGTTTCTGTTGTGCTTGTAGTTATTGTTTGTCGAAAAGGGAAATTGATGAAAGCATGGAGCAACGAATCAACATCAAGTTTTTTGTTGAAGTGCGATAAAATTTATCAAGAAATTACTGACATGTTGACGGCTGTTTACGGTGATAATGCTGAAAAAATCCGTTTTCAAGTGGATTAAGCGTTTCAAAGATGGCCGACAAGACGCCACGTGTGATGCAAGGCCGGGATAACCTTCACACACCTGTGTTGACGACAACATTGACCGTGCGCGGTCCTTCGCCCGTACCGATCGTCGAAAAACTGTCCGAATAGCAGCTGATTAAATGAATATAGGACAATCAACAGTGCACACTATTTTAACGGAACATGATGGATGAATCCTTCACCATTACAATGCACCTGCACATTCAGCGTTGATTGTTCGCCAGTTTCTGGCAAAATATTCAATCACAATCCTTGACCATCCTTCTTATTCGCCAGATCTCACCCCATGCGACTTTTTCCTATTCTCAAAATGCAAAAATGTGATGAGGGGACATCACTGGGAAGATGTGGACACAATAAAGCAAGAAACGACGAGACTACTAAAAAGCCTCACTGCCGAGGACTTCCATGGGAATTTTAAAAGGTGGAAAAATGAGATGGAATAAGTGCCTAGCAACGAATGGAGAGTACTTTGAAGGGGACAAAATCGATGTAGACTAAATTTTGCAAAATAAAATTTTTATGGCCTCAGTTCGCGTATTAATTGGACAGAGTAGTGTACCTACCGGACGGATTCCTTTCATAATTTTCTCTGCTTTTCGTCATAGCACCTCGCGCTGCACGACTTTAGGATGGTTTTTAAGATACAATGAAGATTTAAATGATGATGGTCGTATTTGTAGTATGTCGCCATTGGATCGTTTTTAAATTAGCCTGATTTGATATTAGCCAGGTTTTTATGCAAATGGTAGTAGCCCTCCTTCAGTCTCAGTTGTAAATCGCTCAAGAGCCCTGCCTTATGTTGTGTGTACCTGAGCGTGAAGGAAGTGTCCTGAGGGCGGCCGAACGCCCCTGGGCAGAGCGACTTGGGGGAACAGGATTGAAGTCGTTTTCTCGACCATCCACAGCGGATGCCCGTCCATTTGCCTGGGTCGGAACCATAATTCAGTCCAGACGTTTTTTATTATATTGAAATTTCGGAGTTCCCGAAGGTTACCCGAGCCTAGAACTACCACTCGAGTCAGAGAGAAATCCCTGAAGAAAGCAAGAGGACGCACATCCATTCAGGGGTGGCTTCGCAGTGCTCCAGATCACATTTCATCCGTCCGCCACGCACCTCGGCTCCTAAATTTCATTATCAAGCCCTGGAGCGGTTAAGGTCCACGGTGGGTTTCAATTTCTCAGCGAATGGAGTGGGAGCACTCGCCACGTTCGCGGGGGAACCGGTGATATGATGGGTTCCCCCCCAGAGCTTCGTGGGAGGTAGTGAGTACACCCCGGGGGCTCTTCCCACTCGAGTTACGACGGTAATAATCCCCGTGACCATCCGCCGTGATTACAACATGCATCCGCTCCTCACGCATCCGCCGTGGGACCTCTTTTTTCTTGCCTCTTCCCCCCCCAACCCCCAAAACAAGTCCCACCAGTCAATAACGCCCCTCCCCCCTGCTGCATTCAAGAGTTTCCGCGTCCAATTCATTATCCTTCAAAGTCGGTGTCAAGTGTGACATTCCGGAGATAGATCGAAGTGGGGCAAAGTACTGGCTTCTCACTCTGAGGGTTCTGGTTCGTTTCCTTACGGCAGTAGGAATTTCCGTGGTATTGCAGTATCGGACTTTCCTTCCGAGTGCCTCGTGGATAAATTAAAATGTGGAATGGATCTACCTCGAGCGATATAATAATAATTATTATTATTAGCACTAGTCTACCGAAGGCTTATGTTCGACCCTGGCACTACTCTCCCTACCGTACACTTAAGGTCCAACTACCACGATACCAAATATCCTCAAACCCTTACTACTAAACCTTACTGCTTACGATATCTCTTTCTTTAGCTCTACGTGAAGTTCGAGCGGTATATACTTTTAAGGTGTATTTTGCAAGACATCTTTAAAACAGGTCCAGCCCTTGGATTTTATACTGGCATCAAACCTGTCATGTGGCACGCACATAAGTAGAATACGAGTATGTGGGTTAATCTTTACTAGACCAGCTTTCGTTAGATGGGTTGTGGGAAAATGTGGTGAAAAAGTAAAAATGGTTGACAAAAATGGTTTAAAAAGGAGTTAATTCGCTTTAGTCGCGGTAGATTTGGAATACGCGATAAGTTTTGGGATTTATGTATAAAATATCAATTAAGGTATTGGCTAAAGCTCAGAGTATAATCGACCATTTTTTCAATTGCCACGAAAATAGAGTGAACGTGAGGGGTGTGTTGGAGGAATTAGGTTGGCAGCATCTTGATTTACTGAAAAGCGAGAGAGCAGGCAGTAGAACTAAGACTACTAGAAAGGTAAAGGGTGTTTGAGGTTAGTATTTTTGTATTATATTCTATTGTAATTACATTCTATCTGTATTATACTCTATTATTGTTTGTACTATCATAATATTTTTGTAGAAGTACTGGTGAAACTGATGATGGCCCCTCATTACTTTGCTAGGTTGGAACTACGGAATAAAATAGGAAAGAAAGTTACCAACACTGGCAGGTTCTCTGGTGCATGTTCTTTCCTCGGACGACACACAATCGAACGCAAACACACGAATATTTTTGTTTAAAAACAAACTTTATCGATTTATTCAAGCAGAAACATTATTAAAAGCTGTGCATTACCATTTATGAATGTAGGTGCAATATATACTAATATTTATGAGTAAATGTATATTTTTTGGTAAATGGCTAGTGCCATGGCACCCCCCGCCCCACAAGGCTCACGCAAAGCTGCTAAAGCCTAACCGAGGATCAAATACAGGGTCGTGCATCAGACTCCAATCACGATGGGTGACATCAATCCACGAGGGGAGTGTTTGATTGCCGAATTAGATCGCGTACAGTGTATCGGAGCCAGATACAAAAAACAGAGTTATCATAAACTTAGAAGTGTACATAGATTATTAGAGAAACTTGATTGAAATCACTCATATAGCGAGGATAAACTCATGAAACTGCATAATTTGGAAGTGAGTCTCCTCTGCGTCAATATTGGTTGTGCCAAGGTAGGAGAGATCATGAAAATGAAAAAGTGGATAGATCACCAGTATGTTATGGTCACGATATGGGATCAAAATAACTGCAAAAGACCGAACTCGGGAAAAAATATTATTTTTTAATTCCAAGTAGCATAGAATGTTATCATACTTATTTGATTGTTCTTCTTGAGATCAGCAGCTCGCTTTCCATGAATATATACTTATTTTACACTTAGACGCCGCAGTGCATGTAACTGTAGTTAACATTGAAATATTTTCCATTTTTGTTGGTGACTAAGACTTATCTTATGGACGCATATGGGTCAATTCCACCTTCTCTCTGTCATCACCCCGTCAGGCTTGGTTCATAATTTCTTTACCAACGGTTGTCTACTTACATCCGCATGCCTCATTAGATAGTGTTGGGAATTAAAAAATTCGTATATTTCATAATTGATAGAAGATTTCACCAAATTGTCAGTGAGATCCTGAATAATGTAATATAACTCTGTTTAAATCAGCAATATTAGTATTGTAATCCTAAGTTTGGTTTACTGTAGCCCTTCGTATCTATTCTTTTCTACGCAGTGTTAATACCCCAACCCCCTCATAGCTTCCTTGTTTTACGTCTTTCATTTGTCGTATGTGCTTACCTCTTGATCATCTCCCCTTTCAACTTCCCCTTCTCTTATGTTTCCAACCAATACATTGTGCCTCAAGGTGTGTTCAATCCAACTAATTCTTCTTTGCCATAGATTTCTCCACATGGTCCTTTCCTCTTCGATATACTATATGTATCTCCTCGTTCCTCGCCTTGTCTGCCCAGTAAAATCTTCAGCATTCTCCTTCGGCAGCTCCATGTTTCGAAGGCTCCTTATTCTTTCCATTATAATCCTCGATAAAATTTATAAAATATCTCTTTGAACAGATAAATGTATGGCAAGCAGAATAAAAATACTTTAAATAAAATGAACACAGTTTTAATTATTAAAATGATACTGAAAAGTTTGAAATGCAGTTTCTCTAATAATCGCTCTGGCAATTTTCTATGAGAAATTGAATTGATACACCAATACATATCTTTAACATAATGAAATTCAACCGATGTGTTATTGTTTAAAGAGAATGACATTTTTTGAGTTATCTCTATGCTCAGCACTCATCTTCGGGCGGCCTGCCTGTGCATGTAAGTATGTACTTCCAAAGTCTGTCTGTTATTGCATGATACAGGGGAAGAACAGGATGAGGGAGTTCTGGCGGTCGTATATACTTGTTTTGTTTTTCGTTTAGTTACATGTACAAGTAAACATATTGATGCAATTATTGAAGAATCTACGTTGCTATTCTGGGACTATGATCGGTATAACTAAAAGTCACCGTTGTCTCCTGACGTGGAGTCCTCTTTATCTCTCTAATTCGTCTTTATCTACATTGTCTGCGTTTTTATTCGATTCTTTGCAATGGTACAGTCGCAGTATGTCCAGGAATCCCTTCCTCCCCTTCACTTTTATTTCCTCTCTTCCAACAGAATTACGTCCTTAACATTCCGCATGGCCCATTGCCCTTTGACACCGATTAATTTGGTCACCCTGTGTATTAACGTCTGCTAATATCATAGGATGCTTCAACCCTATCTGTCTTTCAGTTCTTTGCTTGCATTTTTTCTTTTTCCCTATTCTTCCTTGCACGTGTTAAATTATATTTCTCATTACTTTATATTCCTTGGTCAAACATCGTTTACTTCCTTTGTGTATATTTTTGTCCCCTGTTTTATTCAGTGCTCCTGCGGTTCATATTGGCTTCATGGAAACATAGATCCTTTATTCTTTGACCTCTTTGGGTATTCCGAATTTCATAATGCTATTTGCCGTCGATTTTTCCGTTTGCTTATTTTTCTATTCTCTTCTCTTTAATTCCTCACAGCAGCTTGTTCCTGCGTCATTTGAAAGGACAATCTCTATGCTTCAACCTTTTCACCCGCATATGATTCTTCATCGCTCTTTACATTTTCTTATATTGAAGTTGACGTTTCCTCATTACCAAAGAGTGACCACTCATTATGGATTAGTCGGTGATTGATGATGGTCGGTAGGTTTGAAGGCGCAGGTGCGAAGGGAGCTCGGAGTCGCTTTCGGCTCACTCGAGGGGAATGGGGCCTTCTGGGTCTACGGTGATGGGCGGACTGCCCCTGAAATGCTCCCCCCTACGAAACCCAGTTACAGATTCGATGTATTCTGAAAAATCCACCCGCGGCGGCGTTTGAATCCTGCCCGTCGGTGCGGGGAGCCGCTCTGCAAGGCTGTCCAAGCCTCCAGCTCAATCAGATCGGCAGGCTAAAGCACTCACGGGCAGTGTGCCAAAAGTGGCAGGGAAAGTACACCACCCCTTCTACCGAAGGTCACCTTTCATGGCATCCGCCACCGTTCCTTCCACATTGTAGTGGTAGTAGTAGTATTTAGGGGATGCGACCGACTGCTGAGGTCATTTGCGCCAAAGGGAATGGACAGGAAAGGATGAAGGGTGGAGAGAAACCCGGCGTCGGCATTAGCCTACTCTTTACGAAAGACGCCCAGGGGTCCGCAGCTTAACGTCCCATCAGACGGACGACGTACTCACTCAAAGTGCCCTCCACAAAGCACCTCAAGTAGGGATCGAGGTACCACTGAAAAATATTCAACACCGCTTGGATTTGAACCCTCCTCTGTGTGGGAAGCCAGTGAAATAACCACCGCAGAATCTCGATCCCCTTCCACATTGTGCCCAGGTCATTGAAGACTTTCATTGTTTTTAAATATTCCTTAATACATGTGTTAATGACTCCCAATCCGTATCATGGAATAACATTACGAAAGTAATTGCTGTACGATATGCGTAAACGGAATATTTGGAAAACCAAAAATTGGAAATGTGACGTCGTCTTAATCCTCGCTGACAATTACGCTGGCAATTTATTTTCTAATTTTTCCATTAGTCGATCGCTTTAGTCAAGTGATTAACGCGCCTGCCTGCCTATGCTAAGAGTTCCATTTAATTATCATGTGTGGGTTTGGTATAAACCCTGGTGGATCGGCCCTTCGATGAGAAAGCCGTAGAAAACTTTAAGTCAGTGCGAAAGTTTCTTGTCGGTATATCAGAGGCACATGGGCTACCAGGGATATCCGGAAGGTAGATGCTTATTCTTTTTCATACTAGTTGAATCAGTAATATTTGAATATTATAATAAATATAATTATTCATCTTAAACTGCAAAGAGACGGAAGAATATTTAGGCAAATTTTCAAAGGATTATCCCAAGAAAAGACTATTTTTAAATTGGATTCAAGAAGGATGCAGTTGAACTCGGCAAGAGAAGTCACTAATTTTTACAGACATTTATATCTCTGTCTGTAATTTTAAGCTGAAATTTTGCCTCTTAGAGATTTTCTTCTTGAATGATCTTCAGGGTTTCATGCACTAAAGTTATAATGGTGACCAAACGTTAAATCCGACCCAGCATTCCCTTCCTTTTAGTCGATGGCTATCGCGTAGGATTTTGTTCGTAGGACCTCGCATTTTATTTAAACTAAAACGCTTTGCTTACCAAAAACCGATGAGCCTTTGTTTAATGACATGTCGTACATTGTATGCACGGTTGACATGTATTTTCTTCAGCTAAAGTAACGTTAAAATACACAGGAGCTAACGTGCCCTTCGGCGAGAGAATTTGGTTCCTCTAGTCCTGTGCTGCGTTCGATAGATTGGTGTTTCATTTCCCTACCGGAAATAAGCGAAGGAAGTGTACTGAGTTCACCTCTGCGCAGAATTATAAATTGAATTTACGTAAGCGCGGAAGTAAGACCGATAAGGTCATATAAATGCTTTAGAGTTATATAGGGCTGTTGCATATAGTTACATAGGGGTTCTTATGGTAATTTTGGATTCAACAGAAACTTCGTACTAGATTACTATAAGATAAACACACTCAGATGAGGGGAATCTTGGAAAACATACGAGAATTTCAATAGCCTCCGGCAAGTAAGCACTATGAACTTCTCAAATGTTATGTCACTCTGAAATTTGTTAGGTTGTCACTGAGCCACGAAAGGTAACTGAGAACGCCGTAACTTGCAAAAATAATTTAGGTTTATATGGCGGTGCCTAGGAACTGTGATCCATTTTTTTTGTACAGATAGGTTAAGTTTTAGTATTTAAATTTATGGAATTTTTCTAAACATTTACCTCCACAAGCATTGCACCGTTTCAACCTTAACTATTTAGAATGTCTCCATATTGCTAGGAATGGTAAAAAAACTGCAATTCCTCATTTCGTAATTTTCATCACACCTGTGATACTAAATGGTGAATTGTGGACTAGCAGAGTTTTTTTTACCATTTGTTGCAATACTTCCACAAGTAATGAAGAATAAATTCATTACTCAATCTTGTAATGTTGACGCGAATTTAAATGAAGGTAACTATTTCATTGAATTACATTTGACGTGGCGATGATTTCACGTTAATAATTGGGTGTGAATAATGGTTCCACGATTATGGCCTGGTATAATTGTTATTTCCCCCAATAAACCTTACATCCTCTTCCTGCAAGTAACATTTTTTTGTAGCGGTTGAAAATAAAAGCAAATATGGTGTCACGTCAGAGGCACGACTGATTTAATTTTGCTCGAATTGATACGTGAAGCGAGCGCTATTTAACGTCTTTCATGATGGAGTCCATGATTCTAAATACTTTCATATTAGTTTACTTGTTCGGGGAATTGAACGAAGAATTCCCGATTTCGCCATTTCAAAGGCAATCTGTAGTTTAAAATGAATGCTTTTCTTGCTTTTACACTATTCAAGCTATTCCTAAAAGTGTCAACTTCCTCCTTTGCTAGCGAATTACTAACTTAATTACCTCAATGCTACCTAATTGTTTCAATACGTATTATATTAAACTGCATTTATTATTGTTCATTTCTGTGTAAATGGTAACGTAATGTTTATTGTGTATTATGATTATCACAAAAATCATGATTATTAAATAACCGTTAATGTCTGATCTGCACCTCATCATAATGATTATTCTATCACATTTCCCTTAAGAATCTTATCAATTACTTAATCCTCAATTTTAAGTTTTATTTTAAGTTTTGACTGATTCTGACTGTGCATCAAAACGATTTTTTTTCGTGGAATACCTTTCAAAACCATCCGCTGGAATAAAGCACTGTGGTCTTCAGACAGTTCACAAATATGCCTGTAGATGTCGTCAAGCGCATTGAAATATGTGATGACAAGTCATTGTGTTCTTGACCAGTAGATGGCGTCCTGATGTTGAATACAGTCCATTGGCGCCAATGTGAAAATAGGTTAATGCTCGCTATTTTTATTTTAATGAGTAATTTGATAATGTTAACTCTTCTTTGAGCAAACATTCAAAAGAACTATTACTACCATCCTAATACTCCGCTGGATCAAATGAAGTACACACAATCAAACATGTAGTTATAATCCAGTAAAAAGCATAAAGAGTATTCCACAAAAGGATCTTGTTCTAGGCTTACAAAGAAACGAATTAAAATCAAAGGTTTCGACCAATTATCATGGCACGATACGTGTCTTGGTTCACTATGACACCAAATGGAGTTGAATCTTATCCCTTACAATTTCCTCGACCGGACGCATAATGAAATATGTTTATTAAACATTACAATCGCGGGAAACCTTAGCAGTTGAGCATTTAAAACTCTATATCTGGTATTCATTTGAGCAGTCAGTGGAAGATTCTTAATCGTTTAATCAAGGGAGGTCCTCTTTTACATGGTCCATGGGCGATTATTACCTCAAGGCTTTATTGCAACTAAATTGCGTTCGTAGGGGAAGGTGTCTCAGGAAGAGAATCAAAAATACGATATCAAACAAAAAAATATGGACAGACTTGACCCTCAGCGGAATTGGTGAATGTAGGGTTAAATTACAGGTGTACCTATGTGCACAAAACCTTTTATTTCTCAGCCCACTTTCTATATAAAATTGCTATCTTCAGGCATAAACATGAAATTGAAGTCCATCGTAGTTTTACTTTTAGATGGGGCGAGTCCAAAGCCTTGACCGTCGACCATTGGACGAGCCGATTGGCGTTCAGCACAGAAATAAAAAAGAGAGCGAGCTCAAAATATGTAGTAACTTTACATATGATGCATGCATCACATTGCAAACTAATGAGATTTTTCTGTCCTCAGCCAAAGCACGCGTACAATGTTCTGCGGTTATGAATGGAAATCGTGTTACAGAATTTGCACAAAATATTTTCTGCTGCACCTGAGAAAATGGGAACATATCTAAGAAATGAAAATCACTTAATCTTCATTTCATCTCTAACTCTTCAACAATGTGAAATAATTTGGAATATTTTAAAGTGTTTTTCGTTGCTGCGAAATGCTATGCCACAAATGCTATGCTCCATCCTCTGGTGTACTCGCGTCGTCTCAAATAGGCGTGGGATTTCCGATTTATCTATCGCTATGATTCCACTGGAATATGGATTGATGTAGATTTCTAGCAGAGACCACATGAAACTTAAACATGTATTATAGATGTCTATGCAAAATTTTCCTTTTCTCTGCTCGGCCAGGTTTAGTTGAATCATCGGTATTGGAAGGAATTTAATTGGAAATTGAAAAGGATGTCTCTTTAGCGATGACGTTGAAAATATATTATTACCCCCGTCTTAATAGGGTAGGAGAGATCATGTTAGTAAAATTAGATTGATTAAGTGTAGAACAGATAGATTTAAGATATAATATTTTCCACGAGCGATAACGAATAAGAATAACATTGTCCGATCGCGGTAGGGTAATATTCGAGTCAAAATTTGTCTTGTGTGTAATCACCTCCTGCTACACACCCTGGAAGTGGCTTACAGGGCATCAAAGTATCAAAAAAATGTATATCTCATACTTTTCATGAATGAAGTATTGCCGATTGGTATTGTATGGTCAGGGATGCCTTGCCGTATCGCCCATTGAACATGTTGGCGTTAAATTTGAGTTCATTAAAATTTTTAATTGTGGTAGTTTTGAATTAATTGCTCCTCGTCAATGCTCAACTGCAGTGGTTTCCAAAGTCATTGCTACTTTCTGCAGGATTTAATAAGTATTTCTTTTCAACAGTTTAAGAGGTGCGAGTTTTAGAGAAGTAAGTGAAATGATAATTAAAAATTATGCTTACACCAGAGATCAATTGAATAAATATATATATAATGTAGTTGAATCTTCACCATGGAAAATTAGAATTATAGTAACATTTACACAACCATTACTATGAGGATGCTCTTTTTTTATCCTAAAACGCAGTTAAAAGATAACCGACGCAAAAGCTGATGACCTGGCGTGCGTGGATTAAGGAAAAATTCGGAGGAGGACATGGAAGTATTCAACGCAACTGTAGACAACTCTGCCCTCTGCTTCTTACTTCCCAGTGGTCCGCCAACAGAGGTGAGTGTGCCTTTATATTTACTAGTATCTTTATATCCACTTGTAAACTTCAGTACTATTGGGTCTCCATTGTAAACATCGTAAATGTATCATGGGATACTTGCATTCGAACTTAGTGCTCACCGCCTGTACTATCTACGAGCATCTACTTACTTGGTTAATGAAAACAATTGTATATGAAATGGAGCAGATTTGATTAGGCTTCAGTGAACATTCGTTCTTTCCTTGTAAAGTATCTACATCTACATAATACGCTGCCAGCCGCCGCAAGGGCCTGTGGCGGGGGGTGTTAGGTCACCATTCGTAAAAGGTAACAAAACATCAGGCAAAATCAACTCATCCATGCAAACCTATACCCACATACCTACCCACATACCTACCCACTATACCTACGCATGCGTTGATGCAAAATTCCTTTCAACTTACACGCATGCGGATACATATACTATCAACTGACCGACAACTGCACCCTAGGATGCAGTAAAAATGTAGCTAGACTTTGTAGCTGCAAGCTAGAATTTGAAAAGTAAGAAGGCGGAATTCCCCGACCACATGGACATGCAACACGATGAACTCAAGAACTCACTTGTAAATCACGAATGTCGAATCAGTGAAGGTGTTACAATTGCCAAGGAGCTGGCGAACGGAAACTAAACAATTTATCTTTACGTTTTACCTATTAATAGAGTTCTGGCTTTTATATTTCCCATTCTTCGACACACACCCTTTCTCTCTCTCTCTTTCAATCGTCTCTCCAAAGGCACTAACAATTCACGTGAAAAATCGAAGTTCACTTCCCAAAAACGAATAATCACTGCAAAAAATAAATGACTAAGATAGAGCGAGCAATACTTCACATGCACACTTGTCCTCCAATACGCGCAGAGAAAGACCCGCATCAGTTCTAATTATACATAAACAGGAGATAAACTATGAAATAGAGGGTTCAGTACTATCTACGGTCAATCAAGTTAAGTATTTGGGGGTAGTTCTAATACCACGCCTTTCATGGAGATTACATATCAGAACAATATGCAGATCCGCTTTAAAGAAACTTGGCTTCATAAAACGGGTGGTGGGGAAATGTAATGAAAAAGTTGAAGAGAGGTGTTATTTTGCCCTAGTTAGACCTCATCTGGAATATGCCGCAAGTATTTGGGATCCTTGGGAGAAAATTTGGCAAAAAGTATTAGATTAAGTCCAGAGATAATCCGCTAGATTCGTTAAAAATTGTAATGATAAGAACACAAGCGTGACAGGTCTCTTAAGGAATTTAGGCTGTTAGCTACTTGAAATACGAAGACAACAAGTGAGACTTAGACTTTTAGAAAGGTTCAGAACAAACGAGTTTAACGATGGTACTGAAAGAATTGCAATGGGAAGGAATTACAAAAATACACTACGTACTTAGATCAGACCACAAAGATAAACTAAGGGAGATAGATTCCAAGACAGATAGATAGAAATACTCATTCTTTCCCCGAGCAATCAGAAATCATAATAGTAAGGAACCGAAGTCACTTTAGAAATATTAAAATCATTGCATTTACAAGTCGGGACAAAATTAAACATTACAAAGATATTAGGTATTTTTTTAGGTTAATTTGTATGTTAATTGGTAGTTTGTATGCTTGCATGTGTTTGGGGGGTACGTAAGTGTTCTTCCATGGTTGTATACCGTGTTTTGTTTGTGGGCTGTATATATTTGTAGTTATTGCATGCGGTTTTTTTTTCATTCTTAATTACGGGTGGTGCCCTAGCATCCCCCGCCATACGCACTTGCGGGGTATTAAGTAGACGTATATACATGAATGCTATATGAGTTGTGACCCCCCAACTATGCATGCATGAGTTAATTTATAATGAGGTTTTGTTCCCTTTTACGGGTGGTGACTAAACACCCCCCGCCACATACCCCGTAATCCCTCGCGGCGGATTACGGCGTATTATGTAGATGTAGATGCAACATACAACAGGCTCCTTCCCCAAGGACTCAGGTAGGGAATGTGACCCTACGCTGTATGTAGCGGGAGGGTTCCCCCTAATAGAGAGACGAGGGATGGAAGGGGAAACGTAAAAACAGACAAAGCTGAGCAAGCAATACTGTTAAGAAACCTACATTATTTAATGGCATTCTAATTCGGTCGTTCGGGAAGGGTTTTAACAACGAAACAAACGAGTTTATTGAAATTACATGCAATTGATGATAACTAATTATTCCCTAGACGCCGAGGATAGCAAATGGCATTTTTGCCATTGAAAACCCTACAGTTGCTATCCCGTATTTCCGTGGGAAGAAGGAGTCCTTGAGTCTGCTAGTTCTGGCATCTATTTCCCGAACATGATCGAAGGCATCCATTCCCCATACATGATCCAAGCGACCAATTTATGTTGGAGTGCGAATAATTTGCGAGACCTCAGTGCTGAAACATGCGGATCTGAATTTATTTAGTAAGTTCAACCTAGCATTGAATCTTCTTTCTTCTAATGATTCCCACCCCAACTCCAGAAGCATTTCGGTGTCGCTTTTCGTTTTGTCGTAATAGTTTTTAACGAAACGGACTGCCCGGCGTTGAACCATCTCAGTTCCCCGTTTGAGGCCTTTTTCGCTCGGATCCCATGCGCAACACGCATATTCTAAATGAGGCCTTACAAGAGCGGGGTAACAACGTTCCTTGACCTTGGAGTCACTTCTGCCGACAATGCGTCTAATATTTCCCAATTTTTCATTTTCTTGCCCGCAGACTTTACGTATGTGGGTCCCCCAAGTTGTCTTTAGTGAATGTAACACCTGGGCATTTTACCGTATCAACTACTTCAAGGTCAACTCCAGCTAATTAGTAAACAAATCCCGTTGATCGTTTAAAGAAATTTTCCACCGAACATTTGTTAAGGTTAAATGAAAATCTCAATTTTGAACAGCATTTAATAATACAATATTGATCATGTGCTAGAATTAAATGATCCTCATCCCCAGATTTCTCCCGAAATATCACTGTTTCATCCGCGAACATCCCAATCTTACTTATCACTTCGCGGTTCAAATCGTTAACAAAAATCAAGAGAAGCAACGGCCCGATTACGCTTCCCTGAGGTACCCCCGAGGTGACACGTACGCTGTCGGAACTAGCGCCGTCAAGGACTACCTTCTGTTCCCGTCTGAAAGAAAGTCTTCAGCCCAATTAATTGCACCCTTGTTTATGCCCGCGACCTTTAATTTGTGAATGAGTTTACCATGGGGAGCCTTATCAAATACTTTTTCAAAATCTAAAAAGATCGCATCTACTTGCTTACCACTTTCACCCGATAAAAGTAAGTCATCTGTGAATAATCCTAATTGGGTCTCGAATGAGCGGGTTTTCCTGAATCCGTGTTGATTGTCACTTAAAAAGTTTATGCTGTCAAGTTATATCATTGTGGAACTGACTATTCTGTGCTCTGAAATTTTGCAACTGATAGAAGTGAGAGATATAGGGGGATCGAGATGGTGCGGGGGCTAACGTACTGGCCTCCCACCATGAGGGCGCGGGTTCAAATCCCGGCGGTGTTGAATATTTTTCAGAGGTATCTCGATCCCTACTTGAGGTGCTTTGTGGAGGGCACTTTGAGTGAGTACGCCGTCCGTCGGATGGGACGTTAAACTGCGGACCCCTTGGCGCCTTTCGTAAAGAGTAGGCTAATGCCGACGCCGGGTTTCTCTCCACCCTTCATCCTTTCCTATCCATCCCCTATGGCGCAAATGGCCTTAGCTGTCGGTCGCCTCCCCTCAAAACTACTACTACTACCGAGAGATATAAGTAGGTCTGTAATTACTGGGGTCCTCCCTGCCACCATTTTTAAAAATAGGCGATAATTGCGCGGTTTTCCAATTCTTAGGGACTTCGCACTCTGTGAGGGATTTGTCAAATATAACTTTGAGGTACGATGCCAGGAGTTAAATAGTTTATCATCCTAGCCGGTATATTTTCGGGAGCCGGAGATTTGTTGGGTTTAATCTAATTGAGTCATTTGACAATTCCTTGTTCGTCCACTGTTGTATTTGCCATGGGTTCATTATGTATCGTTTCTTAGAGATACGCGGGGGCAACATCGTTCGTTAACTTTGGAAGAATGTATTTAGAATGTTAGCTTATCCTTCACTATCAATATGAATGATATTGTTACAATCTTTTAAGTAAGCCACGGTTTTTTACCCACTTTTACGTCCCTAACATATGACCAGAAAACTTTGGGGTCAGTGTCCAAATACTCGCAAAGTACTTAACGTTTAAAGTCTTATGTGCCGCTTCGTAATTGTGTTTTGGTTTGAATTTTAGAGGATCTATACTTGTCCCATAAATGTTAATTCTCAGAGGATGATATGTTCACGCCTGCTTTCTTTACCCTCGAGTGTAACATTCTCTGCTTTCGAAGGGCTTTTCTAACGCATTTATTCTACCACATGGGGTCGCGATTTGCTTTAACGTCCTTTATAGGGATGAAATCTATGATGCCTTTTTGCATAATATTGACAAATTGTGTCCAAGTTTCTTCCTCGTTGGCATGACTTAAGCGCGTTTTTAAACTCGGGTAGTGAACAGTTTAATTGGCTGGAAAATGTTTCAAAGTCTTCTTTATGGTAATTATAAATGTTCCTTTTTGGTTCAACAATCTTTTTTATTTCTTCGTCGAAGTAATTTTTATTGGATTTATGGTCACTCAAGCCGTCATTATTTGTTATACTCTTGATACGTTCCGGGATGTTTGTAAGAAATAGGTACCATATATTCTTTCCACGAGTGGGCTTGCGTACTGCTTGATGGAGTGAGATTTTTTGCACTAATTTTAATAATGAATTTCAAGATTCGTGATGGTGGGTCCGATATTTAATGCTATTGCTGTATCAATCGATACCAGGAAGGTTAAAGTCACCACCAATTATGTTGATACTGTTATTATTTTTACGTGAAAATTTGTATATTTGTTTATTGAGGGCATGAGTGTTTTAACATCTGAGTCTGGGGGTCTATAGAGAGAGCATAAGTTAAAGTTGGGTTGATTAGATCACAGTAAGGTGCACCAAGCACTTTCTATGTCATTATTTTCAAATATAAATTGCCTGCATTCAAAATACTTATCACTGCCACCAAAACTACTCCTCCGGGTCTTGTACCTCTATCGTGTCGGTAAATTGTGAAATCTATTCGAAAATTTTCTTGGTCGTTTATATCATTACACAGTCAACTCTCTGTGCTTAATACTATATCAGCGGAATAACTTTGGATTATGGGCTCGAGATCGACTGCTTAGTTTTGAGGCTTCTGCAATTTATTACAAGGATAGATAGATTATTTTTATTTTGAATGACGCCCGTATTTATGTCTGACTGTAATTTAGGACGCGTTTGTGGAGAAGTGCGTGTCAAATGTCTTTCTACATCAATGCCAGTGTTGTCCGTTTCTTGCATATGTTTATTAATGATTTTATCTGCGCTATCCGCAGTTATTAGCGACCCACTAAATGACCTACTCCCTATCCTAAAAGAGGCCTAGAATGGTCGAGTATCCTCGTATCCGCTACCTTACTCGCCATGTAATGCGCCCCAGATCGGTTCAGGGGAGTCCTGCGCGATCGGAGGTATGGCCTTAGGTCGACGAAGGAGGCTCCTATGTCTGAGCAGAAACGTAAAAAACAGAGGAAACCCACCCATCACATGATTAACCGGTCAGCGGAATATTGCGTGGCGACCACCTCGTGGCCATAATTTTGACTCGCTCGGATGACCTTGACTGCAATCGATAGCGGCTAGCGTACGATGGATCAAAATACGTCATTGACCTTGAAAGCTCAAGCATTAAGAAATTTTGAGCTCAAAATATAGATTTAACGCATCGTTAGGTAAGGAGGAAAAAAACCGTGCGTACGAGTCTTTGTCCTCCCGAGGGACTCGTATCATAGCGCTTCAGTTTTTTCATAGGCGAATTTGTTAATTTTTTTTAAAAACGCCGTACTTCGAAAAACAACTTACTATGACCATTAAACAGAGTACGCCAATCACAACGGCCTAAGCGGAGATGGGGCTGGTTCCACTGAATGAGGTTACTTTGCCACTTGCAGCTAACGCTCGGGATATGCCCGCTTCCAGGCTTCAAAATGGCGTTCGGTGGATGCCGTGGGTGGAGGTTGGACACGTGGGTGTGTTTGAGTTCGCAGTCGTCGCTCCAACGGATGATCCCCAATGTCGACCTTCGATGCGAGGTGCACGCTGCGAGAGAATTTGGTCAATCGGAATGGAGGCCAGCGGGTTCTTCTCCTTAACCAAGTACCCAAGGGAAAACTTTTCAAACCGGAATACACACAACGCACGGAAATATTTTTAACAATCAAATAACCTTAAAGAACCATTCCAAGATTTCAATAATGTCCCTTGAATTGTTCTTTTTAAATCAATGAATTGCGTTTACATCAACATTCTTCCATCCAAAATTTCGTCCACCAGGAAATCGCCGGCCCAGCTACACCATTAGAGGTTATGTCATTGGGATCGTAGGCTTTCAAAAAACTGGCCACTTCCTGCTATCTCGTCCTGATTATATACTGCGCAATCCCGCATTAAATACCTCGCCAACTACAGCTTTGGCGGTAGCTTGCGAGGTATTTCATGCGTGTGTGTGTGTATATATATGTATATATATATATATATATATATATATATATATATATATATAATATATACATATATATATATATATAATGAATTGAATTTCAAAAATAACTTTATGCCTAACTTTTACACCTACATCTACTTAATGCCCCGAAAGCCGCCGCTAGGGCGTGTGGCGGGGGGCGTTACGGCACCACCTGTAATTAAGAAAAGAAAAAAACCGCATGCAAAAGCCACAAATGAATACAGTCTACAAACAAAACATGGTATACAACCATGCAAGAACCCTTACACCCCACACACATGCAAACACACAAACTACCATACACATGCACCTACAAATATACCTGATATCTTTGCAATGTTTAATTTTGTCCCGACTTGTAAATTAAATGTTTTTAATGGTTTCTGGCGTAACTTTATGGAACCGATTCATTATAAATAAATGAAAGGGCTAACTTTGTAGTTCCACGCGAAAACGATTTATTCACACGACCCGGGTTTCGGAGTAAAACTTCATCATCAGGTGAGCTCTCTACACGAAAATCGTTTTCGTGTGGAACTACAAAGTTAGTCCTTTCATTTATTTAAATGTTTTTTATATTTTTAAAGTGGAATCGGTTATTTACTACCATGATATCTTATGTTCTGGGGAAATAGTGAGTATTTGTATCTATCTGTACTGGAATCTATCTCCCTTATTTTATCTTTGTGGTCTGATCTACCCAAGTAGTGTGGGGCCATTATAATTCCTTTAGTGTCATTGTTAAACTCTTTTGTTTTGAACCTTTTAAAAGTCGAAGTCTCGCTTGTTCTCTTCGTATCTCAAGTGGCTCCCAGCCTAAATCCACTTAGAGACCTGTCACACTTATGTTCTTATTATAAAAATTTTTAACGAATCAGGCGGAATTTCTCTGGACTTCATCTGATACTTTTTGTCTTTTAATTTCCGTAGAGCAATTAAAAGACAGTATGCTCGCATAGGAACCTCAGTAATTTACCCTGGAACACAATATCGAGATGGAATCCTTTTGCTTTTTTAGAGCTGTTTTGTGACGCGTGTATTTCATTATGACTCTTTCTTGAAAACATATTCAGGTGACAGTGCGCATCACTCATCGTCCTGGAAAAGGCGCAGATTCAGTTTCTGAAATGACGAAGGCGGTGATAGATTTTTCCGGCAAGAAATAATTGATGCACCAGAACCACAGTAATTGTGTCGAGAGCGGAGAGTAGAGGTCTTATATCTCCTATGACGTGAAAATTCACATGGTGTGTGGGAGGGGTGAGTTCCATTCCCAGTGCCGCTTGCCATTTTTCAGGCGGTTCTTTCACTCCTAAATCACGCAAAGTTTGGCTTTGATTTTAGGTGCCGGCGTCCCAAGGGAGAAGCGTTTTAGCCAAATGATTTCATCGATTAGGTCACCTGACTTATGAGCAATTTATCAATGTAATATCTAAGAGCTAAACTTTTTCTATCCTTGCTCACTGTTGCGTCAAATCTATTTTTTTAGCTGATACCTATGATTTTGGTGGTATTAAGGTCATGGAAAAATCTGTATATATATTTATATTTCCATGTAAAGCATTCACGGTCAACAGGGTGAGAGAAAATCAAGGTTGTATAATATCCAGGATGTTGATCGCCATTTATGTACTCCTCTGATCTGTTACTGACACTCTGGGTGGATTGACTGAATTCAGTTTTTTCTGGAAAGTCAGAATGAGTGGTGACGTGGGTAATACACCAGTTTCTGAGGGTCAAGGGTTTGCATTCCACTCGGTGACAAATCCACAGCGTTATCCCGGCCCACGAAAATGGCCCGGAGATCTTCCCTTCCTCGGAGGAAGTGCTTACAGGTTCACAGACACAGCCCTCAAAATTAACATTATTTATTGCCCACTTGCAACTGTGAATTATTCATATTTTAATATACCTAATACTTTCTTGGGATCGTTAAAAATTACGAATCAATAAAATCCGTTGACAACAAATTCCTGAAATTTAAACAGTAAATGAGAAACTGAGCTTGAATACAAACTTTTAAACATCGTTGTGCAATGAAAAAAGGGATTTAACTAATTTTTAATAACAAAATATTATATTTGGATGTGTAAAAAATTAAAAATGTGCTGTCGAAATGTAAAAAAAGGAAAGCGGATTTTTAAATGTTCGAGGACGGGGCTGATTCGATTCAGTCACTCGGTTTACCGCGTTCACTTATCACTTGAGAATCCTCTTATTTGGCCGGAAGTATTTCCTTCTTCAGTCCTTCATGCATTCAACCTTCAATCACGACGTCTCAAAACCCTATTCTTTTCCTTAACGAACCCTATGTTTCGCAGATTACCTGTTTTGTCTGATCTAGCAATGTTTTCCTTACGGTAAAAGCTGCAACAGATATCTCTCTCTCCAAGGGTGCTCAAATGCTATCGAAAACATCGAGAAATAGATGAAGAGACCTATGACAACGAATAATCACATTTAACATGGAGAGTTAGCAGATCTTTATTTGTATTCTGAATCATTTGTTTACATAAAATTCCTTTAAAGCAGCTTCCTTTTTTTAAAAATACTGCGGAAGTTTAAATGAGTGTTAAATTATATTCCACTTATTACATCAATTTATAGGAACCAGCAAAATGACAACTTGATTTTCGATCATTTTTTTAAACCTTTTTTTGTGTGCAACTTAATGGCGAAATTTTAACAGAGATACTTCCGGAATGACTTTTTTTAAACCAACTATGAGCTGGGAAATCATTAATAAATTCCGAATGATACAGAAAAATTCCTCAAACACTTGCGTCAAGATTTCTTTTATTCTCTGAGCTGACGATGCGATTTCGGGCCAAACCCCACAAAACGAGGAACCGCAAGTCATCTCGCCCGTCGATCACATAGGGGATCACAAAGGAGGGATGTCCAAGGAAGTGGGGTCCAACAACTAACTCGTGCCGTCATTACAACTGACTACGCAGGTGAGCTGAGTATGCAGACTGCCGAGATTAATGCCGCAGGGGGATGAAGGGGCCTTGAAAACGGCCCGAGTAGGAGGAGGAAGCCCCTAAAGGAATCGCGCATAATTATGTGCAACCTGAGGTCGGCGTCCGGGAGCGCGGGGAGGGAGGGGCTGGCGCCGGCTCCTCAAAGCAGCCAATCAGGCGCCGGCAAGAGACTCGATACGGACGACAGTTGCTTGTCCCGCAGCGGCGGTGGAGTGGCCGGCGTCACGTGGTCCATCCATGATTCCATGTGGGCAACATTCTAACTCAAGTTCCATAAAGTTACCCATTATAAAAGTTTAAAAAAAGTTTCAGTCTCTGTATAGTCCTTTACTTTTTATGAGTGACACCTACATTTATCTACACCTACGTGATACCCCGCAAGCCACCGCAAGGGCGTGTGGCGGGGGGTGTTAGTACACCAGCCGTAATTAAGAAAGAAAAAAAATAACGCATGCAAAAGCCACAATTTTATACCATCCGCAAACAAAACATGGCATACACTCATGTAAGAATACATACACCCTACACACATGCAAACACACAAACTACCAACTAACATACGCAGGCACCTTTCAATGTACCTGATATCCTATACACAGGCTTCTACAAATACACCTAATATCCTTGAAATGTCAATTTTTCCGACTTATAAATTCAATGTTTTCAATATTTCTGAAGGGGCTTCGGTTTATTTCTATTATGATTCCTGATCGTTCGGGGAAAGAATGAGTATTTCTATCTATCTGTACTGGAATCTATCTCCCTTATTTTATCTTTGTGGTCTGATCCACCTAAATAGTGTGAGGCCATTATAATTCCTTTAGTGTCATCGGTAAACTCGTTTGTTCTGAACCTTTCTAAAAGTCTTAAGTCTCGCTTATTCTCTTCGCATTTCAAGTGGCTCCCAGCATTAATCCCTTAAGAGACCTGTCACGCTTGAGTTCTTATTATAACAATTTTTAACGAATCTGGCGGTTTTTATTTGGACTTGATCTAATTCTTTTTACCAAATTTTCTCCCAAGGATCCCAAATACTTGCGGCATATTCCAAATGAGGTCTAACTAGAGCAAAATAACACCTCTCTTTAACTTTTTCATTACATTTCCCCACCACCCGTTTTATGAAGCCAAGTTTCTTTGAAGCGGATCCGCATATTGTCCTGATATCTGCTACCCAAGGGAGGTGTTAGAACAACCCCCAAATATTTAACTTCACTGGCCATACTGAACAGTACTGAACCCTCTATTTCGTCGTTTAAGTCCTATTCGCCACTTCCCTTGTTCCAAAATTTCAAAAAAGCACATTTGACTATATTGAGCTTTAATCCCCATTTCTAGCCCCAATCCGAAATTGTGCCCAACTCCCTAGAGAGTAGCTCGCCATCTAGCTGGCACCTTATTTCCCTGTATACCACCGTGCCGTCCGCAAATAACCTCAGATTGATAATTACTGTGTGCTTAAGTCATTAATGTATATTAAACATATACATATATGTATATGTATATTCCCTCTATTTCCTCATGCACCTGGCGCCCCGCGATACAACAAAAATCGCGTGGAAAGGGGGCGACCGAACACCAATCATGCAACATGCCTACATATATTTCGAGTAATACATGATTAGCAGCTGCTCCTATGCCTACACAAAGAGGAAACGAAAATACGTTTAAAGAGGGCATGCAAACAAGCAATTCAGACACATTACCAGTTACTATTCAACGCATTCCGAACGGACAATTTACAAATACAATAGCCTACGTATAATACATACACCCCACCCGGCACAAGGGCGCTCGGCAGGGGGCGTTGGGACGCAAGACTTGAGAGTGTTTTGTGGGAATTTAATCTATTGTACCCCTATTTTTGATGGCGCGTACTTATTACTTTCTCATACGTAGGCAGACACCCAAACTCTATTTTAGGCACAAGTGAACTATAAAGTTAGCGGATGACTCCGTTAAAAGTTACTGTTGCGGCATCTCCCGCAGTTTCTTTGGAATTTGTCAAAGGGAAAACACCATAAGTGTTTAAAGTTGGCTTTAACCTCGTGGACAGTGGCGCCTCGCGCACGACTACGAATGCATGTGACATTGTATGTACGGTATTTCGTCATAACATCTAGTTCCTTTAAAAGACCCAAAATTTCAGAGTTTAAGAGGACGCCTCGGTAGCTTAAGTGGCTAAAGCACTCGACCGGATATTGAGGGATCTGGGTTCGAATCCCAGTCAAGGCGAATGATTTTCAACACATAAGCTTTAAATCGCGGATTCATGGGAGGGAAGCCCGGAAAATAGTCAAAATTAATATAAATTGACATTTTTTTATGTGTTGTATCACCGAAACACATCCCAACTCACCCTAGAGGTGATTGGATCGACCAGCAACAAAGATTTGAAGTAAACTCCTCTGATTATATTTTGATCAAACGGTGATATACCTGTACAGGGGATGTTTAAACCAATATACCCTTTTGGTTTAACGTTAGAAAACAACATAAGTTCGAGCGAGGGCCCGAAAATGGCCACTAACACTGTAGCTGACACGATTCATCAGCCAGTAGTGGACAATATTAACGCATTTTCTGAAAGCAACGTGGAAATGAGACAAAGATCTGTACCGGCTTCACCATCTGCTGCTGAAGCCGCGGCTACTGCAGCAATCAGAAAGCCGCATGTAGCAAAAATCAACTCGCACGAGGCAAAAAAAACCGTCGTATTTAAGCATAAAGCGTCGCATTCAAGGGTAAAATGTCTTCGTTAATCCTCCCACTTACCACGAGACGTTTTCTTAATTATTTCCGAATACAAAATGTGGTATTTGTGGTATTAGGCAGCTCTTTCCGAATACACTGCCTTGCGGACTTTTGACTTTACAACACTTGTCAACAACGCTGCTGATTTAAGTTGTGAAATTAAATGTCCTCTAAGCCGTACAGACGGAAAGAACGGAGTTTTACCTGAAAATTGGACGGATATCCCTGAAGTTATATTCAAATGGTCTATTGACGGATGTTAATCAGTAGGGATGCAATACAGAATGGTAGAGAAAATGGATTAAAATCAATCAAAATATAGCAAAAATGAGATTCCCAGTGAATAGGAAAATATTAAGTGGAATGAAATAGAACAAATGGCAAAAAGTGAGTAGGTTTTTGGTAACGCGCTACGGGATAAAGGTCATGAAAAAAAGCAATTGGTAGGTGAATTCAATCGTTCATTTCAAAGCTTCAATTAAGGGAGTTTTAAAATGAATAGAAAGTGAATGCGTACATATATTATGATTCAATGACAGATGCCATATATTGCGGGAAGAAGCCTTTGCCGAGGAATGGAGGAAGAGGCAGGAGAACAAAGCTCCTGGCGATAAAAATTACACTGAAAGCTATCACAGGACACTGACGATTGATGATGATAAATGCAAGAGAAGGGAGAAAGAGAAGAGAATTACTAAATACGCAATATTTGATGACGTTATGTGCACAGAAGTTGAGATCTGCTGAAGGAAGCAATCGTGCGAAATCGAAGAATGGGTCTCTTGTTTTCAGAAACACATCAGAACTCGCGAGGGATGTCGCTTTCGGGGGACATTAGAAATTTGCCCTCAACAGCGATTTGCGTTAAGTCTCTAAAAGTAATGCCATCAACTCACTACTTGCACTTATCAGAATTTTTGCCGGTGATAAAAATTAAACGTACTGAAAAAGTACTGAAATTAACAGAATGTTCCAAAAAAAACCAATTAGAAAAAATTATGAGATAATGCAATGACTCGGAACTCAAATTTTGCATTAAAGACAGAATTGATGCTATTGAGATGATTCTAATGCATCGGGTATTAATATATATTATTAATATTATATGTACCTATATTGTTCATTGGGCACCATAAATTCTACGGAGTGAAGTCGATAAGAGAGTGAAAATTCGTTCTCATACCGTGATACGAATATTTCACGTCTCAGTCATTATTTCCTTATATTCTTAGGCATTTTGGTGGCCTATGCAGGTTTTGAACACCGTTTATAAGTCAAAGAAAAGCCCCATTACAACATGAATTCATTAAACTGTTGCGTAAATTGATTAGAGCAAGTATAAGAAAGCTCAGCCACCGCAGAGGTGTGCATAGAAGAGTTAGCGCCCTCCGACGAATTCATAGATGATAGCACTGAGGCCATCTTCGGGCGCTTTCCAGTCCATCGCCTCCCTGCCCCGCGCCAGGCATGTCCCCTCGACGTAGAGTACCCATAGCCTAGACCTAGATTTCGCGTCCCACATATTTTTAGGCTTCTTCGGAAAAGGAAATATACATATCTCTGGAAATGACCATGAAAACCAAAAAAAAATCTATGATCGCCAGTTTCATTTCCTATGCCTATGATTGACCCACTTCGGTCAACCAATCCCGAGTTTCTCACACTTCGTTATTGCAACAACTACGACTTTCTTCCGTTTTATTTTTTCGAAATCGGAATGGTTCCTCACTCTTCAGCAATAAACTGAATTCAACCACAAGGGCCGCCGCATTGGCCGTAAATACCGTTTATACGCGTCCTTTGAATCTCAACGATAGCGTAACATTTTAGGCGCGGAATGTTCCGGCACATTGGAAAAGTAGAACAAAATCCGGTCGTATTTGTTATTAATGATAACCGTCTTTGGACCGCACTTCTCTTCTCACGCTAGGGGGGAAAAGTATTTTATGCCGCAAGTGGTCTATTGTGTTATCACCCCCTGCCACACACACGCCTTGGCGGTGGCTTGCAGGGTACCATGTATGAAAGCATGAATGAACATAAACGTCTATAAACAACTAGTAGCCCTTAAATGTTCATTTCATCATTGAAAGATATTTTAAAATGGAGAATTTCGTGTTCATTAGCCAATCAAATTTTGGTTTGTGCATGCTTTGGCTTTTTTTGGCCTGATAAACCTCGAGAACTCACCGCAGGGAGACACAAGGCCCAACCGCGTCCACCCGCGACCACTCTCCCTTGCGTCTCTCGTCCACACTGCTTAATACTTGCCTCCAAATACTTTTGGAATCCAGATCGATTGGGAAGAACTGGACGATTCTGACCTTGGATTCTGGACAGCACTGGGAAGATTGTTATTTGACCTTGAATTCAATCAGGGGGCCACCCTGTAAATTATAATTGGCTCGAGTCCTAACATGGCCTAATGATCACGGCCTTGTTCTTCTCTTAGACGCATTTCGGCCCTAAAAATGGTCCTTAAGCCCAAAAAAACACCTTCCTCCCAATCTTCCATACTATGGCGGAAGTTTTCCAGTCAAGGTCGAAGTCAGCGTCACATGTTTCAGGAATGGACAAAGAGTGACGGGGTAAATTCTGTTTTTAACCTTCAGAGCGAGCGAATGATCGCAGAGAAGAGCGATCTATGGTTCAATGGGCCTTGCTATTCCAAGAGTTAAGAGAAATCCTGAGAGCAAACTTTCGCTCCCGAAGAAGGGAAGCCTCTGGGAGGATTACCACTCTCAGAGCACTCCTTAGATTGCGGGGCACCCTCCCTCCCCCACGGACCTCCTCAAAGTGCCTTCTAAATAAGTTTAACGATTTATTGGCTTATTTTCCATTTTCAAACAACACCACTGGGGCTCCAGATTTTCAAAATTCGTGTCTTTTATGTAGCTGTGCGTAGCTCTAGGGAAGACGATGATATTACACTCCCGTTCTTGTCTAACTTGATCGAACGAGTTTAGTTAACAGTTCAATTACCTCTCCCGCATTAGAGTTTGTGCATTAAAAACATTCCGTAGCGTTAATATTTGGCGATGTAAATCCAAAACAATCAATGGCAGTTCTCAGAAAAATTTTCTTGCAGTAAGATATTATGCTAATCACGTAATGCGCCAGAAATACTTGCACGTAATGAATCGCCCTTTTGATGCATTACTCCCTTGTACGTAATATTGGCTTTAGCTGCAGCTGTATATTCCCCATGGTAACGTAGTTGTTACTAAAAATACTGGGATAGCTGTATATTTTCCCCCTTTATATATTACAGTGTATATTTTGAAAGCGAACGAGCATTGAACTGGATGCTAGGTGAAATTGATGAATATTATTTTATGAATTATGTTACGCGTGGGTGATTTCTGAAGTAACATCGAAGGATATTCTTTGGAAGTGTATCTGACGCACTATTTACATGGAAGTGAACTGAAGAAATATGGAGCGCACTTTCAGGTTATGCCGAAAGCCGCAACGAGGGCAAGGTGATACGACACCACCCATTGGGGGAGTATTTCCCAAATACCTACATGGGACATGGAAGGTCAGAAGTTAATTACGAGTATACATATGCAGCGTTAACTAATTAGATATGCAGGAAATCTGAGCTATATAAGGTTCAGAGAACTAGAATGTCATGGGGAACTTCGCTTGCTTCGAATCCTGCGGTCAACCGACCTTCAGGTAGCAATAATAATGTTAAATATGAAAATAATATCCACAATAACTATTTAATGAAAGTAATACTCTTTAAAAACCGAAAGAAGTTCATTGCATTAAAATGGTTAGGTAATTTTATTTGTCAATTTCATCAATTTTATTTCAATTGCATTACATTAGGAACGCACCCTGTATATGTGTCCTTCTATTTCCTATTTGATGCCACTCTTCTCCATGCCACTCTTATATTGATTGTCCTCGCCGGTTTTTGAACTGATAATTACATTCTCCGATTGGTTTTGAAAAGGTATTCATCCGTATGACTGGATCTATGGCATCTTCATGGCAAAGTTTTTTCACGAAAAATTGAATTCTCAATGATCCTTCAGAAATATCTTGATCCGTAAGAGTACGACATGCCTCGCGTCACCTTGAACCATTCCTTTAGTATGGAGCCAACCATGACTTTCAGGTTTTTCGAATGATTTTCCGCTTATGCAGAGACGGAGTACTCTATTGGAGGTCCGACCGAACGTCAGTCTGATGCAGCAGCTAAGTGCCGACAAGAATATCCGTACCGGTGGGAGTACCCACCATTACCGGTAGTTATAACAGCCGACAAGGAAGTGACTTGTGAGATATTGGGACGTGTGTTTATGTTGTTTGCGAGAAGATGAAACTTACAGACTATACTAAGAACTATTTACAAAAGACAATAGTGACAAACATAATTGAGTGAGATACAATAGACAAACAGCAGATTATTACATGTATTGAATTTGATAACTATAATTTTTTAATAAGTAGGATTTTTTATCTTTTTTCTTAAAGTAGATTTTTGTATATTATATATATTTTTTTTCTGGTTTTTTTTTCTTTTTCTTTTTTTTTTCCTTTATTTAATATTATTTTATTATTTTTTTTTCTCTTATTTTTCTTATTTATTTATTTATTTTTTTTTATATATAATAATAATAGTTGTTATTATTATTATATATATATATATATATATATATTTTTTTTTTTTTTTTTTAAATAATTTCTGACATTTTTGAAAAGATAAATTCAATTACATACAATTGTAGAGTTAACTATAGAATGGTAAACAATGACAGTGTTTGCAATATATTAACACACAGGTATATTAGATTTAACAACTTAAGGTAATGGAATATTGCAAAGGTCTATACAGCAGGATTACTAATCTTTCTATAAATGTGAGTATATAATAATATATTATTTCTTAATACCAGTAATATATAAAAGAGAGATAGTAAAGACTCATAGGCGAGTAATATGTTTAGGCAGTGTAATTGTGGAATTGGATGGGATGTCATAGTTCCATATATCAGTTAACAGGGGGTTGTTTGTGCGTGGGAGACGAGACTGGAAATTTTTCACTAGTTTCTGAAGGAAGGAAGCTATGGTGGGAAGTTTAAGGGCCGAGCGCACATGTTGCATATTGGTAAGTCTAGGGATTTTTAATAAAAAGCGGATGGTTTTATTTTGAAATATCTCAAGTTGGGACCTAATCTTTTTGTTGTTGGCAAATATTTCTCCACCGTAAAGCAGCTTGGGACGGATAATACCCTTATAGAGGCGGATACGGGCGGGGTGAGACAGAGGAGAGTTCCCTAGAAAGAGGCCTGCCATGCTGTTCTTTGCAACATGGGCAGCACAGAGGCGGTCTTTTAGGTGAGGTCGGTATGAAAGCCTGCGATCCAGAATCACGCCTAGGAATCGGTGGCTAGAGGCTCTTGGGATGGGTGTGTGTTTAATTCGTGCGGGGTTGTATCTGTCGTGTTTGCGTCCTCGTTCGAAGTGTATGTGAGTGCTTTTTGTGGCGTTGATTTGTATTTTCCATGTTTGTGTCCAGCGGTGAATTAGTGTTAAGTGGCTGTTGAGTTTTCTAATGTTCGCGTCGGAGGATCGAGAAGTGGCGGAGATGGCTGTGTCGTCTGCGTACATGTGTAATTGTGTGTGCGGGGATTTAGGTAGGTCGTTTACAAATATGTTGAATAGGAAGGGGCTGAGCAGGGAGCCTTGTGGGACGCCAGCAGAGGTTGGGCGCACCGAAGAGAGAGTCTGTCCGTCGGCGACAGTGAATTTACGTCGGTTCAGGTAGTTGCGGAGGAGTCGGATGAGAGGAGGGGGGAATTCATTTTGAAAGAGTTTAAATATGAGGCCTTTGTGCCACACCTTGTCGAAAGCCCGAGCGATGTCCAAAAATATTGCGTCGGTGGGGCGGCGAAGCATGAAGCCACGACTGATGGCTTCGACAAGGCGTAGCACTTGGTGGGTTGCAGAGGTGTTAGATCGAAAGCCGAATTGTTCGGGGCGAAGGACATTATTGGAAGTTGCATGGTTGAGAAGGCGGGTAAGGATTATTTTTTCGAAAAGTTTGGATAGGTTAGATAGAAGGGTGATAGGTCTGCTGTTGCCAGGGATTGTAGGGTCTTTACCGGGTTTGGGGATGAGAAGGACTTTGCCAGTTTTCCAGGTGTCGGGATAGTAGGATTGAAGGTAGCAGTGGTTGAATAGGTCAGAGAGAATAAGGGAGAATTTGGGGACTGAAGAGGCAGATTTGAGCAGTTTATTAGGGATTTTATCAAGGCCAGGAGCAGTATGAAGAGGTAGGGTATTGATGATGGATTGGATTTCAGATGCATCGGTGATGGGGGGAAGGTCGGGTGGGTTATATGGGAGGAAGCTCAGTGATTCGTCAATTTTGTCTTCAGTTAAGGAAGGGGAATTGTCCAAAGTCATAACCGTCTGCAGGATGTCAGCTTGAATTTCCACTTTAGCTTTTGGGTCAAATATGTATGCATTGTCATGTTTTAATGGCGGGGAGAAAATTTTATTGCGTTTTCTGAGGGAACGTGAAATGGACCAAGTGGAGTTGTCGTTAAAGTTTAATTTGGATAGGTGGGTTTCCCAGGATTTGGATTTAAATTTGGAAATTTCAGATTTTGTAAGGTTGCTTAAGCGGGAGTATTCGTGTTTGTAACAGGGGATTCGGGATTGCTGCCAGCGTCGGCGCGCAGCATTTCTGGCAAGGATGATATTTTTAATGTGTTGCGGAAGGGAGAATTTGGATGAATGATTGTTGGGGACAATTTTCGTTATTTTGCTGAGGGCGTCATGGAGCGTGCTAGTCAGGAGAACGGCTCGGGAGTTCAAGTCTTCGTAAGTTGGGTTTAGTAGGGGGGTCAGGGGATCTAGTAGAGTGGAGAGGGTGTCAGGAAGTCTGGGCCAATCAGTCAGTTGTTTTTTTGGAAGGATGTCAAGAATGGGATTAAGAGGGATGGAGAATAGGATAGGTAGATGGTCGGAGCTGAAGTCATGAATCACTGAGGGGGGATCAAAAAAGGGAAGGTTGAGGGATATGGCAATGTCAAGGATGTCACTTCTTGCTTTCGATTGCGGCGGGAAGTGAGTGGGTTCTAGAGGGGAAAGGATGGACACAGGCTTAAAGGAGATGAAGGACTGGAGAATGCGGCCGTTGTTGTTGGAGGAATGGCAGCCCCAGTTTTGATGTTTACAGTTCCAGTCGCCGACGAACAGGGCCCTGCTATGTAGGGAAAACAGTTTCCCCAGGTCATCCCTGCTCAGGGGGTGAGAGGGGGGATGGTAAATCGAGTATAAGTGTAAATTGCCTTGTGGAGTGTGCAGTGTGATACCAAGAGCCTCTATATTGCTGAGGACAGGAGAAGGAAGTGGGGTGTGGTTCAAACCTTTTTTAATGAGGACTGCAACTCCTCCTCCAGGAGTGGTTCTGTCAAGTCTGTAGCAGGTGTAGTTAGGAAAGTGTAGGGAAATGTGAGGTTTAAGGAAGGTTTCTTGTAGGAGTATGATGTCAGTGGCATGTTCAGAAGCGTATTTTTGTAGTTCAATTTTTTTGTTAATGATGCTGTTGCAGTTCCAGGAGAGAATCGTGATGTGGTTGAGTGTGTGAGTATGTGGTCTGTTTAGTGTGTTCATGGTTCAGTCTGGAGGAGGAGGATTTGTTCTAGAATGAATAACTTTTTTTCTTTAACCGATGAAAGGGAGGACATTCTAACCCAGATGTCTCTAAAAAAAGAGTTGAGGGAGTATTGTTCGGACGATTCTTGAAGGTGGTCAACATTAGTTACTGAGTGGGAAGCAGGGGGAGGCGAAGGAGACGGGAGGGAAGGATGGTTATGAAGGGCTGCAGAGTAAGACTGAGTTAACGGTTTGGGAATGGGAGCAGGGGAGAAGTGGGCTGGTTTTCCTAGGCGCAAGATCATGGTCGCTTTAGCTTTCTTGTGGACGGGACAGCCTCTATAGTTGGCCGTGTGGTCACTTTGGCAGAGAAGGCATTTAGCCGGGGTGTCCGGTGATTTCACGCATTCTGAGGAGGCGTGAGGACCGCCGCAGCGGACGCAGTTCGGAGGGAGAGTGCAATGGTTTTTGGTATGGCCTAGGGCCTGACACCTGTGGCATTGAACGGGCTGAAGGGGTTTGCGGAAGTAGTCTACTTTTATTGCAAGACCGAGCAAGTTGGAAAGGGATAAGAAGGCTTGAGGGTCGATAGCGCTTTCTGCGATGATATGGCATGTACGCGTTGGGTATTTCGCGACAGAGAGGGTACCAGACGCTCGCACAGCGTCAGAAGGTCTAGTGGACCATATTCTGTGGACCGATATGATTTGGAAGCCTTTAAGTTTAAGCTCGCCAAGAATTTCCTCCTCTGTGATAGAGGGGAAGAGACCGCGTAGTGCAAACTCTTTCCTTCGCTCACCCTGAAGCTGGTACGTCACATACGGGACAGATTTTTCCTTTAATAGGGACGAAACCACTTTGAAGTCAGCCACGGAGACGCATTTTATAACTGCAGAGGAGGGCCCAGTTGAGTGACAAATCGGGGGAGACTGGCAAGCTTTGGAGATGTCAGCATGAAGTGCTGACCAGTTGGAGGTATCTTCCAGTTTAATGGGAGGAATTCTAATCTTTTGATTATTAGGGCCATTGGTTATTAAGCTGCTTGACGGGGAGATTGGGGTTGTACTGATTGGGGGGATACTGGGCTCAGAAGTAGTCGGGCCCTGTGCGCTTTGAGATTCTTCTGGGAGGGAGGTAAGGGGATCAAATCTGTTGCTGGTCAAGGGCATAGATGAATGGGAGGAATTCTTGGTGCTTCTAGTTCTTTTAGAAGGACCTTGGACTTGGAAATCTTGATCGGTGGGGGGAGGTAAAACAATGTTACTGGAGGCTGAGGGCAAGGAGTTGATTAGATTAGGGTTCTTGTCCAGGAGGGAATGGAAGAGAGCTTTCTTTTCCTCCTCAGGCAAGGCTGTGATTACATTAATCAAGTCGAAGTTATGAGGGGGTAATGGATCGGGTTTTTTTGTTGACCTAGCAGCCATTCTGGTGCTATATACTGTGATCGGGATTTCAGAGTCGGTTGATTTCGGCATTTCAATGTAGCTCTAGTACGGAAACCACATGATGAAGTATAAATTTAGGTGGAGGTACGGCAAGTAAATTAATTAACAAGTAAGGGGGAAGTTCAGCCCTAAGAAGTGGACCCTTCGGTTCGACAAGGCGTGCAGTGGAGGTGCAAGCCCTCTGCCAAGTCTCCCCGAACAAGACGACCAAGAATGTAATGACCGTGAGTGAGCACCACCCGGGGGTGAGAAGAGGGGACTGGTTAGCCCTCCCCACCAGGCGCCTCAGTCACTTGGTATTATTAACGACTAGAGCTCAAATAGCGTTCCGGGCAATGATATTTTTGTTAGGTCCTAAAAAGGGCCGAAAAAACCACGTGGGTTCACGAGCAAATATGGCCCTAAAAAGGTCCGTGCAATTCGTAAATATAGATGTGTCCAGTGAAGAGCTGAGGTCGTTGCCGGGAGAGAAGAGTAGTCCAGAAGGTCGAGGTCGATGTGCAGAGCGTCCAGAGTTGTCCAAGAATAAGCAGGGTCAGCCAGGAGAAAAGTCAAAGTTCCGGTCCGATCGAGAATAAGTGAGAAGGTTCCCCGTAGGCAGGGAAATCTCCGCTAGAAGATCTGCGCTCCTTCTTCGCCAAGTCTACGATGTCACCAAGTCACCACCAAGTCACCACCCTAACCGGAGTCTATATTATATCTATTGGAGGTCCTAATCCACCGATAATGAACTAGTCCCTGAGTGTCTGTGCGGCAGACATGCTACATCATTCTGGGAATTCAAATCTTTGGGGCGCTTGGGTGCAATATATTCCTCATATGATTCTTAAGATTGTTGGGAAACGCAGGATTAGTTCCTCCTCCCCAATAGACCCCTTTTGTATGCTGGACAGCTTGCCCTGAACGGACGAAATTACCTTCCACTTTCATAGTGCTTAGCGAGCCGCCGCATGTCATTGAGCGTATATTATGCTTTTTATTCCTTGTCGTCTCGTTCAATGTGTCTCGCTTTGAGTGCAATCAAGTACAAGACTCAATCAATGGGGAAGGCTCCCAGATATTGAAGTGAGGCGTCGTGGAAAAGGAGCCACTCAGCCACCCCAAAATTCTACTTCATTTCCCAGTTGGTATGAAAGCACTGCCATATATATTAAGTAATCTTTATCTAATTCTTCACACAACTCCAGAAGACTCCGCAGGGGCGTGTGGCGGAGGATGTTAGGGTACCAGCATATATATTGGTTCATACTCGTATTTGAATATAAATGTATGTTAGCGGTTATACAAAAGGTAGACGTGGTTTTACATGACAATGTCGCAACCTCATCCTTTCTACCCCAATGCCCATCTCTCGCATACAGACGACCCGCCAATCTCAAAAACCTTCTGAGACCCACCGATCCTTTGGCGCTCCCCCCCCGCGATAAATTTCCTCATATTTCCCCTGCTTGCAACCGCCCCCGATGTAAAACTTGTCTGTTTATTAGAACTAATCCCCTCCCCTTACATCCCCTCATTGCCCCCTCACCTCGTTCCCACCTTAATTGCCTCTCAAAAAACATTATTTATCTTTTGTCATACAAACAATGCCCTTAATTTTACATAGGCGAATGCATTACCCCCTTATCCATTCGAATGAATAATCACCGGTACTCCTGCAATTCTGCCTCACTCTCTTCTCTTCCTATCCCTTCACACGCCAATTCCCACAACCTTTCATTCAAGTGTTTTGCTCTTAGCATCCTAGAATCCCAATCCGATTCAGCCACCAATATAGAGGTGAGAACTCGAGAATTCGCCTACATATTAGCTTTCCGTTCTTTCAAAATTCCCACCCTTAACCGCCATCTTTAATTTACCTCCCAGCATTCCCTGCACCTCCCATCCCCTGTCCAGACCCCTAACCGCTCTCCTGCTAATTTTCAGTCTTACTTGAAGAAGGCCCCGGAGAAGGCCGAAAGTTTAAACACTTTACAATGTGAGTGTCCTTTAAGTGTTACTATTTTATTTGTGTTCTATTGTGCTGTCCACTTATTATACTGCTCGTATGAGTGTTTCTGTATAATCGATATATAAATATTAATAAATAAATATTATATATATGTATATATACATATATATATATATATATATATATATATATATATATATATATATATATATATATACACATACACACAAGGTGTGATCAAAGAAAGACCGGACTGATTTTTTTCATCGCAAACCGTTCAACGAATCGAAACGAGACACAGTGCACCATCTAGCGACACATCTGATGACTAAAACGAGAGGTTTTGGGTTTGTTTACGTCCAGTCGTTACGCAGCAGCACCGGTACGTGTCTTAACCTGTTCGTCACCACGTGCAGCGGCAGCAATGAAGGAGCTAGAGGAACAACGTGTGTACGTGAAATTTTGTTTCAAACTTGGCAAAAGTGTTACGAAGATATTTGGAATTACTCCGCAAGCCTTTTTAATGAAGCTATGAGTCGAAGCCAGTGTTTGGAGTGGTACAGGCGTTTTAAAGCGGGCAGAACCGCGATAGATCAAGTTTCGGGAACGGGGCGACCTTCCGCTTTCACAGACCCTAGACATGTCAAATTGGTGAACGATTTGGTGCGGGTAAATCGCGGTTTAACTGCGGGAGATAGCCGAGGAAGTGAACATTTGTGTTGGACCCTGTCAGTCAATTTTGACAGAAATTTTGGGATTGACGAGCGTTGCATAAAAATTCGTCCCGCGGGTGTTGACTGATGAACAGAGACAAAAACGGGTGGACATTTGTCAGGAACTCCTGGATCGAGCCAATGCCAACCTAGAGTTTCTCGAAACCATCGTAACCGGTGACGAACCTGGGTTTACGGCTATGATGTTGAGACAAAGGCCCAGTCTTCTCAGTGGAAATGTCCTCATTCTCCGCGACAAAAGAAAGCTCGCATGTCCCGGTCCAATGCGAAGATCATGCTGGTGTGTTTCTTCGATTGGCAAGGGCTGATTCATTACGAATACTTCCCTCAAGGACAAACCGTCAAAAAAGATTTCTACTTAAAGGTTATGAAATGGCTGAGGGTCGTGGTGAGCCGAAAGAGGCCGTACATGTGGAGAAACAATGCATGGTGTTTCCACCACGATAACGCGCCGGCTCGCACGGCGCTGATCTTGACATCTTTCTCCAGAACTAGAAATACCGTGATCCCACAGCCACTCTACTCTTCAGACATGTTGTCATCAGACTTTTTTTTGTTTCCAAACTTAAAATCAACCTTAAAAGGGCGCCGATTCGACTCTATTGTGGACATTAAAACTAATTGCACGCCGGACCTGAGGACGATCCCTAAGGGGGCTTACCAGGCAGGGTTCGAGAGCTGGAAGAAATCGCTGGCAAGGGTGTGTTCAGCCAAGGCATGTACTCTGGGGGCGACAAGTTCGATTAAGCTGTATCCGTCGAAATAAACAAGTTATAAAATCAGGCCTGTCTTTTTTTTATCACACCTTGTATATAGCGTTTGCGTCGTGGAAGGGCTTATGTTTTATTTGTGTTGGTTGACAGGTAGAAGTAGTTTGGTTTGGATAGAACAGAAGAATGGGAAACTGCTCACCCTTTACGTTACGTTAACATCTCATCTGAAAGAAGGGTTACTGTGCTTTGAGTCATTTCTGTGTGAAACCGGAGTAAATATTCTGGAATACTACCACTAAAGATGGGTTTCCGTTGGGATTCTCCTGTGTGGGAAATCAAGTGCAGAGTCCACCACAGCAGACTTTAGCCTTGGGCAAAATTGAAATTTAAGGTTTCGAAAAATATATCTTTGCCCACGCATACATTAATACAAATCTGAATTTCTCCTATTATTGTAGGCAAATGTGCTCATTTCAAATCGTCATCTTATTCTAATGTAGCACGTAAATGAATTTTTCGTCTTATCATTCCTCCATTTCCTAGTTAAAATCGTTTCATGTAGAGCTTGCATTAATGAGTGACATCATGAATGCGCGATTCCTTCTTCCCATCGGCTGTTTGTAAGCCCGTATCAATAGCTCGAAGAAGATAAAATTATGGCTCTGCTACTCATCTTTTAAGGTGCATCTACTTCCGGCTGTCTCTCACGCGATGTCCTTGGTGCCATTAAGGGAGTCGATAGCCCTTTTTATATCTGACGTGATCGCCTGAAAAAGTTGTCCGACTAATTAATCGATTCTCACCAGGGGGCATCATGCAGCAGCCTACCCCTTATTGTTGATTTGCAAAACAATGCATTGCGTCGCTTACATTTCTCGGGTATCCGAAGGAACGGATTGACGGCCTCATCACCGCGGTGGAGTTAAAGGAAGAGGCGAACAAAAGGAAGAAGGCAGGGCCAAGAATAACAAGTTGGTGGAAGGAGGTCCTGATTGCAGGCAGTTGGAGGATGTGAAGGGATGACTTCACCCTCGGCGGAGGAGGCCCTGGGGGGAAGGTGACATGGTTGAAGTATATTGAGGAATCAACTTGGAGGGGAATTAAGAAAGTCAAAGGCATGTCACGAGGAAGGGAATTTCTCCCATTGAAGCGATGGTTTTTATATCTCATTTCAATGAATCGCTGCAGAAGATAGCTTAGACTTGATTGAATTCAGTAGATCAACAAGCAGTTATTCCATTTGGAGCATTATAATAAAATTTCTCCCCTCTTTCCTTAATGGTACGAATCGTCTCCGTGGTATCTCCAGCTAAAAATCATCATGATGGAAAAACCATAACATCTGCATCTTGTCATTTGCCTCTAAAATATAATTATATAGGTCCTTTCTTACGAAGGAACATTCGCCAAGAATCAATTTTTATAATGCAACAACTTGAGAGTGTAAAAATCATTCGCCTTCCAGTCAAGGCGAATTATTTTTACACCCTGAAATTGTTGCATTGATTGAAATGTACATCAGCGGATGACTCCGTTACAAGTTGCTGTTGTGATATCTCCCGTAGTTTCTTTGGAAATCAATTATTATCAATAAACCTGCTGGCATATGTCTCTTTCGCTTATAGTTGAAATACATTTTCTTTTAATCATTTAAAAACTGGAATTTCTGATCAATGATCGAATTCGGCAGCGGCTAGGACGTCTCAATTCTGTATTTCCATCCTTCTAAATGCAAGCATTGTAAAGGTTTTGACGTCAGAGTTTTCTATTTTTTTGAGAGAGTCCGGCAATTGATTACTTAGGGGATGATCAGTTTGGGTTTAGGAAAGGGAGAGGTACGCGTGATGCCACTGAGGTAATAACATCATTAATCGAAAAGAATAAAGAATATAATCAGGACATATTATCCTGTTTCGTAAGGTTCGAAAAGGCGTTTGATAGATTGAATTGGAAAAAAATACATTTACATATACTTAATACCAAGCAAGCCGCTGCAAGGGCGTGTGGTGAGGGGTGCTAGGGTACCACCAGTAACTAAGAAAAATACCGCATGCAAAAGCCGAAAATGTACACAATCCACAAAAAACATGGTATATATTCATGCAAAAACCCTTACACCACACAATGATGCAAACACGCAAGCTACCAACTAACAAACGCACACATGCCTGATGTCTTTGCAATGTTTAATTTTGTTCCGACTTGTAAATTAAATGTTTTTATTATTTCTAAAGTGACTTCGGTTTCTTACTATTATGATTTCTGATTGTTCGAGGAAAGAATGAGTATTTGTATCTATCTGTACTGGAATCTATCTCTCTCATTTTATCTTTGTGATCTGATCTACCTAAGTAGTGTGAGGCCATTATGATTCCTTTAGTGTCATCGGTAAACTTGTTTGTTCTGAACCTTTCTAAATGTCTAAGTCTCGCTGGTTCTGTCCGTACTTCAAGTGGCTCCCAACCTAAATACCCTAAAATACCTGTCACGCTTGTGTTCTTATCATAAAAAGTTTGAACGGATCTGGCGGATTTTCTCTGGAGTTTATCTAATTCTTTTGGCCAAATTTTCTCCCAAGGATCCAAAATACTTGCGGCATATTCCAAATAGGGTCTAAGTAGAGCAAAATAACACCTCTCTTTAACTTTCTCATTGCATTTCCCCGCCACCCGTTTTATGAAGCCGAGTTTCTTTGAAGCGGATCCGTATATTGTCCTGATATGTGCTCCCCAAATACTTAACTTGATTGGCCGTAGTTAGCACTGAACCCTCTATTTAATAGTTTATGCCCAGTTTGTGACTTCCTTTGTCCCAAAATTTCAAAACTGCGCATTTGTTTATATTGAGTGTTAATCTCATTCATTGCACCGATCCAAGATTGTATCTAAGTCTCTAGAGGCTCGTGATCTAGTTGGCTCCCTATTTCCCTCAGCCGACAGTACCTGGTACCTGTTGAAGACGGGAATGGATTCTACCATCGCAAAGTCCAATCCTGGCCCCAGCGTTACCTTCCCCTTGTCCCGAAAGATGGCCACAGCAGCGCACACACTCATGAAAAAATCCCTTCATCCAACACTCATACAAACACATATACCATAAACCAACAAACAACTGCACCCTAGGATGCAACACGGAAGCCATCCAACAACGCGCAAGCCAGGACATCTACATAGATGAAACGGTTGCTATGTCATTTTCATCGCATGCATGTCGTTAGATACTAAGATGTGACTTCACAGTAATGAATATTCCCCCACCCTATCTTTTAGATCTGTCACATCTGTAAAAATTTAATTGAAAAAACTTCATTTTTTGCTATTTCTGCCGTGAGTCAACTCTCCGTTCCAACCACTTCTTTCCTTTGTACTGACAAAAATATGTTCAATATCCGATATTTTGATTCTAATGATACGTAAATTTTAGGTTATAATTTTTATTTGGTCAATAAATTTTGTTTTACGGTTATATATATGCTCACGAAACTGTTTCATCTAGATACACAATGTCTCTTCAAAAAGTATCGCGAATTTTTAATTTTCGCGGGTTACATAAGTATATTTTATTTTTGATTTTTTGGTGGCGTCAAGCTGGTATAATTTATATCTCTCACTTACGCCGAAAAGTTCGGCCATTTTGAATATTCAGTCAATTTTTGACAATTGTTTTGCTTGGACGTGTTTCGGCTTGTCTTCGATTTTTTCCTTTTCCAAAAATTGGATCAAAGTATTTCTATCAAATTTTGTGTGAAAAAATAAATTAAGTGCGCGTAAGCATTCCGAATTTTGACTGTGGCATATGGAGAAGTTACCTTGGACCGAAGCAACGTTTATCGGTGGGCCAAAATGTTCTCAGATGGCTGAGAAGATGTGAACGACGAAGAGCGAGCCGGACGCCTAAGCACGTCAACAACAGACGAAAAAATTGATGATGTGAAGAAAATAGTATTGGCCAATCGTCGAATCACCGTTAGAGAAGTTGCTGAAGACCTAAACATATCGATTGGCACTTGCCATTCGATTTTTACCAATGATTTGAACATGACACGGGCCGCTGTGAAATTCGTACCAAAATTGCTCAATTTCGACCAAAAACAACAACGCATTAACATTGCTAATGAGGTGTTGTACTCTGGCCGCGACGACCAAATTTGCTCCAGGGGGTCATGACTAGTGACGAATCATGGGTCTATGGTTATGACGTGGAAACTCCCAATCATCCCAATGGAAGCTGTTGTTTTCAGCATAAGGACTCACGCGAAGGCGGGCGTTTCGGCTGTGAGCTCCGTGCCGCGAGCGATTCGTAAAACTGAAACTTTAGTTGTGGATAAGTTGTTCGTCGGAATTTTGAGAAATTTTCTGAGTGTATTTGTGAAAGTGTCCTGCTACTTCAGTGTGCTGATGAAGTGCCTTCATTTATCTTTGCAAGCTCGGTAGAGTTGCAAAAAAATAATTGGGTCCACAGCGATTTTCAACGAAATCAATGCAGAACTTCCGAAGATAGCAAAATTTGGCGAAAACCGGAAGTGCTCGATATCTTGATGGCGCCACCCCTGAATTGGGAAATATCTCCAGGGTTGGTGCCATGGTAGAAGGTGAGTCTCTGGTGCGATTTTGGTGAGAATCGTTTTTGTGATCCATAACTGGTACACGTGATCGAAACCGGGACTGCTTGTTTTCTCGGCCTCGTTTGGCCCAATTTCCATTGTTTTTGTGCGATTTTTCCTCGAAATAATTTGTCGGATCAGTGTGAATTTGGTGCCAATCAGAGATTTTCTTTCGATAATCGGAACACAAGGTTCCAGCTGGAAGTGCCTGTTTTCTCGGCTGCGCTGCCATTGCGTAAGTCGAAAATTCCAACGATTGTTCCTTGATTCTTCGTGTACATTGTGTGTGACTCTCTCTATATGCACAGTACATTGTAACCGATACCTGCAGCCATGATTGACAACCCACTCTCCCCATCTGGGGAGGCGGAACTTTCACACATAGGCGACGAATTTAGTAATGTAAGTGACACCGTTCGCCGCATAATTGATAACGAGAAAATTAGTTCTTTAAAGGAAGGTGAAATTACGGATGAAATTAAAAAGCTCGTAAATTTGTTTAGGAAATTAATGGACACACATCAGAGGACGTTAGGTAGACTTGAAGCCAACGAAAACTATACCAAAAATAACTGTGACTTAATTAGGGTAATTATTAGAGAGGAATTAGAATTATGCCTCCCTAAACCAGTAGAAACACAGTCTTTTGCCTGCATTGTAGCCACCCAGAAAAGAGAGAAAAACAATAAAGTAACACTACCAGGCGGGAAAAAAATCACCACACAGCGCCGCACAGCAGTTATGATCTACCCACCCGAAGACAACACAACCTTAGAAACCAGTGGGGACACTAAGAAGGAGGACCCCAGTATTTCAGGAATAAAAATTTGAAAAATCAGTAGGATTAAAGATAAAGGGATAAGACTTGTATCCGAAAATCCTGACCTGGAAAAAAAAGTTACATGAGTACCCTTGCATCAGGGAAAACAAGCTAAAAATACAGAAGGAGGAGAAGAAAAAACCGAGAATGTGTGTAACGGGCGTCAAAAAAACTGTTACCGATGAAGAACTGGTCAACTGCATCACAAAACAAAATGACCTCACCGAGACTGCCCATGTAAAAACACTTTTTAAGTTTGGGAAACGAGAAAGGGATAGAACAAACTGGGTCATAGAAGTTGATCATATTTCTAGGAACATTCTAAACAACCACAAACGAATATGTATCGGCTACCACTCACATAGGACCAGTGATTATATTAGGCTCACCAAATGATACAAATGCCAAAAGTTTGGTCATATTTCCAAAGCTTGTAATGCCTCTACCTCAGTATGTCAACACTGCTCTGGAGACCATACATCTAAGGACTGCACACATTTAGATAAAGCTCCAGCTTGTGCCAATTGCCAGTTAGCGAAAATAGAAGATATATCCCACAAAGCAAACGACCATGCATGCAGTGTCTACCAGAGGCGACTTCGGAATCTAATTGAGACCATCGACTATGGAACCGAATAAAAACTGCTTGAATATAGCTCAAATAAATCTTCAACGGGCTAAAACACCAACTGATGAAATAAGAATGATAATGGAGCAACTAGCCGTTGACATATTCCTGGTCCAAGAACCGTACATGTGCAAACCAACCAAGAACCACTAGATCCTTCCGGGACAAGGGCTGAAGACGAGAATCATCCCTACAAGACCCGTATCAAGACCCTCTGCCGCAATAATTGTGTACAACGAAGACCTGGATCTTTTGGAAATAAGTAGCTTCACATACGAGTACATAGCGGTAGTAGAATTAAGACCACCTTCAGAATCCTTTATCCTAGTAAGTGCCTACTTCCCACCAAGCCAAGATATCCTGCCTTTTCTAATCCAACTCCAAGCTATAGTTGAAAAATTTAAGCACAAACAAATTATTGTATCCATGGACTCGAATGCGAAGAGCGAAACTTGGTTCAACCCAGCAACAGACTCCAGAGGAAACCAACTTGAAGACCTCGTTTTATCATCCAACTTATTTATATTAAATGAACCCGGCGAACCGCAGACATTCCATAGCTTAAACGGATACTCTAACATCGACTTAACTCTGATCAGCGCATCATTACAAGGAAAAGTCAGAACATGGAAGGTCATAGAAGACCAGATCACTAGTGACCACAAACTAATCACCTTTAATATTAGAAACAATAAAAACACACCACTTCTACAAATTAGATTCAACTTTGGACGCACAAATTGGGAAAAATTCAATGGAAAATTCCTAAATAAATTAACCATCATCGATAGAGATTTACCATGGACCCCAACAACTGAGCATATTGACCTCCGCATAGACAAGTTAACTACAGCAATAAAAGAAACCATGAATGAAAGCATACCAAAATACACTAAAATAGAAAACCAACACCCCTGGTGGACCGTGAAGCTGGAACACTTGAAAGCGAAGGTCAATAAACTTCGTTCCAAATACCAGAAAGGTATTACGGAAGACAAAAGTATCCTAAGAAGTAGATACAAGGCCAAACTAAAGGAATACTTATAAACTTGAAGTAAAAGAGTCTAAAAACAAATCATGGGAGAAGTTTAGCACCCGAAACCTCGAAGAAAATGCCTAGGGATTCATTCAACCTAAAATAATCCCCGAGTCTGAAAAACTTGATCCATTCACGGAAGAAGAAGTTCTCCATGCAATTGGTCAGATTAAACCGAGAAAAGCGCCTGGACATGACCAAATCCACGGCCTTGTTATCAAAAAAACTTGTTAACAACATAACAAGTTTTCTAGCAAATATTTACAACGACTGTCTGCTGCTATCATATTTCCCCGACACTTGGAAATCAGGGACCCTACATGCAATTTTAAAATCAAAAGAAAAAGACCATGCAGGTTCCAGCTCTTTTCGTCCTATCACACTCCTACCTGACCTAGGGAAAATATTTGAAAGATTAATTAAAGAGAGAATACAAATAATTCGCGAGGACACGCTATATCATCCTAATCAATATGGCTTCAGGAAAAACCGAAGTAAATCAGACGCAATCAAGGTCCTCTTACATTACTTAAATAATCAAAGTAAATATACATTAGTGGTTTTCATTGACATAAAAGGTGCATTTGACTCTGTTTGGTGGCCTTCTGTCCTTCAGGAGCTTAAAACACTAAAAATTCCTTCGAACCTAACTAGACTCTTTTCAAATTACTTTACAAATAGACAGGTCGTATACAAAATGAAAACTATTTCAACAAAGAAAATCCTCACCAGGGGCTGCCCACAAGGATCTGTTTTGGGTCCGTTAATGTGGAACCTTATTACTAACCAGATCTTAAGGAAAGAATTCCCCATAGGATGTAGATTAATAGCTTTTGCTGATGATATGGCTTTGTCTATTGAAGCTAACTCAAGAGCTAAAATGGAGCAGCTGACAAAAAGTTGTATTGGACAAAAAGAACAATGGGCAATAGTTAATAAATTGGTAATTTCAACAACCAAGACAGAATATATGGTCTTCGGAACTAAAATGTCTAGGAACCCCACTGTTAAAATCTACAATAGCAATATCCGACGCACACCATCTTTTAAGTATTTGGGCATTTTTTTAGACGAAAAATTAACTTATCAGGCCCACATTAATTTCATAGCCAGCAAAACCAAAAAAGTTTTTCAAGCTGCCCGTAGGTATTGCAAAACTAATTTTGGAACGGACTCCCTTCAATTGATGTACAAAGCTGTAGCAATACCCATTGTTACCTACGGTTGCTCCATTTGGGGTCATAAGGTTAACTACAGCAAAATCGAAAGAAAACTTAGAGAAGCACAAAGACCCTACCTCTTAGCAATTAGCAAAGGTTAATCGACAATCAACACGGACGCACTATGTTTAATTACCGGACAACCACCTCTAAAATACGAGGTTATGGAGAGAATTAGCATAATCGAAGTCAAATCGGGCCAAGGCACAAAATACTTCAATACACAACTCCGAAATCGAACACAATCACGCCCTAAGCAAAAAACAATTAAAAGAAATACTCAGGGAACAAACAATTCGTCAGTGGAATAAAGACTGGCTGAATTCCAATAAGGGTATTCACACTAAAGAAATATTCACAGACGTCATTGAAAGGCTAAATATAAAATTCAAGCTAACTAAGAAAGCGACGCAACTCCTATCAGGCCATGGACATTTTGGACACTACCTCAATAGAATAGGAAAATCAAGGATTAATCTATGTAGTACCTGCCTAACAAAAGACACCGCTAAGCATAGAATAGAGGAGTGCCTACAGTATGAAAAATCCAGACATGAAATTTGGCACTGCATGACTTATAAGAAAACCAAGATGCGTGAGATTATGCTATTTTGCCTTAAGCATAACAACGACCAATTATTTAAAATGGTGCAATGAAATTTGATAATTGTAGTGACATTTGAAGTTGGTACAATAAAGCTTGATAAAAATAGTAATTGTATTGCTCGTTTATTGTGTAAATAAAATTTTATGTAATTGCTATTTTAAGTTGACGAGTATTATTTTGCCTAGGGTACCATCAAAGAAAAAAGAATCTTGTATGACTCTGTAAACTGAAGTGTTATCATAAAATAATATATTTATTTCTCATAATAATTATTATCTCTAATTGTACTAAATTTGGGTTCTACATTACTTCTGTAATTTAATGCTACTGTGTATTCTTGTGTGATATTTCTTTTTCTCATGTTGTGTAAGTGATGTTAATTATATCAGAACACTAAAGGGGGATTAAGCGAGAGCAGGAACCCCCTCAACATATCATGCTATTTTTGTGTATGCTATTTTTTTGCATTTGCTTCCGGAATAAAAAAAAGGAAAGGTGTGATTGAGGAGACTCCTTCACCACCTTTCCTTATTATTATTATTTTATTATTAATGAAAGCTGTAGCACGAGCCAAGCTCGAAAAAAGCGCGCCAAGTTCGGTCGAATGTGAAAGTTTTGCTTACAGTTATGGTGCGGTAAATAAGGAATATTATCTGCAAGCTAGGCGCAATTTGCGCGAAGTAATCCGCTACAAACGCCCGGATGTGTGGAAGAACAAAAATTGGCTTTTGCACCATGACAACTACCCTGCTCACCCATCGTTACTTGTGCGCCATAAGTGACTCACTAATGATGCCTCAGCGACCGTATTCCCCAGATCCCTCAGTTACTTTTTCTTATTCCCGAAACTGAAGAGACCCATGGAAGGACGACGCTACGCTACGATTGACAAGATAAAGACTACATCGAAGTAGTAGTAGTTTTGAGGGGAGGCGACCGACAGCTAAGGTCATTTGCGCCATAGGGGAAGGACAGGAAAGGATGAAGGGTGGAGAGAAACCCGGCGTCGGCATTAGCCTACTCTTTACGAAAGGCGCCAAGGGGTTCGCGGCTTAACGTCCCATCCGACGGACGGTGTACTCACTCAAAGTGCCCTCCACAAAGCACCTCAAGTAGGGATCGAGATACCTCTGAAAAATATTCAACACCGCCGGGATTTGAACCCGCGCCCTCATGGTGGGAAGCCAGTACGTTAGCCCCCGCACCGTCTCGATCCCCGACTACATCGAAGGAGGAGCTGAACAAGATCACAAAAAAATTATTTTTTTTTAATTGCTTCGAGGATTGGAAAAAAAACGTTGGCACAAGCGTATAATATCTAATGGGGATTACTTAGAATGGGACAAAATAGATATTCATGAATAAATAAATAATATTTGAAATAACACAGAAGTCGCGATACGTTTTCAACAGCCCTCGTGCATGAGACCCCGCAAGCTGCCGCAAGGGCGTGTGTGTTTTCTGGAGGAATTATGGTTATCAAAGGCATAAGTTTGTCGTTCACTCACATTACTATCTTTTATGGGCTTCGAGGCACCAATTTTATTCATTCTACGTTGGTTATATGTTGTTTCAACGCGTGTTTATTTGTTCTCTTATTTTTGGGATCTGAGAGGCGTAACCTGATCTGAGGTCACAAAAAACGCTGGATTCTACTTTATTTATCCAAATATATGACCTGTGCTCTAGCCTACCAACTATGCTAAACCATCGAAACGTGTTCGTGTAACCTACGCGCTACAACCTGCGATGCCTCGGCAGTATAATGGACCCTGGAAAGATTAAGGGGTACCCGCCACGATGACCGGATAGGCCTCAGATCAATAAAGTCCGCTGCAATTTCCCGACAAAATCCCAACAATCTTTTGTTTAAACTCTCTATTCGACTCCAAGCGAGCCTTACACGTTCAATACGGGACTGGGCAAGGCTTTACCGGGCGAAATCCGAAGAAGGTGGACATACATGTACTCGTAAACGTGCGTGGGGGAGAGGTGTTGAAGGTCACGCAGGAAGGGAAAACCAGGGGAAATCCTGGAAGGAGGGGAAAGTGAATGAGCATTTTGGATGGTATGGAAGAAGATTAGGGTGAGATTATTAAGATTAGATTGGTATGAACTGGAGGGGAATTTATTTTTACGGTATACGGAGTTTAGGCGGAAAACATACATACACACACATGCATATATGAACGTAATCATGACTCTATGTAGTCCCTAGAGTATGTGAGTAGCCGCTGTAAATGGCTCTTAAAGTTTTTCGGAAAAAACGAAATCTTAAAAATATCCGTTCCACTGTCGATCTCTCTAATCTTCAATGAATGATCATGTCCTCAATAATAATTTGGGATTTTTAAAATGAAGTGAACGTTTTAGGAAAACTGTCCAGTTTCAAATATACCGGAGATATTCAATCTAAAAATTAATATTCCTTTTTCGAGGCGATTCCACGTCAAATATTTCCAAATTTTTGTCACCCTTCTTTCTGCGTTATCTATCTATATCTACATATGCTAAATACCCCGCAAGGGTGTGTGGCGGGGGGTGTTAGGGCACCACCCGTAATTAAGAAAAAAAACGCATGCAAAAGCCACAAATATACACAGCCCACAAACAAAACAGGGTATGCATTCATACAATAACCCTTCTAACCCACACACATGTATACACACAAATATATACACACAAATATGGACGTACAACTATACCTGATATCTTTGCAATGTTTAATTATGTTCCGTCTAGTAAAATCAATGTTTTTTTTTAATATTTATAAAGTGACTTCGGTGATAAACTCCTTTGACTAATATCACTGCACTACGCAACACACGATTCGATTTTTTGTTAAACTTGCCTCGTGAGGATCCCAGATACATGGGTGTGGTTTAACAAGCGAGAAGTAACATCGCTCTTCCATTGTCTCATCGCATTTGTCCAATACCCTCTTGACGAATCCTAATTTTCGGTTAGCTTCCCCATGTGTCTGTCTAGTACGTTAACTCCGTGAGAGATCATGGGTAAAATGTTATGCCTAGATATTTTATAGAATCTGCATTAGTTAGTTCACGAATTTCTATTGATTTCTGTATATTTACTTTTTTCTGATAAATGCATTTCAAAAAATGAAATAGAAAGAAGACGTTTATTATCCTTGAATGGTAATACTATATATTAATGCATTACTTCAGAATCTAGTGCAGAGATTCGACGCTATGTAGTGCGACGATTTTAGTGCAGAGACAATCGACGTTTTGTATTACATCTACATAATACCCCGCAACCCGCCGAAAGGGCGTGCGGCGGGGGGTGTTAGATCACCACCCGTAAATAGGAACAAAACCACATGCAAAATCAACACATACATGCAAAACTATACCCACAGTGGCATATGCATTCATGCAAAAATCCTTTCATTTTACATTTAGGCAAATACATATAATATCATCTAACAAATAATTGCACCTTAGGATGCAGTAAGACTTTTATTCAATAACGTGCCAGGCGAAAGGCAAAATTCCAAAATAATAAAGGAAGATCATTTGCCAACGAGTGGAAGAGGAAAACGCAAAAACTCGTTTGAGCACATCCATACTCTTTCCCCCTTTTCTTCCCCTCGTGCACTTGTCCGCGCCCGTCGGATAGCTTCCCTGGAAAGAGAATTCACGTTTGCAGCCAAGGATTCTTTGACTTTGGGATGGTGTCTGACTGGGCTATGGTTCAACTTCTTTATTTCAAGGCCATCAACTTCGTCTTTGTTCATCCTTTTTCTGATCACATCCTGCGCACCGTTTCCGAATAATTTCTTGTTTTATGACCGAAGTGAGGGCTTTTCTTTTCATCATTCTGAATGGCTGAGTTTCGAGTTGAAGGTATCCAGGTGTTTTCGATGTGATCATCCAAATACATTATCTGTTTTCTCTTCGTCGATGCTACCGTTAACGACAGGCGATGTACTCCCTTAACCTCCAGACTTCTGCGTTGTCGGATAACGTATCCATTTGGGGGATTCATTATTTGAATTCTGTTGATAATGCTTTTGAATATATGCGGAAAAATCCAAATGAACACAGAAACATCATAAGCTTCGAGCTACAATAATGCCTAGCAACTCTCCCATAATTCCTTGTTCCACCTTTTTATTGACGAAATTGATTCGATTACAACGATTTGTTTTTTATATTTCTACATCTACATAATATCCTGCAAGTCGCCGCAAGGGCGTGTGGTGGGGGGTGTTAGGTCACCACCCGTAATGAGGAACAAAACCATATTCAAAACCAACACATACATGCTAACCTATCCCCTCAGTGGCTCGTATATTCATGCAAAAATCCTTTGATTTTACGCGTGTGCAAATAAATATACTATCATATAACAATTAAGTCACCTTAGGATGCAGTAAGAAATTAATCCAATTAGGTACAAGCTAGAATTTGAAAAGCAAAGAGGCCAAATGCCATTACCACCTGGCCATGCAACATGCAACGGTCTCCTCCCCAAGGACACAGGTAGGGTTTCCACAGGTTTCCCGCGAAAGGCGAAGGATCAGAATAACGAAAAAAATCGCGCTAGGGAGGAAAAAAATATTTTTTTTAAGCAGCCTTTTTTCTGCTTAACCATTATTTCTCATAACCTTTATTTTAATGTCCTTGTAAAAGCTCGTCATTCATATTGCGTCATTGGAGATTTTCACACCGAGATACCGTTGTGAATTTATATGTAGTTGATATTAACTCCAGTATTTGAAATATTTGGAAACTTATGATGACTAACACCTAAGCAAAACTTAGTTTTTGACGCTGCGTGCCCGGTGCTGCGAATCGACCGCTGCCTCATACCCTAGCGATAGTTTAACCTGGTACAAAGTAGGATAAGAGAAAATTTAGAAGCATTCAATGTACATAGCAATAAAATTAATACGAATTTTACGTTAAAATTTATTTGCAGTTTATTTCCAGCATCGGTAGAAGCCGAAGAAAATATTCTATCCTACCAATTACTTATATGGGTATATAGGATCGTGTCAGGTATATGGAAGCCTCACGAAGTTGCCCTGATTGCGTGCAGCGTAGAGGAGCTAGATTTGTGAAACGTTGTTATGACAATCTGAGTAGCTTATAAAAATAATGAGAGGTGGAAGGTTGAGAAACACTCACGGAGCGAAGGTTAAATTACAGAAAATAAATCTCTAGCATAAATTGGAAGGATGGCTCTTTAGCGATGATGCTGAAAATGTGTAATTAGCCTCATCGCAGTGCGATAGGAGATATCATGTAAATAATATCAGAGAAATTAAATGTAGAACTGATAGATTTAAGATGTCATTTTTCCCACGAACCATTAAGATCAGGAAAACCTCATCCGACTGCGCTGGGGGGGAAAAGTATTTTGAAGCGAGAGCGGTCTGGTATGTAATAACCCCCTGCCACACACCCTAGCGGTGGCTTTTAGGGTACCATGTATGTATCTATTTTTCATTTTTTATCCTCCCTAGAGACTATCGGCAAGTAATTGATATTATTTAGTATCCAAGTGTTTCGCCGATACTTATATTGTAATGAATGAGATTTTAATGCAATAATTAGGCAACCATTTTGTCAATTATTATTATTATTAGATAATCTACCGCTTAAGGTAGGTTTTTGGATGGACATAATTACTAATTAAATAATTTGTGGCCCCTAGCAAAACACAACACCCTACTCTACATCAGGTCCCTCTTCAGCTCTGAGTACTTTCTTCCTCCCTTCATCCCGTCCAACATCCCTATCCTGTTCCTTCCCTTTCGTCTTTTGCCCAACATTCTACCCTCTATCACAGTCTTCAACATCCCACTGCCGGTCAACACCCACTTCATCCACTTTTCCTGCCTCCACAGGATTTCTCCCAACAAACCCCTCTCTTCGCCCACCATACCAAGTACTTCCTCATTTGTTTTCTTCTCTGTCCATGCACCTTCTCCATTCTTCTCCACACCCACATTTCAAAAGCCTCCAATCTACGTCTATCCTCCTGCTTCAATGACCACGTTTCCGCACCGTACATAGCTACGCAATATCAGAAATATTTTCAATTGTGTTACTACATAATTCCCGGTGGCATACGAAGTTTACTCATATTCTTTGGTTATAAAAACTTACGACATTCGTGTCATGTATTGCAAAATTAATTTCAACCATTAGGTACCCTTCAATAGTAAGCCCGAAGGACAGTCGAAGTCTTTCTTTGCCTTTTCGATGGGATCGGTAACTTCAGTGCGGGGTGGCCGGGGGGGGGGGCGGCGCTATTGTCGCGGCCAAGGTCAAGGCGGAGGGCAACTATCGGCGACGCGGGAGATCCGAGTCCCCAACGATGACGGCGGGCGAGAGGGCGGCGACCATGGTGACGGATGCGAGAGATTATGAGGGATTTAATTGAGAATTTTCCGGAGGTCATTTCCGAGAAAGATAACGTCAGCTCGTGGCAAGGAAATTCACAAAGAAATAAAATTAAAAAAGTTTCGCTCTTGAACCTCTGGGACCTAGGACTCCCCGCTGTCCTGACTCAGCACCGCTTGAACTTGGGACCTCTTCATTAACGCCCGGATTGAGTGGTGTTTTCTCAGCGGAAGCACACATGTAATTGCGGCTTCTAAGTTACTTCCTCTACAAGCACAATGTTTTCCTTCCTCCCTTTTCCATTATTCATACTTTATTCCAGCCTTCCTTTTAATAACAAAGATGACAGCAAGTAAGGGTGCCGTCGGAGTTTAATTGCCCGGCGCTCCATGGTCCCTCGAGTGGATTTCATTGGCATCGGCCTCATTTAGCGTCGCTTGCCGAGAGCGTCGCTCGCTCCCCCACGTTAAACTCGGATTCTTCCTAATATTATTCATTTTCCCCTGCATTCCATAACTGACAAATTGTAATGATTAGAGTAAATTATTTTGAGACGACTTGATTTCAAAGTCAACTATTTTTACAGAATAAGTAAATGAATTAGCACTCAAAGCCAACCGTATGGATAAATTGTAATAATTTTAATTCCTTTAAAGGATCAACGGGATTTGTATACAAATTAGATGAAGTTGACCTAGTGGTAGTTAATATGGTAAAATACCAAGGTTTTACAACCACTTAAGACAACTTGGGGGACCCACATTCCGTAAAGTCTGCCGGCAAGCATTTAAAAAATTGGGATTTATTTGACGCATTGTCGGCAGAAGTGACTCCAAGGTCAAGGAACGTTGTTACCACGCCCTTGTAAGGCCTCGTTTAGAATATGCGTGTTGCGCATGGGATTCAAGTGAAAAAGGTCTCATTCGGGGAATTGAGAAGGTTCAATGCCGGGCAGTCCGTTTCGTTAAAAATTGTTACGATAAAACGAAAAGCGTCACTGAAATGCTTAAGGATTTGGGGTGGGAATCATTGGAAGAGAGACGGTTCCATGCTAGGTTGAACGTACTAAATAAATTCAGATCCGCATGTTTCAGCACTGAGGTCTCGCAAATTATTCGTACTCCAACATACCTTAGCTACTCGTATCTGAAATACGGGAAATAGATGCCAGAACTAGCAGACTCCTTCCAACGCACAACTGTAGGGTTAACAAAAATTCTAATTGCCACCCTCACCGTCTAGGAAATAATTAGGTCTACTCAATTGCATGCCCTTTCACTAACCTCTTGTGTTATATTGCCAAAACTCTTTCTTTCTGCATGACCGCATCAGAATACCATTAAATTATGTACTGTTTTTTGCAGTATTGCTTGCTCTGCTTTGTCTTTTTTTAAGTTTCCCCTTCCATCCCTCACCTCTCTCTTTGTGGAGTCCCTCCCGCTACCTGCAGCTTAGGGTCACAACCTCCCTACCTGTGTCCTTGGGGGAGGAGACTGTTGTACTCGTATGTTGTATGTCCATGTGGTAGTGGAATGTCGCTTCTTACTTTTCAAATTCTAGCTTGCACGTTATTGGATGAATATTTACTGCATCCCGAGGTACAATTGTTTGTTATTTGATAATATTTGTATTTGTATGCGTGTAAGTTGAAAGAGTTTTTGCATGAATGTATACGCCTCTGTGGGTATAAGTTTGCATGAATGTGTTGATTTTGCATGTGATTTTGTTCTCTTTTACGGGTGGTGACCTAACACCCCCCGCCACACGCTCTCTCGGCGGCTTTCGGGGTATTATGTACGAGGGTCATCCGGAAAGTAGTACCCGTTCGTGAAATAAAGACACAAAAGTAAATATTAACAAACATAAAAAATTTTATTTGAAAGAGGATACTTTAAACTACTTCTCAACATAATCTCCAAGCAAATTAAGGCATTTGTCATAACGTGTGACAAGTTTCTGTATTCCTGCTGCATAGTCCTTCGCCGCCAGCTCATTGAGATACAGGGTCACTCCTTCTTTAAGTTCTTCATCGCTGTCAAATCTTTTTCCTGCCAAAAAGTCTTTAAGCTTTGTAAAGAGATGAAAATCTGAAGGGGCCAAGTCCGGGCTATACGGTGGATGGCCGATCGTTCCTCACGAATTCGTCAACTGAGCTCACCAGTTGGTCTGTAATGACAGACGGTCTCTCCGAACGCTCATCGTCGTGTGTGTTCCCCCTCCCCATGTTGAAGTTGCGACACCACCGCCGAACAGACGATTCGTCCATTATATTGTCTCCATACACCTCCTTTAATTGGCGATGAATATCACATGGGCGAACGTTTCTTGCATTTAGGAATTTAATCACTGCCCTCACTTCACAACTGGCGGCGTTCTCAATTTTTTTAAACATTGTAAACAATCACAGAAACAACACAGGCAATGCTAGCGTCACGCAACTTGGCTCAGAGAAGGCAGACAAGCCACTGAAGCTATCTGACCTCGTCCAGTGGCTACTCGCGTCGTCAGCACTTCATGCGGCACGAACGGGTACTACTTTCCGGATGACCCTCGTAGATGATATAGATGTAGATAGATGTAAAATGAAACCATAACCTACTTTCGAAAAAGTGGTTGGTACACAGGGTCGCACCCGAAAGTGGTAGGACTGATTTTCTCTGGCGCGAACGGAGCGGTGGAGGGGGGTCTGCCTGGCAGGGTAAGGTGGAGGGGGCTCTTAGCAACAGACCGACACCAACCTCAGTCGCCTGCGGGCTGTCGTTGAGTGAGGACACCGTTTTTAGTGAAGCAAGTTTTTTGTCCGCGTCGAAAAACAAAATGAATCTGAATTTAGAGCAACGTTATTGCGTGAAGTTTTGTGCGAAACTCGGGAAGACGGCAACTGAGACCCTCGATATGATCAAGCAGGCTTATGGGGACACTGCCTTAAGCCGTTCCACAGTATTTGAGTATCACAAGTTGTTTAAAGAGGGTAGGGAGCTCGTTGAAGACGACCATCGCTCCGGACGGCCGTCGACGGCAAGAACCGACACGAATGTGGACAGAGTGAGGACACTGCTGAACACAGACCGACGCTTAACCAGTGAAGAAATTGCAGACCAGGTGGGTCTGTCTGCATCCAAAGTCCAACGCATTATTTCACAGGATTTGGCCGTCAGACAGCTCCTGGCCAAATACGGCGTTGTTACGTTGCCGCACCCGCCCTATTCTCCCGATCTGGCACCACCGGACTTCATCTTCTTCCCCCTGATGAAAAGACAGCTCAAGGGACGACGTTTTGACTCGATAAACGCTGTTCAAGAGGCTTCGACGAGGGTCATCAACGGCATCCCCAAAGAAAATTTCCAGCGGACTTACGGGGAATGGGAGCAACGTTATACTAAGTGTGTAGCAGCTCAAGGAGCATACTTTGAAGATTATTAAGTCGATGTAAGTATATCGTCAATAAAATTCTTGTAAAAAAATCAGTCCTACCACTTTTGGGTGCGACCCTGTATGTTTCAAAGTGAAAACTCATCACCCAGCTAGTATCACAATTGATGACTGACTTCGTTTACGGGGTTATACCTCTTTGGTTCTATTTTAAGTTCTTCGTCAGATTAGCTGATATCTATTTATCCATGATACCTAAGTTACGTCCCGTAACTAGCCACAAACAACAAAGAGTAGAACTTGACGCAGCCCTGTTTTCGAAGGGAGACGACAAAGCCTCGGAATTTTTCGTCAGAAGGTGAGCACGCTGCAGACCAAACTTGCGGAGAGGTACGTACTTTCGTGAAGCGACATATAGGGCTGATGATATACTTTGATACGAGATATATATCTTTAGTTGAGTTTAAATTTGAGAGTTTATTGCGTCATTAATATCGCGGAAAGATATAATGAAGGCGGAATCCTTACCCTGTCAATGCAAAAAAAGCCGGAATAGTATATTAATCACCTTACTTCACAGTGTCCTTTCTGAAGTAGCATTCTCTGTAGCTTTTATTATTAGAATACATACAGTCAAGGGTGGAAAGAAATTTAACAAATTTTTAATTACGTAATCTGACTTTGGTCTTCCATTAATTAGCGTTTGAATAGAACGCCCGGTTTAAAATCCTTTGGTTTTAAATGTGTTGCTATCTTCCTGTGCATTACGTTGCTGGCGGAAAATGACCCAATGAAAATAAATGTTTAACTCTTTTCACGTGTTCTTTGCTTATTATAAAAACCGAAGATGGAAAATCTCCAGGAAATACCTCGTGGTATCCATAGATGCCATCTATGGCAGATTTCACTACTTTGTAAATTAAAAAGAGGAATTCCGCGATTTCAAATTTCGCCTCGCATGTGGCGTAATCCAGTGACTAATGACGACAATTATGGAGACATTGATGGTAGGAGGTAAACTAGTGTAACATATACGGGATATAATGCTCTTGTGAAGGCCATTATGGAAGGAGCCATGAAAGGAAATGGGTGAAGAGGAAGGCCAAGGATAAATTACGAAAGGAGTATTATCCAGAGAAATATGGCGGCACTATGAGACTAGAAAGGAGCATTTACTTCTAAATACTCATACGTATACTTAACACCCTGCAAGCCGCCGCAAGAGCGTGTGGCGAGGGCTTGTAGGGCACTAAAGTGGCACCAACTGTAGTTAAGAAAAAACCGCATGAAAAAGCCACAAACAAAACATGGTATGCATTTATGCCAAAACCCTTACAGCTCCTATACATGCAAACACTCAAACTACCAAATAACATACACATCATGCACCTGCAAATACACCCGATGACTTTGCACTTTTTAATTTTGTTGCGACTTTTAAATTAAATGTTTTTAAAGTTGAATCGGTTTCTTACAATTATGATTCCTGATTGTTCGGGGAAAGAATGAGTATCTCTATCTATCTGTACTGGAATCTATTTCCCTTATTTTATCTTTGTGGTCCGATCAACCTAAGTAGCGTGGGGCCATTATAATTCCTTTAGTGTCATCGGTAAACTCCTTTGTTCTGAACCATTCTAAGCGTCTAAGTCTCGCTTGTTCTCTTCGTACTTCAAGTGGCTCCCTGCCTAATTCCCTTAAGAGACCTGCCACACTTGTTTTCCTATTATAACAATTTATAACGAATCTAGTGGATTTCCTCTGGACTATATGTAATTCTTTTTGCCAAAGTTTTCTCCCAAGGATCCCAAATACTTGCGGAATATTCCAGATGAGGTCTAACTAGGGCAAAATAACACCTCTCTTTAACTTTATCATTACATTTCCCCACCACCCGTTTAATTGTTGGTTTAAAAGTTGGCCCTTATTTCCCTGTAAACCACTGTGTCGTCAGCAAATAATATGGGATTACTACTAACGAGTGATCTTAAGTATGTATATTAAGAAAAGAAGCGGCCGGATTACACTGCCCTGCGATACGCCCGAAGTTACATCTATATCCGTTGAGCACAACCCATCGATGACTACTATTTGTTTGTCGTACTGCATAGGAGAAGCTGCCAAAAACAGAGATTCATGCCATGAACTCCTTCACATATTCGCAAGAAACTCTTTAGAACAAATTGTTAAATCACTAACACCAGGCGCAGCACACTTGATATCTTTGCGACTTCTACGCCCGAAATCGTAACAAACGGAAATAATGGACTGAATCAGTGACCATACGGCTATTTTTGTAGAATTAAAAACTAAGTTCGTGAAAATAAAAAAAGGCGTAAAATATACTTACTCAACTAGGCAAATTTTGACGGTCTACGAAACTATTAAAAAGTAAAACTGAATTGCAGAATACAAGACAAAACCCTTGACAACCGATACAGAGAACACTTGGAAATATTTGTTAAACATTTTACGCGAAGAAATGAAGACGTATATTCCATTCAAACTTAAATGCGACAGTAAGGAACCTAGATGGTACAACGGGGGAGCCAGATCGGCATTGGGAAGGCAAAGAAGGCCACAGTCAGGTTTTAAAAAGGATGACGTAGTAAGACGAAAAGTATCATGCGCACAGCTCTACACTCTTTTAAATCTAAAATGACAAGCGAATATCTTGAGAGAAATCCAAAGTCATTCGGGTACTATATTAGGTGGTAGTAGTAGTAGTATTTAGGGGAGGCGACCGATAGCTGAGGCCATTTGCGCCATTAGTAGTAGTAGTATTTAGGGTAGGCGACCGACAGCTGAGGCCATTTGCGCCATAGGGGATGGACAGGAAAAGATGAAGGGTGGAGAGAAACCCGGCGTCAGCATTAGCCTACTCTTTGCGAAAGGCGCCAAGGGGTCCGCAGCTTAACGTCCCATCCGACGGACGTCGCACTCACTCAAAGTGCCCTCCACAAAGCACCTCAAGTAGGGATCGAGATACCACTGAAAAATAGTCATCACCGCCGGAACTTGAGCCCGAGCTCTCTGGATGGGAAGCCAGTACGATAGCCACCGCAACATCTCGATCCCCCCTCCTATATTATGGGTAAACGTCCAACTGTACATTCTTTGAATACGTAAAATGGAGATATTATTATGGACAGTGTTAAAAGGCAAATATTTGAAACAGGTTTTTCCAGAGCGTCTACAATGAAGACAAAAACGCACCAGACGATCCCCCACACCCATCCGGGGAACACATGAGCGATATAACACTGAGCAAGAAGGGAATAGAACATCTGCTCCGTAGTATTGAAGCAAACAAAGCACCTAGTCCAGAATAAATACCTGCCAGAGTAAAAAAGGAGTTAGCTGAAGACATGGCCCCGTTTTAAGAAAATATTTTTCTAAAATCGATAGAAGGCTCAGTTCCTCGCGACTGGAAGCTAGCCCATATAACTCCCATCTAAAAAGGCGGCGATAGGGATAAAACAACCAATTACCGACCCATTTCTTTAGCACCGATCTCTTGTAAAATATTAGAACACATTATATGTCAGTAACATCATGATATTTCTTGATTGTAGGAAAATAATAAGTCACAACCAGCACGGAGTTGATGAAGAGTAGATATTGCGAAACACAACTAGGTCTTTTCATTCACGATACACTTAGATCGGGAGACAGCAACAGAAGCAGATGCAGTATTCCTAGATTTCAAAAAAGCCTTCGATGAAGTCCCACACCATAAATTGTTACACAAACTTAAATGCTATGGAATCAATGATGAAATAATGAATCGGATTGGAGCCTTCTTGTCCGATCGCAAACAAATAGCAGTCATCGATGGGTTGTGCTCAACGGATAGAGAAGGGCGTCCCCCAGGGATGTGTAATAGGGCCATTCCTATTCTTAATATACAATAATGACTTAAGCGTACACGTTAGTAGTAATCTCAGGGTATATTCTGAAGCCACGGTGGGATACAGGAAAATAAGGAGCCAACTCGATCGCGACCTACTCTCTACAGACTTAGACACAGTCTCGGATTGGTGCAAGGAATTTAGGTCGCGTTTGTGGAGTAGTACATGTCAAATGTTTTTATATATCAATTCCAGTGTTTACCGTTCCTTTTAAATGTATATGAATGATTTTATCTTCGCTAGCCGAAGTTATTAGCGACCAACTAAATGAACTACTCTCTATCCTACAAAAGGCCTACATTGGTCGAGTATCCTATCCGCTACCTTACTCGCCGCTTCCGCCGTGTGTGGACTCCAGATTGATTAAGGGGAGCCCTGCACGATCGGAGGGTTGGCCTTAGGTCGATGAAGGAGGCTCCTATGTCCGGGCGGAATCTCCAGAGTCTCTGGTTAATGCCTTCCACTCGGCCCAAAACCAGAGACCCGCGATCCTCCCTCGGAACGATGCCGCAGACCGTTAGTCTCAGCCGAACACCCTCGACGCCCTGGACGCGCTTCGCCTCGGAGCTCAGTTCCCTAAGGGAACGGAGGACCCTCAATAGAACCATCATATGGCGGCCACTTGAACTACCTATCTCTACCATTCTTTCCCCACCCGTCCGCTGGCGTCTTACCGTAAGCAGTGCCCTCGGAGTACGGGTAGGGGCTGTAGATACGCTAGTACTCTCATCTGAGAGCACCTGCTACCTATTGGAGATGGGGATAGGAACTGCCTCCGCGGTGTCCAATCCCCGCCACAGTGTTACCTTCCCTATACCCCTAGAGATAACTCTTCAATCGTCCGATATGCGGAGGGGTGACACTCCTTCATTGGGAGGATTTAAACAACGAGGCTGGAGAAAATTATACCCAAATTAACAGCGAAAAGATTTTGGGAATATAATTAATGAAGATTAAATGTGAACTGTTTTCTCAGTTTTTTTAGCGAAGAGAATTTATTATAATCCCAGGGAATGTAAACATCAAATTGTTATAGTAAAACCTCTTTTGTAAGAACGAAATGTCGGACGTTTGGATGATTAGATGAGTGAATAAATAAATGTGGAAGGTTGTACGGAAGTAAAGCATTGGCATTAGCCTGGTTCCTCAACTAAGGCCGCCAGTATCATCAGCAACTTAGTACTCTGTCCGAGGAACGTTGTAGGGCCATCAAAGAGAGGAATCTAGGACCGCGAAGGCCCAGATAACCAGTGTCCATACCAATTCTAATCCCTCAAAGTCTTGAATACGTAACAATGGACCGATAAAGGCCTCCGTTTCTGTTCTTTGGTCATTATTACTTACTAATCAATAATCAGTAAGTTGGATTGCGGGTCGTACTTTTGGTTCATAAGGTTCAAAGAAGTACAGATACTCAGAGAGGACACAAAAGAGATTTTTGTTTCATGTGAATCGCGTAGAAAAAATACAGCTTTTAAGATATAGGTATCCAAGTTTCATTAAATGCACGAATTCCATAGTTTAGAATGAAAGGGAATACTATGAGAAATTTTTACTTCATTAATAAAAACTGAATTAGATGTACCTTTAGCAATTGAAAGTTATATTATAGTGCATAGTATCTAAGTAAAAGAAACGAACGGTATAGGTTGAATTATTCAAAACAAGTTTTACCATTGAATAATTTGTGTCGAATCGATTGCAATTATTGCTACATTATTGATTTTTTTATCAATAAACAGAGCCTTTTATGTGTGTAAATTTATCTGGAATTAGTTATAGCTCAGATTTCCAATTATCATTACATTTCACTGATTTCATACATTATTTGCCGTGCCATGAACTTGCATTTCATGCAAACGCAAAACTCAAAATAGCCCGGTGAAAGAATTTGTGCATTTTCTGTATTTGCCGCTAGGGTTTGTGGTAGGGAGCTGTCACATAACATACTGCTTTTTACCCAAAATACTACCCCGATTAATCCTACTTTTTTTTAGGTTGTCCACCCGTAAATGTTTCACCCAAGAACGGTCGTGACTGAGAGTAACGCCTAAGTATTTCATCGAGTCTAATTTAGTTCTTCCTGATGCAGCAGATGTTTGGGATGGAACTGTTCTTATTCCTTAAATTGATCACCAGGCCCTTTTTTACGTTTAACTCTGAATACCAAGTGTCACACCACCATTTTATTGCATTAAGGTCGTCTGCTAAAACTACACTATCCTCGGGACTGAGGATATCAATGTAAGCCATTGCGACGTAAATAGGCGTATCTTACTATTAACCATGGAGTTAATATCGTTAAGGTAAAGAAAGAAAAGAAGATGTAAGATATCAGTTACCTAGGGAACATCTGAAGCGAGTTCTACTGCATCAGAGGCAACACCATCCATGGCTCCACTTTGTACGCCACCATTCACCACCAAGTCTTTAATCCAGCTCAGGATATATTATCTATGCCATAGGCTTCTAGCTTCGTGAGTTTTTTTACCATAAGATACTTTGACGGAAACTTTCTTTTAAATCTGGAAAAACCGCGTCCATTCTCTCTCCCGAAACCAAGATATCATGAGCAAAAACCGAGAGTTGCGTCTTGCAGGATTCCGTGGATTCCTCTTGGAAACCGTGCTTGAATTCCAATATATTTCTTTCGGTGTGAATTATTTGAGCTCTCTTCCCAAATTCCCTCCATTCATGCGTTCGAGTTTATTGTCACTCGAAATTCGTCGTCTTTGGAAGAGAAAACACAACTCACCCACCGCTTTATGTGATCTAATTATAGGAAGTAGCCTTGATAATTAATTCGTTCAGTGACGTTCACAAATTTCATTATGTTATTGAGTGTCTTACTTTCCCTATTCTGATCTTATCATGAAATATAGCGCACAAGACAAAAATAAAATTTACACTTCTAATCTTTAAAAATTCCCGGGTCCTACCCCTTCGAAAAATGGTCCCATGAACAATAGAAGTGTCATTAATTCGTGAGAAACCAGTGATTTCGGGAGGAAGGATATTTCGTCGGGAAAAAACAATGGGTTGGTTTGGCATTGGCAATGAAAGAAGGGGAGGGGAATGAAAAAACAAGGAATGTCAAGGGGAGAATCGTTACCATGGCGAGCGCCTTGATCTCCGGCGAGAGCGGATGCCAACAAACAAAAGGACGCTGCTACCAGTGACACCACGATTTCCGGGAATGCTCTAGGAGAGTCGACCGTAGCTTTAAGAAGCCTCCTGGTCAAGGGCGGGTGTTTGAACTCTTCTACATCTACATCTACTAAATACCCCGTAAGCCGCCGCAAAGGTGTGTGGCGGGGGGTGTTAGGACACCACCCGTAATTAAGAAAGGAAAAAAACCGCATGCAAAATCCACAATTTTATACCATTCGCAAACAAAACATGGCATGCATTCATGCAAGAACACATACACCCCACACACATGCAAACACTCAAACCACCAATTAGCATACACATGCACCCACAAATACACCTAATATCTTTGAAATGTTTAATTTTGTCCCGACTTGTAAATAAAATGATTTTAATATTTCTAAAGTGACTTCATTTTCTTACTATTATGATTTCTGATTGCTCGCGGAAAGAATGAGTATTTCTATCTATCTGTCTTGGAATCTATCTCCCTTAGTTTATCTTTGTGGTCTGATCTACCTAAGTAGTGTGGGGTCATAATAATTCCTTCAATGTCATCGTTAAACTCGTTTGCTCTGAACCTTTCTAAAAGTCTAAAGCCTCGTTTGTTCTCTTCGTACTTCAAGTGGCTCCCAGCCTGAACTCTTTACTGTCATGTTTCCATGTGGTGCACGGCTTGCGTTTGAAAGCAGTGCAAGCATTCATTACCGAGCACATTAATTTTACACGGATTACCACTCTCTCTCATCATCGCCGTATCCCTCAACTGAGTCGCCCTGAGCCGCCAATCCCTTCGAGTCGACAAATGTCCTCTCTTTTCCGTTCGATGTCACTTGTTCGATATAATCTCTTATAATAATATAGTATCTCATTTGGGAGATTCCTCTGCAGTCCCTCCCGTTCACTCGACCCCCGACGACTCTCTGCCCACGAGGCCGTCGCGTGTCTAAACGTGTCAGATAAGGCTCTCCCTTCATCCCCTCTAAGTTTACACACCAGAGGTCTCTCCTCTCCTGCTCTCTGCACTTTCCTTTTCGTTAATTACGCGAGCCGTCCGTTTGATCGCCATCGTTCTGTAGACCATACGTCACAGCGCCGCGTTTCCGGTGGAGCCAATCTTTTCGTCAGCTGATACGTATTGGTCGTGCCTCACTGCGTTTGAGTTTTATCCGCTTCACGGTTTTGCTACCACCCTCTTCCCCTTGCCCAAGTGTGATTTCCGCTGTGGGAAATGGACTCTCCTTACCTCCGTTTCCTTTTTGTACCGCTCTAATGTATGCTCAGAGTGCGCCGGTGGGCAGTTAGTGCTGTTTATGACGTTCTTACGTGTACTTGTAAAAAGCCGTTCCCTACCGGCTTTCCTTTCTTGTCGGGTTAAGATTTCATATTTTATTCCTAGTTTTAAGTTTCTCCTTCTCGCAAACCACACTTCCACTTCATCCATGTTGCTTTCTTTCAATGTCATGCGTTTCTTATGTACAATGGCCGGTAAAGGGGAGACTTCACTCACCGGGACGGTTTATACTTACCCGCATGGGCAGTCAAGGAAAATTTCGGTGGCGTGCTCCAGATGCATGCTGAGGCGATGTCTCGATTCAAAGATTTTTTTGCCGGCGACAGTATACTTATCTCCCGCGAGCATGCTCTCGACCGACCGCCGTTTGTGTTCTTTCAGTCATTTCCTTCTCGAGTCACCCATCAAGGCTCATTCTGCTGCCCTCTAGTAGGCAAAACACTTCCACTTTCAACTTTTTTGGACAAAATGTTTCCCCTTCTACGTGGTACCCGACAAGCCGCAGGTAGGATGTGAGGCAGGAGTTTATTCAACGCGAGGCATGGGACATAAAAAATTAATTTTTCCTAAATTTAATGTAAGTAATATATATCTAAAACAATTAAAATAATGAAGGCAGTGTTAAATCTTGGCATATGCTTAACGGTATCTAAGAGCAAAATACTTCTTTGCGCATGCTAGACGAGCCGTTAGTATCATGAATAGAAATAAAACATAGGTTAGATAAAATAATGGCAACATAGTGGACTACTTAGAATGAAAACAATACGTTTTTCCTCTAACGCAGTTGTTTTAAATTATTCTGAGCCCATATCGTTCTGTCGGTTATGATATCTCTAATCTCACCATCATGGTCTCTCCTAACGCAGGGCGATGTGGCCATTCATGCATTTTCGACATCAGTGCTCAAGAGATCTATTTCCGATCAACGTGAACGTAAGAGACTTACTCTGTAATTTAATTGCCGGTCGTTGAATTAATCCCAACCTATTTTGGAATGAACTGCTACTTTTTCAAGAAATACATTTCTGCACGCTTGTTGAATTTTCAATGAAATATAAACTCTTCCGATAGTTCATCGAAATGACTGAAGGAGAAGGCATTGCATGAATTGTACTTTGAGACATGAAATTTTAAAGAAGATCATATTGATACATTCCTTTTAAAGATTGGAGAATGAAATTAATTAGCTTAAGAATGTAAATTACATTTCTGAATAAAAGAAGATATTTATCGCTTTATTTAAGTCTGAAAACTAATTTCTTTGTAAAAGTAATAAATCCGTAGGAAAATATATCAAATATTTTTTTTCATGCGTAAAGTATTTTCTTCGGCAGACACTGAGCCATTAAGGCATACATGACGATAAAATAGCGCGATGAAGTGTAATTTCAGTGTTTATTGAGCAGAAACGCACAGCTTAGTGAGTTCAATTAGGAACATTTTTTGTTCTGATGATATTATTAGGCTTATTGTTCAATAGCTTGACGTGCACAGGTCATCAGCCATGGATTTTGAGTGTTTTGCTACTGTACTACAGAATATTTTCTTATTATTGATCTAAAATTCTAAATTAAAAGCACATCTTTTTAAGTTTTCCACCCTATAAGTATGACCATCATTAAATTTATTATGCCAAGAGAATATTTCTTACTGCATCCTAAGGTGCTATTATTTGTAGATGATAGTATATGCATTTGCATGCGTGTAAAATGAAAGAATTTTTGCATGAATGTGTACGTCACTTTGGGTATAGGTTTGCATGTACAGGGTTCGTCCGGAAAATAAGTGTACTGAGCTCAGGAAAAAAATTTATTACACTTTTACATATCTTAAGCTAATATTCATCAAAATAGGACCCTTGTGAGTCGATACACTTGTTCCAGCGGCGTTCCCATTCCTGGAACGCTCCCGCGAAGGCATCATCGGGAACCTCTCGAAGACTCGTCGTCGACCTCTTCTCTGCCCTCCACGAACATCTTGTGCCACCGAAAGATCATGTTTCTGGACATGGCTGACTCCCCGTAAGCCTGGTTAATCATACCGACAGTTTCGGTAGACGATTTCCCAAGCTTTATCGCAAATTTGATGGAATAACGCTGCTCCAAAAACTTCGGCATCGCGTTCCGTGACGTGGGTCGAAGCGTGGAGGTTCGCGTTAACAGAGCTCCTCACTACACCACAGCTCAGAGCCGACTGCCTTTTTCAGCGTCGCTTGCCAACATACCCCCCTCCAATCGCAGCCCGTCAGAGCGGTGCTGGGCGCGCCTGGAGCGGCGCGCCCAGCCCAGGAGTCAGTACACTTATTTTCCGGACGAACCCTGTATGTATGTGCTGATTTTGCATGTGGTTTCGTTCCCTTTTACGGGTGGTGACCTAACACCCCCCGCCGCACGCCCTTGCGGTGGCTTGCGGAGTATTATGTAGATCTAGATGAACATAATGTTTTTCCTCAGTGTCAATTGACAAAGTTAACTTTTATGTTGATTTTTATTCGTAATACCGAAGGAATTATCTGGTAACTTGGGCAAATTAACGCAAAATTAGGAAATAAAATGCTACGAATCCTAACGCACTCTACAGGTGGCCCAAGCAAATGTTTGTTCTTTTCTTGTCTTATACCAATATCGCCATGACGAATGGCTTTTCTTAGATGTCATTTAGACTTTTAAAGTGTTTCTCATTCCCACAAAGAATTGATATTTTGTAAAGATTTGAATGTCTATGTTTCATTCCAGGATGTGTGGTCGCACACTCCCTTTTAGTTCATCTGCTCAGTATTAACAATTAAACCATTGGTTTATCCTGTACAGTAAATTGTGTATATTTTGTATTTTTGACAGGATTATTTTCTTGGACTTGACGCATGCCGAACGATTCGTGATTCTCTGCGGTATTTTTGCCTCTGGCATCGCTTGAAGATCAGCTCCAAAGCTCAAATGCAGTAAGTTAATACATAGATTAATAATATTATTCCTGTTAACTGCTATTTTAAGGCAACATTTAATAATAATAACCAAGCAATTGAATGACTGGTACTATTATATTTTATTCCTGAAATGACAACGTATTATTATTTATCCATAAATATGGCGTCAAGATGTTGAGACAAGCTGTAAGCCAATCGAAAAGGGATCTTTGACAACCTCATCTCTCAATTTACTGTCTTCCGACAAATTTGCCGAATTTATCGACGGAACAATTAACACTGTATCTTTTTGCTCAGATGTTCGCTGCTGTACTTCACTTACCCTTTGTCCGTTTAAATCGCTCTTTATGTACTCGTTCTTTTCAGAATTAAATGCCCATAAATATTTCTCTGATTCATATTATTGCAAACTGTGAAATGTATCCCAGTAAAAAGCGTTAAATTAGCATACGAAGGTGACTGTGGCGTTGAAATGTAAAAGAAATTATTTATCATTAAATTATCAAAATATTGATTTCCCCCATGGGAAAGGATTGTAGTCTTCCCAAAACGAAAGTTTAGTATTATGAACTCCAGATGTATCACCTAATCATAACAGCAGCTAAATGATCACTGAGAGACCTTAAGGCCATGATTGAAATACACTTTCCTATGACGTATATCGTAAAGAATTTTCAGCTTAATCTGTAAATATAAGTGAACACAAAAAACTAGTAAACACGAGGGCTGTCCATAATGATTCGTACCCCGCTCCATACCGTGTGCCTAATATTGGTACAGTTTTCATTTATTAAATATTACAGATTTAACCGTATGAGATTTAAGGTGTTTGGGCAGTAATGCATACCAATTTACAGGTACCCGTAAATTTACCTGTATGTATGGTTCGTTTTCATTATGAAGACCGTGGTTTCCTTGCTGTTGCATTATGCTTGAGGAAGTGAGATTATAGAGATGAAAATGTGCATTAAGTCAAGGCCAACAACAATTTACTCTTCTGACGGTCTTCATGCCGGCGTATGTCATATGATTTTGATATTCAAACCTCTAACTATATGACCGTAGAATTATGAAAAGTTCAGAAAAGCTTGGACTGATGAATTTTTTTTAAGAAAGGAAATGATTTACATGGTGTTTCCATAAAAATGTTTGCAGTGCATATATTTGTTTGATTTTGAATATGAAATGTTACGGGTAGAATTATCACTATATCAATGAGGGAGGAGTTTATTGTTCTTATTTCATATTTTGATATAACCTGCCGATATATCCAGGGGTCTAAACGTTTGTCTCCATGCCGAAATGCAACTCGAGGGCTGTACATTATTCTAAAAGTCTTTGTTGTCACTATCACCATTGTCTCTGGAGGGAATTCTTGTTTCTCCAGTATCTCCATCCCACGCATTGTCTTTTTTCATTGCAATTTTTCAGATGAGAGCAGAATCTCCTTTGGAATTCAGTGTAGTCCTCGTAACTTGCCTCACACCCTAATTGTGGTCCAGCAATTGGATATTTACATTTATATGCCGTCCGAAGTTAATAATGAAAAGGTGGCCAGTTTCAACGTTGACATTACAGTTGATAGTTGTTTAATAGTGCCGAGTGTGTTATTTTCATTACTTTATGTTTGTCGCAAGGGGCCGATAATTCTTGACGACATGCTGCTTGAACAAAGTATTCATTCTGTGGTGTGGGTCTTTTGGAGAGAGCCGTCACAATCACGCCGACTTTCTTTTAATTAAATTGTTAAAATGTGATATTTCTACATATCCTTTACTATTCAGTCTCACATTATGAAGTACCTTGCAAGCAACCTCTAGGGTGTGTGGCAGATGGTGAGTACAGACCAGACTACACCTACATGTACATAATATCCACATAATACCCTGCTAGCCGCCGCAAGGACGTGTGGCGGAGGGACTATTTTTAACACAAAATGCTTTAACCCCATAGCGCGGTCGGACAAGGTTATTCTGAACCCTTATCGTTCGTGAAAAAATGGGAACTTCAATCTATCTGTTCTGCATTTGATCTCTCTAGTTTTATGGACATGATCTATCCTACCATATAAGACTAGTGATTAATTTGCAACGTCATCAGTAAAGGGACATCCTTCCAATTAATGCAAGAGATGATACCTGTAATTCAACCTTCACTCTGCGAGTGATGCCCAGCCTAGCTCATTTAATATTTTGGCTATGCTGCTAAGTTTATCATAACAACGTTTTACAAATCTAGCTCCACTACGCTGCATGCGAACAGATTCGGTAATCAATCCAACTTCGCGAGGATCCCATATGCTTGCAGCATATTCCAAATGAGACTTAATCAGCGAAAGATAACATTTCTCTTTGACTTTTTCATCACATTTACCAATTACTCTTCCAATAAACCCTATTTTTTGTTAGCTTGTCCGCTTAGTCCCCGTATGTGTCTCACTGTGGAGAGGACGTGAGTGAGAGTAACGCCTGAGTATTTGATAGAGTCTAAACTTTCTATTTCGATGTTCCTGATTCAGAAGGCGTTCAGGGGGGAATCGCTCTTCTGTCTGCTGCTACTGCATGTCCCTTATGCGTAGTGAATGGATACATGTTTACTTGCTTTAGGTAGAGAAAACTATATTCGAAGGGGTACTTATGTTTTCAGTTTCTCTGAAAGATGAGATAAACAACGATATTCAGGTGCTGTGATTATTATTTTTGCGGGTTTTTAAGGCTCTCAACTCTTTTTAAATAATTTTCAGTTTCTGTTTTCGTCCAATGAGAGCCAAAATATTTGTGACCATCGAGGAATCTTCAGATGAAATGGGAAAAGGCACTTTTGGAGTATTCTTATTCCAAGAGCGTCAATAAGCGAAAGTCTACCACCAATAACACAACACAGATCTCACAGATACAGTAAAAATAAGTACGCCGTCCAACAGCAGCTGCTAATTTGTTAGACTTAGCGTTGTTTAGGACGATACATGTCTTGTTCGAAAAGTAAAAAGGCATTCTTTTTCGACAAGTTATACATTGTAAAGAAATGGATGTGGAAGAAAAGAATGGATCAATGTAATGCTAGACGGCGACTTGCGAAAAGATGAAGAAAGGATCCTCAGATCGCAAAATGCGGGGAAATGATAAAAATAAAACTGCATTCCTATGTGGGAAGGAGGCAAAAAGATGAAAGGCAAACATTCGCGTACTTCTTCCTGTCAATTCTCATGGTGCCTACCATGTTCCCTTCCTTTGAAAAACTAACATAATTTCTTTTTGTGCACCTTCATTTGTAAATTAAAATAATTTTTAGTTTTTAGATAGAAAATATACAGCTTAAGAAAACTGGTTTACCTCCAGTCATTATTTCCTTCTATTCTTAGGCATTTTGGGTAGCCTATGCAGATTTTTAACACTGTTTAGAATTCAAATCAAAGTCCCATCACGACATTTATTCATGAAATTGCTGCGTAAATTGATTAGAGCAAGTATAAGAAACCTCAGCCACCGCAGAGGGGTGCATAGAAGAGTTAGCGCCCTCAGACGAATTCATAGATGATAGCACTGAGGCCATCTTCGGGCGCTTTCCAGTCCATCGCCTCCCTGCCCCGCGCCAGGCATGTCCCCTCGACATAGAGAACCCATAGCCTAGACCTAGATTTCGCGTCCCACATATTTTTAGGCTTCTTCGGAAAAGAAAATATACATATCTCTGGAAATGACCATGAAAACTAAATGAAAATCTATGATCGCCAGTTTCATTTCCTATGCCTACTATATGATTGACCCACTTCGGTCAACCAATCCCGAGTTCCTCACACTTCATTATTGCAACAACTACGAGTTCCTTCCGTTTTATTTTTTCGAAATCGGAATGGTTTCTCACTCTTCAGTGAACTGAATTCAACTACAAAGGCCGCCGCATAGGCCGTAAATACCGTTTATACGCGTCCTTTGAATCTGAACGTTAGCGTAATATTTTGGACACTGGATGTTCCGGCACATCGCAAAAGTAGAATAAATTCCCATCGTATTTGTATTAATAATCGTGTTTTTTGGACCGTACTTCTGCATCTACATGGTACCCTCCAAGACACCGCCAACAGCTATGTGTGGTAGAGGGTGATTCCGCATTAGGCACGCAACATTAAAGTTAAATGCTGCTTTAATGTTAGTCACCAAGAATATGTTAAAATATTCCAATACAAGGAATAATTTTTTTACATCAGTTATATGCACGAAGATTCTAAGTGTGAAAAACTTCTCTCCGCGTGAGAGACGAGCTGCTTGTTAATTAATTAATAAATAGTTTTTGGGTGACACAGACTGAAGGGCGATACATTTCTTTACCTCTGTTAACAAAACACAACCGGGCATCTCAAACTTCAATTGGCTCATCTTCAATTCCACATACTTGCTTCTTCCATTCTTTCTGTCAGTCATGCATCACATTGCCAATCAAAAGGCCCTCCATTCACCTTCCATTATTCCTTTGGATTTCAGCCAACAAATCCTCTCGCATTCTCCAGGCTCTAGTAAAAAGAACAAAATATACTATTCCTAACATTAACTGTTCCTTAGGTTACAGCATGTCTTTGCCGTGAGCAATTATAGTGTACTGTTGTCACAGTTTGGTGGCAGAGAATTTTTTAACGGTTACCGCATCAATATTTTCTACTGAACCTCCGATGGACTACAACATTGTCACGGTGGAAGGGATTGTGCGTTCCGATGACCCCTAAAGCTTTGCTGGCCAAGGCAATGATGATTGCTCCCGGTAGGGTCACCCATGCCAGATGGGTGGAAGGTTAGGACCCAGACAAAAGGTGTTCTACCCAGCGTCTATTCCTCAGTGAAGCGGCTGCAAAGGCGTCTGACCCCAGTGGGTGACCATTGAGTGATGGTGTCACGTTAATAACACTATTGAAGAAAGCAACGGAAAATTACCTAAATTGTTATTCCCAAGAATTTTGTGATGGACAATATAGAGAATATGTACGACTATAGTATAGGATGTATAGTATAGTATAGGATGGACAAATAGAGTCTTGGCAAGTACGGAACTAGGCCCAATCGGCCGTCTGTTGTGCCCGGCAACGTGGGACGTAAGGCTTCCGCGGTCGTCGTCTCACGAAACCATTGCAATAGAAAACCGACAGCAGCAGGACAGAACACACAGGAGAAGAAGACCTAAGTAGTTAGAATAGGAACTTGGAATGTCAGGACAATGTTGAGGACAGGAAAATTAGAGAATATTAAACAAGAGATGGAAAAGGGAAATATAAATATTTTAGGTCTTTGCGAGGTAAGATGGAAGCATGGCGGGGATTACTAGAGTGATAATCATAGAATAATATATATTAGTGGGGACAAGAGCCAACGAGGGTTTGCCATAGTATTAAATAAAGAGGTAGGAAGAAGCGTAGACAACATAGAACAGGTAATGGATAGAATATTACTAGTAGAGATAAAAGCAGAACCGACGAACTTGGTCATTGTTCAGGTATACATACCACCCAGCAACCATAAGGAGGAAGAAGTCGATAGGATATGCGATCAGTTAGAGGGCATAAACCTGTAGGGAAACATTTGATAGTGATGGGGGATTGGAATGCGACGATAGGCGAAAGTAGAGATGGTGATTAGGTGGGGGACTTCGGTTTAGGTGCGAGGAGTGACCGCGGGGAGAAAGCAGCTGAGTTCTGCAGGAGACGGGCTAGTCATCACCAACCCTTGGTTTAGACACCACAAAAGATGCAGGTATACATGGAAGATACCAGATGAATCAGATGTGTATTAATACATTTTATTCTGGTTGGACACAGATTTAGGAAATGTGTGCTCAATTCGCACAGTATCCCGGGAGCGGATGCGCACTCTGACCACAGTTTAGTTGTTATGAAGTGTTGCGTCCGTTTCAAAAATTTAAGGCTGAGCTGGCTGGTTAGGAAATTGAATTTAGAAGAATTAAATGGTTTGAAAAGGAGGTAGTCCCAGCAGGCTATAAGGAAAATCATGGATTATGGTAAAAAGCTGAGTACTATCGAAGAAAAATGGGAATATATTGAGAAAGGGATTGCGAAAGCCGCGAAGGACACTATAGCAACCGTTAATTGGGAAAGGAAACCATGTATCACGGATTAGATGATTACAAAGATGGACGAGAGGAGAAAATGGAAGAATATAAACACAGAGTTAGACAAAATCAAGTACAAAGAGTTAAATAATAAATTGAGGTGGCAAAAAATAAAGCAAAAGAAGCATGTTGGAAGAGGCACTGTGGGGATATCGAAAGTTTGCTTAGGAAGGATGCAATTTGTGCACTATACAGCAAGGTTGAATTACTAACGGGAACTAAGAAGGGAAGATATGTGCTAGCAAGATAAGTCTGATAAGATAATAGTTGAAACAGAAAAGATCCAAGAGAGATGGATGGAATATATTGAAGGGTTGTATGGTAAAGACCTTAGGCCAACAAGGTTAGACATAGAAAAGGAACATGATGTAGAGGAAGATAGCTTAGGTCCGGGCATACTCGACGATGAGATAGAAAGGATAATAAGGGAGATAAAACTAAATAAGGTCGTGGGGGTGGATAACATTCCTGTGGAACTACTGAAATATATAGGAAAATGTGGGAGGAAGAGGCTATATGGGCTGATTCGTAGTCTCTTATGAGGAAGGAATCTGGCCGGAAGACTTTGTAAGATCAGTGTTAGTTCCTATTTCGAAAAAGGTAAAGACTATATCATGTGAGGACTAAAGGACAAAAAGTTTGATATCCCACGCTGTAAAGTTGTCCTCAGTATCATAAACAAAAGGATAGAGAGTAGAGAAAATGATTACTTAGGAGATGATCAGTTTGGGTTTAGGAAGGGGAGAGGTACGCGTGATACCATTGCAGTAATGAGATCATTAATCGAGAGGTATATATAATACAACCAGCAAGTATTTAACTATTTCGTAGATTTTTAAAAAGCGTTTGATAGAGTGAATTGGGAAAAATTAATGAGTGTATTGCAGAAAATAGGAATATTTTGGAGGGACAGGAGGAAAAGGCGCAACCTGTACATGTCTCAGACTCCTCGGGTGCGAGTGGGGAATGGGGAGTCCGGATGGACAGTGTTAGGAATAGGTGTAAGGCAAGGTTGCCCATTATCACCGTTGCTGTTCAACCTGTATGCAGAGGAAATGATTAAAGAGGCATGGGAAGAACTGGAGGTAGGAATGAAAGTGGGCGGGGAATTTGTAAAATCAGTTAGGTTTGCTGATGACCAAGCTTTAGTTTTTTCAGTCGGACAAGGGGTTGCAAGTATTGCTGAGTGGATTGGGAATTCAGTGCGACAGGTATGGGATGAGAATCAATATTAATGAAACAAGGGTTATGTGATTTTCCAGAAAGAAAACGGCTAAACTTAACATTTAAATAGGAGGGCAAAAACTAGAGCAGGTGGAACAGTTTACGTATCTCGGAAGTGTTTTGGACCAACACGGTCAAAGTGTTAGGTACGTAAGGAGAAGAATTGCGGTAGGCATAGAGGCTTTCACAAGGAGGGGGGAGTTGATGACAGGAACGTTGAGTAAGAAAACGATACTTATTAAGAAAAGACGCGTAAAAACTTTGATATGGAGCGTAGCTATGTACGGCGCGGAAACGTGGTCCTTGAAGCAGGAGGATAGACGAAGATTTGAGGCTTTTGAAATGTGGGTTTGGAGGAGAAAGGAGAAGGTGAAATAGACCGAAAGGAAAACAAATGGAGGAGTACTAGGTATGCTGGTTAGTGTTGCCAATATCGTGGGTTGACTCTCCTTTTAAGGAGAGAACGAATGTTTAGTGAAGCCTTATCAAATCTGCTTCATTTCATGGACAATTTATTACATTAAACAAGTACGTAGATGCTCATAGATATTGTCGGTGCGCACTAAGTTTGAATGCAAGTATCCCATGACACATTTACGATGCTTACAATGGAGACCCAATAGTTCTGGAGTTTATAAGTAGATATAAAGATACTAGTAAATATAAAGGCACACTTATCTCTGTTGGCGGACCACTGGGAAGTAAGAAGCAGAGGGTAGAGTTGTCTACAGTTGCGTTGAATACTTCCATGTCCTACTCGGAATTTTTCCTTAATCCATGCACGTCAGGTCATCGGCAGTTGTGTCAGTAATCTTTGAACTGCTTTTTTGGATAAAAATGAGACATAATGAAACTAATGGTTGTAAATATACATGTTCCTTTAATTGTAATTTTCGTGGTAAAGGCTGAACTACATTATACATATTTATTTAATCGCAGAGTAAGGTCAAGGATTAATTACAAGGACTGAGCGATGAACGATATCGGCGCATGAATGCTGGAATGTGAAGGAATGGACCGTTGCTGGATAGCTTTGAGATTATCTTCGGAGCAACCCTCAGATTGGTAACATATGATGGTAATCCATTTATAAATAAAAGGGAAACGGAACTTGCCGTTTTTCTTATATAATTTATATTAACTTCTTATTGGGGTTGGGAGTTTCTAAATTATAATTGGCTCGAGTCCTAACATGGCCTAATGATCACGGCCTTGTTCTTCTCTCAGACGTATTTCGGCTCTAAAAATGGTCCTTAAGCCCAAAAAATCACCTTCCTCCTAATCTTCTATACAATAGCCGAAGTATTCCTGTCAAGGTCGAAGTCAGCGTCACATGTTTCAGGAATGGAAAAGAGTGACGGGGTAAATTCTGTTTTTAACCTCCAGAGCGAGCGAATGATCGCAGAGATGAGCGATCGATCTATGGTTCAATGGGCCGCGCAACGTTCGATTCCAAGATTTAAGAGAATTCCTGAGAGTAAACTTTCGCTCCCGAAGAAGGGAAGACTCTGGGAGGAGTACCGCTTTCAGAGCACTCCGTTGATCGCGGGGCACCCTCCCTCTCCCGAACGTTTCAAAAGATAATGGAACGCGCGTATATTTTCCTCCTTACTGTGTTACAGCATATATTTTGTAAGCGAACGACTACTGAACTGGATGTCAGGTGAAATTGATGAATATTATTTTATCAATGATGTTCCGCGTAGGCGATTTCTGAAATAACATTGAAGGATATTCTTTGGAAGTGTATCTGACGCACTATTTATACGGACGTAAACTGAAAAAGTATGGAGCGAACTTTCAGGTTACGCCGAAAGCCGCAACGAGGGCAAGGTGATACGATACCACCCATCGGGGGAGTATTTCCCAAATACCTACATGCGACATGGAAGGTCAGTTGTTAATTACGAGTATATATATGTATATGTGCAGCGTTAACTACTTAGATATGCGGGCAAACTGAGCTGGTCAAGGTTCAGAGAACTAGAATGTTATGGGGAACTTGAATGCTGCGGTAAACAGACCTTCAGATTGAAAAAATAATGTTAAATATGAAAAATAATGTCCACAATAACTATTTTATGAAAGTAAGAAACAAAATGGTTGAAACGTCGCAAATTATCTTTTTTCCAGTACCAAATGTAATTGTTTCCTTCTGCTCGAATCAATAAAATGGCCTTATTTCTCATTTTTACCAAAGCTGCGGTCACACGCTGTGCATTGGGTGGCTCTGAAAACTGTAAAAGTTGACTTCCTTGGTCCCTTATCTTTTCCTGCGAATACGCCGACCAATACCAATTATACGCCTGCAATCACTTCTTCTGTGCTTTTGTTAAATTCATACGATTAATATCTTCGAGTTTGGCAGATATTTCCAGCGATTTTTTTCTCGTGATTACGAATGCAATTCTGTCCATAAAAAACTTTTTTCTTATTACTTTTGCTCCTCTGTTATTATCTTAAGTAGACACTCTTCCTCCAGAATCCTCATTATAGCGTTTTCCCCTGATATGCTCGATCCGCATAAATATAAAGGACGTTTCCGTTGCTGATTCGATTCGTTGTTCAGCCTAAACGCATAATATTATTCGCATACAGGATCAGGTGGGTCCGCAAGCCTCACCGATGTTCCTTGCTGCTAGCCTTGTATGTAAGGCCCTGTTGTGACGGACGGCACTAGGCGTCGAGTTCTACCTGAAATATATCACGCCAGTAGCGGTTGACGACACTACGCGTTTGTCAAACTCAAACGCTTCTCCATAAAAGACACATGAGGAGTCCTAGAGAGAAAAATCCTCATACACAGAGATAAACAACGAACACGCGGACCCAGATTCTTCAGGTTACCTGTTTTTCCATCCTTCAGTTGTCGCGCACGTGGTTGTCTTCTGCGCAAGCCGATGATCTTACATGGAAACGGCTTGCAGTGCATACGCTTAGTGTGCCTGAAACGTGGGCATGTGATCCCTCGTTTGCGAAATAAACGCAGCTGCCGAGGAGAATGGCAACCGGATAGAGAGGAGAGTAAGCACCAGAATTTTTGGAAGAGAGAAGTTTCTCGCGGCTTGTTATCGTGAGCCAAGCCGGAGGGGCAGCGCCAGAGTTTGAACTATTATTTCAGCTCGACTTTTTCCATGCGAAGCTCTCACCTTTTTCTCCCGAGCTTCCAAGTTCCGCCCCTCCTCCCTCCCCCCCTCCGCTCGCGAAGTTCGCCGCGCCCTCTCACGGGGAAACTGGCAAAGAGGACTTGACTTGCCATCGAAACGGAAACTCTTCTTATCTCGATCTCTTCTCATAACCTTGCATTATTGTTCTCACACTCAAAATTGAAGGCTTTTTTTTGTTTTAAGTGGCCTAATTTCTTAAACATTCGTTTAATAATTTCATTAACTGGAGATCAATGTTTAGATTGCTTCAACGCACGACAACACAGTTACTTCAAACGTACGCTCATTGCGGGGGCAAGGGACTCCATGTAACGCTTAGGTATCATTGGGGGATGATGTGGTTGTCGGAAAAAAGAGAAAAAAATATGTGGAAACAGGACACTTCATAGAAATATTACGCATTAGAGCCCTGAACTAATGTGTATTGTGTCCAGATCAGCAACCAGTGCTCACAGTTCATCCAAAAAATCAATAAATGCAAAATATTTCTGCTCGTAGCACCAGAATGAATGACCACAAACACGCTCGACCTCTGTGAATTAGAACTATAAGCACTGTTACGAGTACGACATTAATAGATTTTGAATATCGACATAAACGGAACTCAAACTTGCGCAGTTAAAGTGACATAAAACAATAATGACCATTCTCATTAATCAAAATAATAATTTAAAATTCAATCTGAGACGGGAGAGTTGCTATAATTTCATCAGAATTTGATAATATATTTACAAGAATCAACCTTAAATGTGGTTCACCCTCGCCTAAAACTGTGCAGTGCCGTAATCGTAGAGAAAAAAAGATATTTTGAACGATAAGGGGGGTAGTGAAATTAGATTTTTTATTTCTGGATATAATCTTTTTCTATAAATCCTAAAAAATAGTCAATTTTTTTATTTAAATTTTGTATAGAATTTCTCCTTGGGATAAGTTATTCAATATTTATATGAAATCGAAAAAATTATGTAGAATAATCAAGATAAAAATAAAAATTTTTTATGACCCAACCAATTTTTCTTTGAGATTATTTTTTAAAGTTTCAACAAAAAATTCCAATAAGTTTTTCAGGCGAATTGAAAATATAGTATTGATTTTAGGTCAATGGATGTCTTTGGACGAAATGTAATCGGGAAGACATGAAAACATGCAAGACTATTTTGTGTGGTTTCTTTTTACACGAAAATAATTTATTTTTAAAATACCCTACCTTGTCCCTGATATTGATTATCTACGTCTATTGACCCTGAAGAGTCATATTTAATTTTGCGAAAAATCTGCGAAGCAACAGATTTTAAATCCAATTTGGCCTAGCATAAAAAATATTGAGTTGATCTGTCATGGTGACGGAGGAGAAATATCCCAAAGTCATCTTTCCGGTCAAGCAATCTTTGAATCATTTGTCCACGTGGCAAACACCTAATGTCAGTATCCAATAACAGTACACAACAACACAAACAATGCTATTTGACACCTTTCACTTCAATGAAATTCGCCGCATTCACGGTTCCCATTGTAATTTATGGCAAGTTAGAAATTAGTGATTCCGCAGATAAGGATTCCTTACATCTGATGAGCCGGTGCTATGCTTCGTGTGGAGCGGCCTCTTTCAACTAACCCTTAAATCTTTTGCCAACTGATTAATTTGCTTAATCTGTGGAAATTACTGCGCAATTAGCACAACATTTCTTACGCTTTAAAAACTTGTTCACAATATTGAAAATATCCTCAATATTATTTTCATATTTTCGTTTACGCGTAGGTCTTATTTTTTTGCTCCCATGAGCGAACCCCCAAACAACTTCAACAGCCAGCATTTGGGTCGATCGTGGCTCCCACCCGACAATTATATGTATATATATATATATATATATATATATATATATATATATATATATTTTTTTTTTTTTTTAAGGTAATCTACCGGTTAAGGTAGGTTTTTGATTGGACACAACTACCAAACAAACATTTTATTACTCCTAACAAAACACAAAATCCATCATCCTACTCTATATCAGGTCCCTCATATATATATATATATATATATATATATATATATATATATATATATATATATATATGTATGTATTTGAACGGCACAATAGAACCAAATAAAATAGGAAGAAGGCCTATGAGATGGCCGAAAGCTCAAAACAATCTACAATGTGAGTGTCCTTTTAAGTGTTACTATTTTATTTGTGTTCCATTGTGCCGTCCAAATATTATACTGTTCCTGTGAGTGTTTCTATATCGATATATATATATATATATATATATATATATATAATATATATAAATAAAACACAGTAATCAACCCGAAGGTCGGTTTAGTAGGTGATGGTAGAGATCACCCAGTACTAAGCCCTATACGGCGTGTGAAAATTCACACATCAGGGTAGGGGGGGCAGATCCTTTCCCTTTGCCGGTTATGGTTTCCCAGGAAGACCTGGTACCCGAAAAAATCACTTCAGCTTGGGTGGACCTGCAGGTGCCCAAAGTGCCTTGCCCGGGAATCGAACCCGGGACCCTCCGGTCAGCAGTCCAACGCTCTACCCACTGGACTACCGCGACCCATATATATATATAAATATATATATATATAGAGAGAGAGAGGATCATTATTGCTGCCCACTTTGATTGATTCTACTACACTTCATGCCAGCAGTCAGTACCCAATGTGCCGATCAAATTCCAATTTCTTCGCCACGATTTCTGTTTCGTTTTGAGTGGCTAAGGTGTACCAACAGAATCATATTTTACTGAGGGGCCTGTAGGACACTCCTAGTGATAAGGAGATTAATTCTTAATACATTAGCTTGGAGTATACACATATGGACTATTATAGTAATAAAAGGGACGAAACATGAGTACTCGAATGTTTGTCGGTTAGTTAACAGGGAGTGGTAAACTTCTCCAAAGCAATCCTAGCAATTTTTGCTGTCAAAAAGCCACTAAGTGACAGTTAATTCTGATAATGCTTCAAAAGTGTGAAATGACGCTGCCTTTTCGCTCTCTCCTTGCAAATCATCGATCTGGGAAGTGGCGAGGATGGGCGACCTTGGTCATTTGGGATTCCAGGCACCGCCGCAGCATCCAGAACTACGGACCCGGCGAATTCTTTCCTCGACGGCAGGCGAGGCGGGTGGGCGCCTTATCCAACATTCCCGACCCCTTCAAGGCCTTCGGGTCGGGCGCAGGAAACTCCTCCAACGCCATAATTTAATAGTAGGCCTCACCTCTCTCGTAACTTCCCTAAGGGCAAGACCGAAAACACATTACTCCGGCTTGAGTTCCAAATTAAACGTGTTTTCTTCATTCATTACTTTTATGAAAATGAATTTTCCGTGTCGTGGGCAAGTGTCTCCAGTTACGGCAGCAATGAAAAGATATGAATGTCAAAGGGTAGTTTAATTTTCGCAGTCGAATTTGCAACATGTGTTTGGGGAGGAGATTGGGGTGTTTTTGAATGAGAATTTATTTCGCTGAAATTTCATAGATGTAAAACTAGCCGTTCCAAATTCTTCCACAGCCTCCAACGTCATTTAATTTGGATTTCCTCTTGTCGCCCAACGTACTTGAAACACTTCCTTGCTACTCTTCCTTCGTAATTCATTTATTATCAGCCAATACCAATTTTCCATCTTTATGCGGTCCCATGGTGTAATGGTTAGCACTCTGGACTTTGAATCCAGCGATCCGAGTTCAAATGTCGGTGGGACCTAATTTTTTCCGACCCCGGTGTCGGCGGGGTTATGTCCAAGCCTGAGGTCGTTGGTTCGATCACCTAGGTGGTTTTTCCTCCACCTATGGCTTAGGTGCATGTAATGGTAATATTTTTATATCATTGTTTTAAGTACGATGAGAAGCCCGAAATGGTGTTTTTCGAACTAATGCAAAATAAATAAATAAAATAAATTTCATTCCGCCTCCCATCCTTTCATACCTATCAGCTTTAGAAACAATCCCATCCGTAGTAAATGTATTACAAAATCGAATTCTAATCTTTGGTATTTATCATATCAAACTTATCACATTTCATAAAAAAGTACTATATTAATTTTAAAGTTTTTGACTGTGGATGAATATTTTCTGAGGCTAATAGGCGTTATAAGATGGGAGGCGGAATCAAATTATTAATAGCTGATGAAATTGGTGCTTATTCTAAAAAAATATTCAGGTAAATTTTATTGCATAAACTGATTAACATAACTTAATGTTTTTGGGCGGAAGGCTGCGTACACTAGGGAGATTACCATGGCGGTTTCCTGTTGTTTACCAAATAGGAGTTCTTAAGGCCGATACCTCGAAATTCTCGCCCATAATTGTGACTGTTGATATTACTGACCGGTATTTTTAGCCTCCGCCGTCAGTGCCCTCTGACCGTATTGTTGTCACTCACCGTTGGCACATTTTAGTTAGGTTATTCTATGGGCCATTTAACCTTTTACCGCTATCGGTATTTCGCTCTCAGCCGACCCTCGAAGTCTCTTAGTTTCACTCGCTACCCCTGGGATATCTTCGCCTTCCACGTTCCTAAATTCCAATTATTTCCTACAGCAGCCAATAATTGACGAGGCGGGTCATGCGCCTAATATAAGGCTCATGTCTCGATGACTAAATGCAGAATCAATTTTTATGTGCAAACGGATTAGAAGTCTACAAGAAATTGATGAATTAATCCAAAACCAGAGGGTAAATAGTTCAACAAAGCATATAGAGAACATTTTAAACTACAAGAAACGGTGTGTTAAGAATTTTTTATGCATGACCTATTTTCCGAGTAGTCAAGGTTCGTAAGTTATCATGAAGAGGAGAATGGTTTCAAACAATTGAATGGAATAATTAATTGATCATGTTATTTATACGTATTATATATAAATTAAAGTGTTAGAAATATTAGGATATGGTACCGCAAATTTAGGAGAATTTATCCCGGTGCTTTCACCCGAATACATCGGAAGACGCTGATTCTTTGTAATAAATTCGTCTACAAATGCGGTAATACTTACTTATTTAATATTTTCAATTAAAATAGTGTTCCGCAATGCATCGGACTGAACCATAGGCAGTATATAATTGTCAATTTGAGGAGATATTATTTAATTAAGTTGCACGATAATGTTCTTCATGTCCAGTTAAACAATTCTCCGTCTTCAGTCATTGAAATAAAGGTATCGTTAAACGTAAATTATCATAAATGCCTGCCGAAGCCGTTCGTCTGGAAAGTCACATCCTTGACGTTTATTTCACCATATCGAAAGTCCTCGCGATCCCTCGCGGATTTCCATGCATTCCCCGAGGCTGGGGGTGGAGGGGGGGAGAAGGGAACAAAGGGTGCTCACCCCACAACTGGGACCCCGAGAGTTCCGAGTCAGAGAAGGGGACCAGCGAGGTCGGAGGACAGAAGAAGCGCGCCTTGCGGAGCGAATCGGGTGGCTGATTGTCATCCCAGCTAATAAATTGGCACACGGGGATCTGCGCTCTTCGGGTCATTAACTGCCTTCAATGTGGATCCCCATTGCATGGTCCATGCCGTTGGATGTTGTATCCTAATCAATCTGCCTTCATCATCGGCAGTCATTAACCCGAGTGTTGACTGAGGCATCTCGTTCGCTTCCTAGGCTTCTCATCTTCCATTCTTCGTAATTCAATAATTCTCATATCTATTATCGCCCAACAGATTTCATTTATCGGCCTTCGTTAATAGGCCACTCCACGTCAAGTTCTGGCATCGTTCCTCAGGCATCATCAAGAATCATCTCACTTCATGAGACAACAAAATACCTTCCCTATCTCGTGGTTCTGAATCCCTTACGAGATTGTTGTCTGGGAAGCATAGTTGAGAACATCGAAATAAAAATGTCCAATTCTCATTTCAGTGCATCTTTTTCTAAGCTCCTTACGGTAAATTCATCCTATGGAAACGGAAAATGGTCAATTTTGAGCACATATACCTTAAGCACAATTTTATTGCATCCATCCTTACGACAATGACTTTCAAATTTAGTAAAACACGTTTCGTTTACTGACAACCCAAATATAAACTTAATGTGTAAGTTTGATCAAGGCTTAAAATAAAAAATATTACAGCTTTCTGAGGGTTATCTAATCCATATCGTTTGCTATCCGCGATAGAATAGAAAGTCAAGGAAAGTCGGTGTGCAAATCGGACATAATTTCATCCGGTTCGTTTTATTTTCATTTAGACAGGCATTCTAGTTCGTTCTCTTGATGTGTGAGCTAGAATTTTGGAATAAGAGCATTTCTCCCTCCCGAACGCTTACCACATCATATGTGGTAATAATGAAATAGATAGTGTATACTTTATTAAATACTTGGGTGCCACCCTCACCCACGGCTTCTATTGGGTGAAATGCATTTGGGGAATACGAGGGGGGACCCAAAATAACTGGAATTTTGTTATAGATTCTTTAGTTCTCAATATGTTTACATTAAATTTTGTTCACCTTCAAAGTATTCCCTATTGACCAAAATGCACTTCTACAAACGACATTGTTCGAAACATTTCTGAAATTCATTAATCGGGATGTCCTTTAGGCCTTCTAGCGATTTTTGTTGTACCTCCTCCACGGTGTCAAAACGCTTTCCTTTCATGTCCCTTTTGAATCTGGGGGCCAAAAAGAAGTCACAGGGAGCTAAACTTAGTGAGTAGGGGGGGTGGACAATCGATGTCACGCCGTTTTGTGTCAAAAACTGCATCACGGAGAGGGTGGTATGAGCCGGCGCGTTGTCATGATGGAAGAACCAGTCGCCTGTGTGCCAAAGATCTGCTCTTCTCTTCCGGATACTCTCCCTCAATCTCTTCAAAACCTCCAGGTAAAACTTCCGGTTGACAGTTTGACCCGGGGGAACGAACACCGAGTGCACAATACCTCTGCAATCGAAGAAACAAATGAGCATTGTCTTGATTTTTGATTTCACTTGGTGAGCTTTTTTTGGACGAGGAGAGCCAGCTGTCTTCCATTGGCTTGATTGCTGCTTCGTTTCAGCATAGTATCCATAGCACCACGATTCATCACCAGTAATCACGTTAGAAAAAAAATCAGGGTCCTCTTTGAGCTGATTTTGAAGCTCAAAACATGCCTGAACTCGACGCTCCCTTTGCTCGCTAGTGAGATGGCGAGGGACAATTTTGGCTGCAACCCTTTTCATATGCAAATCTTCAGATATAATCCTCTGAATTGAACTCCATGACACTCCAGATATCTCACAGAGTTGATCAATGGCTCTGCGACGGTATTCACGAATGAGGGCATTGATTTTGTCGACGTGTTCGTCAGTTTTTGACGTTGAAAGGCGTCCTGAACGGGGTTGGTCTTCAATTGACATTTCACCATTTTTAAAACGTGTAAACCACTCGTAGAATCTGGTTGAGCTCAGGGCAGCTCCCCATAGCAGTAGTCTTGAGCATTACAATAGTTTCCGCGGCCAATTTCCCCGACAGGAAACAAAATTTCACTGCAGCGCGTTGCTCTTGATAATCCGCCATCACTTTTTACGACGAAATGAAAGAAATTGTTTCACTGATACACAGCTCTCACGGACGGACCGATCCAGTCACAGCGACGGCGCTGCGCATACTGACGCAGGAGGCGTGTGCCTGACGTACGACCGGCCGAACAAAGGCTTCCCCCGCTCTCGCTCCCCATCGCAGCCCAATTCCTTTTACTATCCCCCTCCTATGTATGCAGGCTAAATAAAAATTTGTATTTATTAGGACAGTGCTGGGTAAATGTGATGGAAAGGTTAAGGAGAAATGTTATCTTCGGATTGTTAGGCCTCATTTAGAATATGCTGCTGCAAATATATGGGATTCTCACGAAGTTGGATTGGTTGTCGAATTGGATCGCCTGCAGCGTAGATGAGCTAGGTTTGTAAAACGTAATTATTATAAACTGAGTAGCGTATCCAAAATATTAGAGCAGCTAAAAGCATTGCTGAGTGAATTGGAAATTCAGTGCGACAGGTATGGGATGAGAATCAATAATAATAAAACAAAGGTGATGCGATTTTCTAGAAAGAAAAAGGCTAAGCTTAACATTAAAGTAGGAGGGCAAAAACTAGAGCAGGTAGAACAGTTTACGTATCTCGGTAGTGTTTTGGACCAACACGGTCAAAGTAGTAGGGACGTAAGGAGAAGAATTGCGCTAGGCAAAGAGGCTTTCACAAGGAAGAGGGAGTTGATGACGGGGACGTTGAGTAAGGATGTTAAGAAAAGACGTAAAAACTCTGATATGGAGCGTAGCTATGTACGGTGCGGAAACGTGGTCATTGAAGCAGGAGGATAGACGTAGATTGGAGGCTTTTGAAATGTGGGTGTGGAGAAGAATGGAGAAGGTGAAATGGACAGAGAAGAAAACAAACGAGGAAGTACTTGGTATGGTGGGCGAAGAGAGGGGTTTGTTGGGAGCAATCCTATGGAGGCAGGAAAAGTGGATGAAGGGGGTGTTGACCGGCAGTGGGATGTTGAAGACTGTGATAGAGGGTAGAATGTTGGGCAAAAGAGGAAAGGGAAGGAACAGGATAGGGATGTTGGACGGGATGAAGGGAGGAAGAAGGTACGCAGAGATGAAGAGGGGCCTGATGTAGAGTGGGATGATGGATTTTGTGTTTTGTAGGAGTAATAAAATATTTGTTTGGTAGTTGTGTCCATCCAAAAACCTACCTTAACCGGTAGATTACCTTAAAAAAAAAAAAGCTGGGAATCACTCGCGGAGCGAAGGTTAAATTACAGATAAAATGTCTTGCATAAATTGGAGCGATGTCTCTTAGACTAGATGAAAACAAAGAGCAAAATTGAGTAGTTAATAGCAATATTCCAAAAGTGATTCAAAAGTTAACATTTCAATAATCAATGAACTTCAATATATCTAAGGTATAGAATTTTTATCGCTGAATTTTGAATATTTTCTCTATATAGGTTCACAAATCCCTGATTCCAATTTTACTTTTATCTCTTTTGTCCCTCTTTCTCCTGACTTAATTTTCATTAAATACCTAAGGAGAGAAAGTACTAAGGTCAATTTCAGAATTGAATCTCGGTCTTCATTCAGAGGTATTTGTGTTTTACATTTATTTTTCTTTATGAAATTTGAGATTTTTTACTAATATCTCCTTTCCAACTTGTCCGAAATACTAAAGTGTTATTATAAGCTCTATGAAAATATTTCTCTATCCCTTCGTGGTTTTTTGGGAGAAATAGTTATCATTATATTTAGCCACCTACTCTTTAAAATGAGACTAAAGCTATCGTCATTCAGGTCTTACGGCATTCCCGGAGTCACGAAATCACGCCAGTGCTATTACGAATTGAGGGCACGGGGAGCAGTTTCTTTCCTCGAGCGTTTTTAATTTTCCGCAATATATAAAAATATGCATTTTTTTAAATGGGACTTGATAAATGCGCCATTGCCCGCATCATTTGTGCGTTGGACACGAGACTTCCGCGGGAAAGCGTCGAATAACTGTCAAGTAGTTGGGCATAGGGGCGGCTTGTTTTTCACCCTTCTCCTTCTTCCCAATACGAAAATCTTTTTAACTTTATCAGTCACTACTCTCCTTTGTTATCACTTGTGTCTTTCTGCTTCGTCAGGCCTTCAGTCGTCATAGTCACCGAGGACGCATTAGGTATCCATCGATAAAGGTGCGAAACAATCTGGATTTGTTGCTGTCAGTCGGATCGGAAGAGCTGTCCTGTTGACCACCATCATGTTCTTGGGTGTCTAAACGAGGACATTCGTGTGGATAGATGACATCAGTGCCATTGCTAAATGTTGAGTGCTATATCAGGTATTTTTTTGGCTATGGATATCTACGGGTGATGTTATACTATCAGTATGCAATGACGAAACCTGCCTGTTCTCAAACAAAACCTGTTCAGTGATGCAATTGCATTTCGTATTAGACCATTTAATCATATAGTCCATATTCAAATACTTAATGCGCTGCATGAAGCAATATTGATTGAACTGTAAAATGTAATCGCCCGACTAAAATACGGTCCAAATTACATTCCTAAATATTCCTCGTAAAAATGCATAATAATTGATTTAGCAAACTATGTATAAATACACATAACAATTTTTTAAATATTAATTTAACATATAATAACTTTAGTGGTAAGCTTAATAAAATATCGATGCCAAAACTATGGCGAATTCGCGCACGCGAACACGTTCAGTATTTTGTTTATAACGAGGGTAATAAAATACCAGTTCTCTTATAGGTGTTCCGAATTAGTTCACAATTTTTTAGTATTTTACAATTAATTCAATGATTTACCCTGTTATTATTAACCGCCTTGGGTATTAGCTATAAGATATTCTCATAGATACATATCGAGCAAAGTTTCGGAAAAAGTAGATTTATTTCAGCTATTGCCTCAAAATTCTTCAAGGTACATCCCTTGAGCGTCGATGCAATTTAGTCAGCGGTTTCTCCACGACTCGAAGGCTCCCTGGTAGGCGGATTGCGGAAGGTCCTTAAGGGTACGTGTGCAAGCACCTTTTGACGGCACTCAGGGTCCCATGGTAGTCTGCTTTGAGGGAGGGTATCACTTTTTAAAATAGAAAATAGCTGGTACCAATTCGGGACTTAAAGGAGGTTGGGGAATCGTCGCGATGCCATTGCAGGAGGTCTCCGCAAGTAGACACTCGCCTCTCCTCTTGGTCGTCCGTGCATAGACCTTTGGGACGAGTTTAGCGCAGATCATTCGCATTGCCAAAATTGTCTGTGATAATGGTGTGCATTTTATCAATACCAATACGATCTGCGATCATGGGCACTGACGGTCTGAATTCAGCACTTCACGAACACCTCAGGAAAAAATTGTTACCGCTAGTTTTCATACAGACCTTATAGTTCACTGTGCAGTTCAGGGAAATGGAAAGAGGAAGTTCAAGTACTTGTTAGAAGTGGAATATGAATTCGAGCGCTTTCAGAGAGGACGAACGAATGGGCAGTCAAGTGTGTAGTGCGCAAGCGTTGACAATTCATTTCTAATGATAGCCGTGGTTCACTGGGCTTTAGGAAACATGTTGGCACTGGAAAGCATGAAAACGGCACCTTTTAACTCCTCAAGTACCTACACCAATCGAGAGAAATATTTCTTCAGAAGAGAATTTTAAATTAAACTTTCTGCTGCGGAAAAATATTAGTTCATGAGACTGCAGTGCGTCATTGTAGCTTCAAAATAATTGGTTTGTATCTAAGTTGAACTCTAAGTTATTTTGTTGTCCGAAAATGATTTCGTGTGCCAAAACAATGGTGGAACCCATTGTTATAATGTTGTAATTGGGCCACATGCTGTGAACAATTGTCGATTTTGCTTCGTGCTTTGAAATGTGTAATGATGACTTGCATTGTGCTAATACTACAATACTGAAACTCTTCTGGTCCAAACATACTGCGGAGTGAACCGAACCAAATTTTATCCAGCCTTCCATGTCCTCTATTCCTCAGCCTTTGCTCTGTTCTTAACACTGTGCGCCACTCCCTTCGTTGGCATATGTCGCCCCAGTTGGGTCGCTGAAACTTGCATTTGCGTGCAACCGACAAGACTTATCGAGAGGCTGGGCGGAACCGCAGGAGGTCGAGGACGCAATAAAGTTCAGTGTCGTTGTGAGATGGTAGGGAAACCGAGCGTTTGGTGCCGCTTTCAGGAATGCCGTTAATCATAATGCCTTAATTAGGTAGAATGAATTTTTCCGGCAATATTTTAATGAAATTAGCGTTTCATGAATTTGAAACGGTAATTTAAGGAAGACGCTATGGATAGCGCTGGTGTGATGACGTACGATGCCTAGATATTCTGATTTCCTCGGGTAATGTCGTTTCATTCGACGGGGATGTGAACGTAGATATTCCACTAGGGTGTGTAATCCAGCGGCAACATAAAAGCTTTCCTTTTTCTGTGTTTTTTTTTCGAAAGAGTTTTTGCGAACTACTGTTCGATAGATATGGGCCACAAATCCTAGTCACATCATTTTTCAAGGTGATTTGGAAGATATTAAAGCAATGACGCATGCATAATATTCTGCGTCTACAACTAGAACTGACAGAACTATAACACTAGCGTCCTGGACTCCTGAGGTACGTCTGCCTCTAACGAACTGCGCGGAGAAATTTACCTTTGGCATGCTTTACGGTTACGTCATTGCTCCCTGAGCGAAAACCTAGGTTTCGCTCTCTTTCTTCCATGGGTAATCTAGGATGATTTTCCATTCGTGTTCGGAAGTGTGAAGAAGTCGTCCACAGAAGTCTCCCTCACAGGTGTAGGTATAGAGTTATAAAAAAATAGCTAATATGTATTCAAATTCAAGTATGATCTAATATTTCGGCACGTATCGTTGAGAACCCCTGCCACACGCCCTTGAGGTGGCTTACGGGGTGTTGTGCAGACGTCGATGAAGTTCTTCCGGACATTTAATTTTGTAATAATAGGTGGTATGATGGCTTAAGACACTTGACAAAGAATTGATGGCTGAAGTAAGAACAAATCATGAGTTTTTTTCGTGAAACTCTACCTAATATCAGTGTCAAAATGAATTTTGATGGTTATAAATCATTACCATTGATGGAATAATCATTTTCTCTTTTTATAACAAGTTCGATGATGCCAGAGCTCGTCACCGTTTATCCCTAGCCTCTCACGATTGATGGCTTTTTTTAAAATACAGGTCTCATTAAGGTCGTCATTGCTGTCGAAGTCGGGAGGAGATTGCCGGAGTGGAGCTCTGAAGACCTCGGAAGCGTGACGGAGAGAATAGGAAGAGCGTTCAGAAGGTTTTACGCTAGTTTGCCTCCGGAACATTTAAACAGACCTCACTCAAGCGCTCCGTTTACCTGATTGTACAATTCCCAGTTGCATACATTAATCTCATATTAATAAGTAGAGAAGAATTCAAGGCTTGCCTCCTACAAGGCCTCCGGGGAAATGTCCTGCAAGGCCTCCCACATACTTTACGGCTACAACGAGCTTGCGTAACGGATTGGACTCTTAATTGATCTCTTCCGAAGGAGCATAATATCACGAATTTGAAGGTTAAAAAAATAACTTCACAACAAAGGACATGTTAGAATGCACGAAGCGACCTCATGCTGGAAATTCCTTCGAGCTAACAAGCTGAATGCGACTGTCCAGATGAACCTGATCGCGCTTTGTTGTCCTTCTCGGTGGCCTAAGATATTTAACTAAGGCCTAAAAGAATAAATATGCATACATAGCATTTACATAAATACCTCAATGAAAACTAGTAGCTAAAATGAAGTGGAAACTTTTGGGAGACCTGGGACCGTACGTATCAAGGATATTCATAACGAGTAAGCGCTTTCGCTGTTGTAAATAATGCGATGGATTATAAGCCCTTATTTCCGTCTTCAAATCTTGTCTTGCGAAACCTTAAATGAGATGAAAATCGGTGATTGAGGTCAATAGATGCACAATGATAAACTTTCATTGTACCTAAAAATCACAAAAGCCGTAGTAGCGTGCGTAAAATGATAAATAATTCACAAAAAAATCCACGATCCACAAATGAGTTAACGCCTTTGCCTTTAAAGGGCTACAGTGAAGCTTTTTCCTCTCCAATTATGAATTTTTAATTTGTATAAAAAATTTATAAATATTTATAATATATTATAGTGGCTTCTTATATCATCCATATTTGAATGTTAATGTTATAACTCTGAAAAAAGTAATCAAACAATTATCAGATACAGGTGTGTTATCCTGCTCCAATTTAAGAGAAACTTGATCTACAATTGGCCGAAAACTGATAAGATTGCATTGTTATGATGTTGAGCGATCATCTTAAAGACAAGTTTGTCCGAGGATTTGGTCGTGGGGAAAAATTGATATGATGGGAAAATGTTTCTGTAAAAAAAATGCATTCGTAAATATTCAATAAAATTATTTTTTTAAAGTTTAAAAGGGAACGGCGTATAAACGAGGTGTGGATATAATTGATTAGTGGACTTATCACAAACTCTTTGAACACTGTGAGTTAATGTTGCTTAATTCTTCACCATGGGCATTGTAAGTTCTGGGAATACCTTTCTCATGTCATACCGGTCCGTCCTGATATTTTTAATTTTCATTTTGGTAGGTTAAAGTGAGAAAATAACCAGAGAATCTTACTTAATGCAAAACGACCATCCGTCTATTACAGTTACGCGTGTGAGAATTTTAAAGCGCCACCAAGAAGAACGATTAATTGCAAGACTTGATCATTGAGTCCAGTAATCATGTCATAATAAAACTGATTGCCATTAAAATTCCAGTGCAGGTATTTCCGAACAACTCCTGCTTGTACGTGACAAATCATTTGTACTGTCTATTAACATGTCATTAAAAGGTCGTTCCTTAACGGAATTATACTTCTTCACATAAAATTCGGAAGCAATGGGAGAAACCCGTACAATGGAATTATTTGTGATCCTCAGTCAGAATAATTCAAACGTAGGTAATCTAAATCCATTTCTTATCATTCTATTTCCGTCCAAGTTAAGCGCAGTAAAAATTCTAACTTTAGGTTATGAATCAAAAAATGTATTTACTCATGCCATCTTGTGTATTTCGTTCCTAAGACTGAAAATACACATAAGTCCGAAGTTTTTCAATAGTCTCGTAGCCCTCACATCAGGAAATCATTCAAACACGTTTTGATAATAATGCCGTATTAATAATTATTCCGTAAAGCATAGAAATAAATATTTAAACTCATTATTTTCATCCAAACATAGAGATTGTCCTTTTTATATGTATTTCTAATTTATTCGAAATATTATTTTCATTCCGCGAGGGAAAAAGGATAGCTGTATGAAATTGAGTAGCGAAAATAGTATAAACGTTACTACGGTCTAGTCTTTTTATGGATTGGTGGTGTAATTAGGTAGAAACGAATAGCAGGGCGTAGTAGCGTAATGGGTGGAGTGTTAAGTGCCTACGAACTGGAGGTGATATGGAGTTCGATTCCATGTGATGCTACCGGACATCTTTAGCTGAGCCCAAGCTGTGAGTGTTTCTAGATAGGAAAACTTTCCGTAGACATCACTTCAAAAAGAACTGGCCTTCCGTCCCTGACTGCGTGAGTTACTGACGGCGTGGGTCAGGGTGCCAGATAACCCCTGGCCGGTCAAACTAGGTGGAGCCACCACATCAAACACGCCATTGGGAAAGCAACAGTGGCTGGGGCAGCGCTACACCCCATCCTGCAACCAAGAGCTCAGCTCAACATCAAAAGAGAAAAAAAAAACATCTACACGGCAATGATCCGCCCCCTGCTGAGCTATGCTGTCCCGGTCAGGCCTCAAACCGCCAAAACCCACGTAAAGAAAATACAAACAACGGAGAATAAAATTGTAAGGAGATTCGTTGGAGCTATGCCATGGTACGTACGAAATAGAGAGCTAAGAAAGGACCTCATTTTAACACCAATTCCGACCATCGCAAAAGATATGGCCTTGGACATGGAAGCATCACTACGAAGCACCAAAAATCCCCTACTGATGGACCTATGGAGTTATCCTACTGGAGATTTTACAACGCACAGGAGATCAAAAATAGGGACAACAGCACACGTCCCTGCACCACACTAATAAACTAAAGAAATTTAAAAAAATAATATTAAAAATGAAATAAATAAATAGATGAAAAGAAAAAAAATAGTAACCAACCTTAATAGAAGTATGCTGTAAACAGCATCAGCTGGACGCAGCAATGCAGACGGTCTGGTGACCGAGAAATGCCAAAAAAACCGAAAGTCCAACCCGAAGGACGGTGTACGTACGTAATATTGCCCCTCAATGTATATCCATGCCGCAAAAAATTGCCTTGAAGCCAGTAGGCTCCTGGCGCTTTCTTCCCAACAGATCTCGGAAAGATTCTAACGCCTGATGCATCGGAAAACGTAATGCCTATTCTGCAGGGTCACTCAGATACTTGGAGTTGCTGAAGAGTGCCACATCCCAATGTAGGTGGAATTCAATCTGAAGAACGCCCAGTTCCAGTATAATGGGAACCTCGATGTAAAGAAGGAAAAGGAAATCCGTGGGCTCTCTCGTATCTCCTGTAGTAGCCATTCTTTTCATAGAGAACCGGGAAAATGTAGCGATGTGTACATTCCACCTGCGCTCTGTTCTCCCGAGACATAGATGATTACTTCTTCACATGGCCCCATGGGAAATAATGGATTGAAAAATTCCTTCGGCACCTCAGTCAACGGAACTCCGTCAACCGGTTGAAAGTGTCAAAGCACCACTAAGTGCCCTCCGTGGACGCTCTGTCCTCCATGTCAGAGAAGACGGAACGCTATCGCGGGTCTCGGTCTCAGATGGGCAACAGACTCGCAGGCACCCCGCAACTCCACCCCGCACCTCCGCCCCGCACCCGGACACACGCCTTCTCGAACCCCCTCCAGTCCGAAAAATAACATTTGTTAGCTACCTTATTGGAAACAACGACGCGTTGGTGCATATCTCCCCACATTTATTCACCTTTCAATTGGTCTTGACTTAGCATACCCTGCCACTTACCCTTGGGCGACTTGTAGTGCACACTTATGATTTTAGTATGTATTCATAACCTCAGGTTATCCTGCAATAATGTCGTGGACAAGGTCTATTTATTGCTAGACGGAAATCTAACGCTATAGTGAAATATGTCTTTTTAAGAAACATGAAAAACCCAATACCCTTCAATTACTTTTAATACTTCAACGCTTCAATAGGCGTAATTGTTTCGGAGGGATGATGCTCGAGATACCCATCGATTCCAAGCAGTTAACTGTCGATTGATCAAGTAATTTGATTAATTACAGGACGCGTCCGCGTCGAAATCAGAAAGCATTTGAAAAAGGGTCTTTTAGTCTACGATTTGTTGGTTGAAAATCTCTCCCCAATCCTGAAAGCATACCTTGCCGTCGCGGAAAGACCTAATTACCCTCCCCCCCCCACTGTGAACCCCACTAATCTTCTTTCCTGCCGCTTAACACCCCTCTCCTCCCTCCCATCAACCCCGATCACAAACCCCCCGATCCCCCCATCTCTCTCACCCACCCCTCCTCTCCCTCATGAATGGCATATAAATGGACCGCAACTTGAATAATTTGCACCTCATAATGACGCCTAAGCGTTAAAACTAGAAGTACCAAAATAAAGAACAGTGGAAAATACATTGTTCTCTTCATTTAATGAATTTGCAGTGCTGTTTTTATTGCATAATAACAAGGTGTAATATTCATTTCTCTGGTGCTGCGTTTGAAACAGATGTAAATATCAAATGTGTGCGTACGTTTGGTCCTGGCGAATTTTTGCATGGAAAAATTAAAAGTCATAATTAGCTTTCTTTAGTTTGAATTTTATTTTAGCAAAATTAATAATTTATTAAATCTTCTCTCTCCTTAAAATAGAATTGAATATGATTTTTAAAAAATATTATCTCTTTATGGTCACCTGACCAAATTTATATCCTTGAAAAAAATTATTACCGTTTTGTTATTACGGCAGTAGATGTCAGCTCAGCGGCGGCTAAAAGGTTATTGACTAATCCCGGGCTATTTTTCTAAATAATTATCGGAATAGGTGGTCAGTTCTGGTGATAAGTAGACGCAAAAGATAGTGAAATATGGTGTCCTTTTACTGAAATTTTATCGATGAATTTTATTTTCATTTCCTATCTTTGACTTTTGAATTTAATATGCATACAAAATAATTTAATTCTTTCCAAATTTTGCAGAAACTGAATTTTATTTATGAGCGGAATATTCTCTCGCCATCAGAAACACTTCATATTCTGTCTAGTTAAATTTGGATTTTAAATTCATTTCCGAACAATTTGCTACTGTTTGATTTTGCACTGAAATCGCATTCTCAACCCACCAAATTTGACAGATTTTGTTCCACCCATGTATTTCCACTGGGGTCACATTAGCATATTATCATGGCTGCTCATGTGGAACTCCACCCGTGGTTAGCAATCATGATTTTGTGGTCGCTGCAAAGAAGCGCAATTTGCAACGCTCTGGTAGCGTGGTTTCTTTGCCTTCGTAGTGTAACTCTTGCATTAATTTCAATGGAAATTGATAAAGTTATCTGAATTATTCTTCATTTTAATGGAAATAAAAACTTATAGCATGAAGAGCTATGGATTGAAATTCTATATACATTGCGCTCTCGGATTTTTATTACACTGACTTTTTTTAAGTGAGAGATAAGGAATCATGAGACTAAACTTGTCAATATTCGAGCTGGCAGAAGAAAGCAACTTCATCTTATTTCATTCACTGCGGACGATGACTTTAAATTGCACACTGCTGCATTCATTCTATTTCCCTAGATACATTTTCATCTCCAATTAAATAATTATTACATGAGGACCTTAAGTGTTTATATACCAGTTTACACGAATGGAGAAATTATTCATATATAATAATCCAAGAAATAGTTGCTCTAATATGGATGGTTTACATATTCGTACTTTACGCTACTTATTCAATACGAGTCATAACTGATACTCTCCTTTCACATTTCATCAGGAACTTTTCATTTGGTGAGACAAAATGCAAAGCCGTTGAATTACCAATAAGTCGTCTGCATATAATCGATGGTTTCAGGCGTTATTTTATGGAATCGGTTCATTCTTAAGCGGATAAAATAATACTTTGTAATTCCACAGATTTATTGCACAAACACACGACCCGGGTTTCGTCGTACAACGTCATCTTCAGGCCCTGAAGATGACGTTGTACGTCAAAACCCGGGTCGTGTGTTTGTGAAATAAATCTGTGGAATTACAAAGTATTATTTTATCCGCTTAAGAAGTCGTCTGCACGCAAAATTGCAATTTCGGTACCAGATTGGAGTTTGAGAGATGATCGGAAGCGATCAATTTTACGAAATGATATGAATATGCTGTGTGTGGAAGTAACAGTATTGATGGATATTTGAAAAACTAAATATTTTGAAAATAAGGGATCCCTTTAGGCGTGGAGATTGCCTTTAGGCAGACAAGAACTTACTATTCGGGGTTTTTTTGGATGCATATTTTCGATTTTTTTCGCTTATGCAGCGTAGAATTTTGCTTAAACCTCATAACTAGTTAAGAATATTTCTTGGATATTTTTCGGTGGTGACTATAACGAGATTTTTGAAGATTTCAATGAAGTTTTCTTTCTCTTCCGCGAACGGAAACTTTTAAGCGGGATGGATGAGTAAGACCTGGCAGCTTTAGAGGGCTGGCTAATATTTTTAAGAGTGGAAGTGCATGTGGCAGGGCTACTGGAGACACTACAATGAGAGTGAAGCCTACACGAAAGGACAAGTGAGACTATGCCTATAAAAAAGTACGGGGCTCTCTAGGTTATAGTGCCATGAGGACAATAACTTAACGCCTCATTCCGCATTGACCCAAATGATATTTCTTCCCTCACATGATTCGCAATGTCAACAAAAAAACTCGTTTAAAGACTACTATAATTTTAAAATTAAAGCCTTGTTTACATCTACGGTTGGTTTTATGGATGATTAACATTTATCTACAATTAAATTACAAAGGCTGGTGTTGCAACGCCAAACACACGACCCTGAGGTGGCTCGTAGGGTATGACGCATGTGTGGACCTGATAGGAGACTTCAACACGTGAAACGTATGAATCTTTGAATGCCGTGAGTGGGGTGGGAAAGACAGCACAGCCAAGCGTATTCATTTGAACCTCTGCCTAAAAGTTGACATCGATAACCCCTCCGTCTCCCCCCCTCCCGCACTTTTCCTAAGTCTCTGACCAATCGTCGATGACAACATCTAAATCCTTTCACTTCGTCCCCTTTTCATTGCAAAAATATCCCCTCTCATGTTTTCAACCCTTTCTATCGCCTTGGTCCTCTAACATACACCTCGTCCACACAATAACAGCACCCTCTCCATCCTTCCCCCTCCCCCGCATTCCTCCCTACTCCCTTCGATAAACCCACACATACTCCCTCTCCGACTCCCGCTCCCCCACCACAAAGGGCTGGGATCGGTATAAGAGAGGAACACACGATCGGCGGCCGCTTCCAACGCCCATTGGCCGCTACCGTCACTTCCCGAGGTCGAGGCCTTGCCAAAGCTCTCGTGAAGCCTCCTGGCGAACGGAACACTCCTCACCCGAACCGCGCTCGGTTGCTTCGTTTTCAAGAGGCTCGCGAGGACACGCTCTCGTGTTTCGGAGTCGCCCCTCTTGACAGACGCAGAAGGCGATCGGACGGGGTGAAGGGAGCGCCGCCGTCTCTCCCCTCGCGGACCAGTCTTCCGGCCGCGGTGACGCCGGTCGCCTCTCCCGGAAACCCTCCCTCGAAGGTAAGTGCGCTCGGTCTCGTGTTCGCAGTGCCGCGATAGCTCCACGGATTGCTCTCTGACGGCGGTGGGTCATTATTTAGTGCCTTTGTGTCTGACGCGGCGGTGTGGTAGCCAAATGAGTAGTGCGTGGGGCTACTGACCCGAGGACTTGGGCTCCAAGCTGAGTGATGCCTCTTTTCGTGCCATGAAATCCAATCTTAGAGATTTCCTTGACTACCAGATCTTTGCGGGGAACCACAGTCAGCTAAGGGAAAAGGACAAGATGTGCGGATTCCACAAATCCTGGAATGCTTCGCTCGCACAGTTCCCTTGTCAAACACGGGTAGTTGCATAAAAAATTGCATCATATTATTTAAAACCTTGATCTAATCACGAATGTCCTGTTTCCGAGAGGGTCTTTCCGTAACTTATTCGCGTTGGCTTCGCAAATATATATATATATATATATATATATATATATATATATATATATATATATATATATATAGAAACAGATATAAGGAAAAGGGATAGGAACACATATAAAGGACGAACACAATAGAGGTGGGGAAGGCGGAATCGAACGGATCACAAGAGTAAAAATTTACTCTTGTGATCCGTTCGATTCCGCCTTCCCCACCTCTATTGTGTTCGTCCTTTATATGTGTTCCTATCCCTTTTCCTTATATCTGTTTCTGTATATATGAGTATTTATTCGCCGTTTGGCGGGATTTCGTGTTTAAATGTGTATTTGGCCAATGTGGCTCATCTCTTTCTTCTGGCTATGCGTGCCACGAAACGCACTGTTCCTTTCCTGTATGATGTTGTATGAATTCTAACCCACTGTCCTTTCCTTTCCTTGTGTATTGTCTATTTCTCCTTTGGTGGGTGAAACAGCCCCCTGACGCCATCTCTTGGCTGAAAGAATCGGGGCGCTTGGCGACATATTAGACCCACGGATCTCAGGGTAAATTGACTATCCTCGATAGCTCAAGTGGTTAAGAGCATCCGCCCGGCAAGTGGAAAGATCCGGTGTTCGAGTCCCGGTTGAGGAAATATTTTTACTCTTGTGATCCGTTCGATTCCGCCTTCCCCACCTCTATTGTGTTCGTCCTTTATATGTGTTCCTATCCCTTTTCCTTATATCTGTTTCTGTATATATGAGTATTTATTCGCCGTTTGGCGGGATTTCGTGTTTGAATGTATATATATATATATATATATATATATATATATATATATATATATATATATATATATATATATATATAATATGTATATGTATAAACCCCGCGTGTTAGTATTGGCTGCCTCATCGCAACGGGTAGTTTGTTGGCGTGAGAATTGGGATAGTTTATAGGGGAGGGAATCTCCTTTTGGCGGCGAATCAGCCGACCCATCGCACATATATATCAAGGCGTCTTTTAACGCGCTCTCCCTCCCCGCTCCTCTCGACCGCAGGGGTCCGCTGTTCTTCGCACAGCCCGTCTCGCCGCCGTTACGGAAGTCCCGAGGTCCCTGGAAGACCCGAGCCGCCGACCACCCCCCGGAGCTCCCCAAGGGAAGAGACAGCGACAACTCTTCTAATTTCTACCTCATTGAGGGAAACAGGTTAGTGAGCTCACGTTGTAGTGTTCTGAGCAAGTTCATAACATATCATTGAACATATTTTTTCGACAAGCAATATGCTGGATGGATGCAATGCTTTGGAGGGCGGATCACCTTGATAATTAAACGAAAAAAGAGTGGTGGTGAAAAATGATAATCAAATTCCACTTAAATTCATATAATTGCCGAAACTTTAAGTGCATAGGCATCATTTTGCCAGAGGTATCTCTTTTTAATTCTGATACCGCACTCTTGCATTGTGCTCCAAATCCATAACCGCTAAAATCATTATTCAAGTACCACTGAATGTAAGGATTTATATATTTTGTCGTCAGTGGTCAATGAGTCGTTATTAGGCTTCAAGTGGACCCTGGATAGTATTACAAATGCCTTTAAAGAGCTGAGGACGCTCTAAACCAAACCACGACCTGAAAACCTTCTCCACAATGCCTCTAAATCTTTCTCCACCAACTGCCTCGCAGCACCCATGGCTACCGTTGACGATATAAATGAACCGAACCTCCTCAGACTACAGCACGACACAGATCTGAGGAAAATAATGCAGGCGCTTGTGAGTTGCTTGTGGCTTAAAAAAGGCAAAGAATATGTGCCATTGACATTATTATAATGGGATAGGATTGAGTCAGGTTATAGGACGAGGGCAAGCCTTAATTTTTAGTTGCCTATTTAAAATTGTATTTTTTGACAGTTACCATTCGCCAATCTAATGAGTTGCTCCTTTAGCATCATCAGGCATATCTGGCAAACTATCAGCCAGAAAGGAACTTTTGACCTTTATGTCGCGATTTCACGCACCCTAAGTTACAGCTAGAAGCGAGTTGAATCCTCTTTCAAAAAATAGTCTTGGAGGTGATCACTATGATAAAAATACCTATTTTTTCGTCTTGAGTGAATACTTCACCACAGGCTCACTCAGTAATTCTGAGAAGCCCTCTTTTTCTAATCTGCGAGATATTTGTGAAACCAATGGTGGTTTTTAAGGGCGTTCTTTGTTATTTCGGGAAACTAAAATTAGCCTGGGTTTATATTCTCTCTCTGGCATCTCCAAGAATTAATATTAAGATGGCATCATAGTATGAAACTTTAATGTAATCTTCTGCCCTATTGTGAGGTCAATTTAATCAAACCAATGAATAAAACTTCTGATCTGGACACTCGCAGTTCTCCTCGTATTCAAACACCGCTTGTGTGAAGATGGGGCTACATAATTTCATAAAATAATGTGCACGCTTATTGCTTTTACCTTAAAGCAGTCTATTCAACACAAACAATAATTTATATACTTCTCGAATTTGTATGATATTTAGTTCTACAACTCGCTTATAAAAACACGCTTAAGTAAATGAAACGACAGACTGATGCAACACGGGACCTTACTGGTCAGGTCTCACTCGAGCCGACGTAGCCGACATGTCGCAAGAAATGCATTCTCGACAGTCAGAGAAGAGCCTTGCAACGCCATTGAAATCATCGCAGAGAAATATAGCATTCTCGCCTGCATCATAAATTCTATCCTTGACCTGGCGTCTTTTCAGCCCGCCATCACAGTAAGCATTACACCTGCAAATCGTACGTATTTGCTGAATAAATGAACATTCATCCTTTTTACGCGCTTCCAAAGCTTAATTTTATTGTTCGCAAAGCGGAGAATAGCGAGCTTAAGCGTTTTCAAGAACACCATTGAGGCATCGAATTCTTGCGTAATATTCCATCCCACTTTCAGAAGAATGAGAATAGTAATTTTGATAAAGTCCTTCTCGATACGCTAATCGTCTTTCAAGGAACTGTTAAAAAAAACTATAATCCCCCGTGCAGTGAAATTGCCATTAAAACTCTATAGTCCCTCTCGAGAAGAGGGTGGCGTGGTTGGCGAATGGAAAAGATGATGGAAAGAAGGTGCGCCGAATCATCTGCTCCATCCTTTTGCCTTGGTGAGCCTCCAAACCGCGGAACAATGCAACAAAGATAAGTTGACCTGGAACCAAGATGTTTTAGCACTTAAAACTTGGTATTGCCATTTCACGGGGTTGGAAATAAGGCGGCTTCTTGCTCACGGATTTGCGACCTTCAACTTTCTCAATTTGATTGATAGGTGTTCGCATCATGACGCGTAACAGTCCGGATTGATCCGGCAAGTGAACGATTTCGCCTGCTAATCCAAAGGTCGCCGGATTTTATTCTCGCCTCGGATGTGTTGTAACAGTGCTTGGGTATGGGCACTTAAAAGACAGATGACAGATCAAAAGACATCTCAGGGTCACACTGACCACCGGTGGCGTCCGGAAGGTAAAAGAGAAACAGAAAATTGTTTTGAATATCCAGCAGATTTGTCGCATGTTCCAGTATATATACGTATGACAATGACGACTAATAAGAGGCAATTTCAAGTGAACAACAAAGTCTGATGTTATCGGAACAAAAGCTAACGACCCCAATCAAGGAATGGAATTTTCAATGATGCTGGACACGCTCTTTCTGGACGCATTCCCAAACCATATTCGGTAATTTTTTCGTGCCAAAGCGGCAATAAACATAATTTATTTTTTTATTTTATTTTTTATTTTTATTCTCGGAGAAACGAGTGTTTTTCGTTTTTAAGTCTTGGTGTGGTCGTTTCCTACTCTTTAACCGCAGCCCAGACTCTACTATCCAGTGTGCCATCTCAACTTCCTGTCCGTATCTGCCGTCGGGGAATGTTTTCGTAGCTAAAATGGCCGAGTTTTCCCAATTATTTTTCGAATAGAGCCTGAACAATTAAAGCGTTAACTATATAATAGGTACTGAAAGGTGCAGGCTTTGCATTTAGACAACATCGTAATGTAAACGATGCCCTGTAAGCTGCTGCCGAAAGGACATTTCGAAGGGTTAAGATACCAGCACTTTATGCATAAATATCCACACAACTTGTATCCGCCGCCGAATTAATCAGCTTTCTGTTACTTGGGATGAATACGTCGGAGGAAAACCACTAACTTGTCTAGATTTGCGTGGAAAACTTCTTAATATAATATCCAAGAACTCGCGTCCTAAAAATATATCATAAAAAATTAAATAGAATGGATCGGCATAGACAAATCTTAACAGGCCAAATACTCGGGGGTTATATTTTTAAAAAGTCTTACGTGAGTGCCCAGTTCAGTAGAATATTTAGGTCAGTTTGAAAACTCTAGGTGTCATTTGGGGGATGGAAGGAAACTGTATGAAAAAGACAAAGGGAGTCGTTGAATCGCATTAGTGAGTCCACATTTTGAATACGCGGAATATGTTGGGATTCCACAGAATAAAGGTTAATACGAAAGTGGAAAAAGTTGAGGGAAAATCGAATGTTTTAAAAAAGTTGTTGTAAGAAGAGTTAAAAAGTTACGGGTGCGTTCTATTAATTACCCTGGGATCCGCGAAAAAAGCAGACAAGACTTAGACGTTTAAAGAGTTACAAAACACCAGATTTTGGTTTTGCACTGAGGGCATTAGTACGGTACAAAATTAAGCAAAAAGAAGGAAAAAGGCTTTATGAGCGGGTTTCTTAATTGCCATTAATGCATGAGTGATTAGGTATGGGTGATTAGGTGTATTGTGTTACCGATTTACATACGTATACGAGTGTGTGTTTATATATATATATATATATACGCACACATATATATAACGGCAAATAGGAAACATACTAAATATTTCTGTTCGTCCGTGTATATTTCTTACCTGTTTTCCCTTCACCTTTTACAGAATGTGCTGTGAAAGCGCATAGGGCATCTCTTGATTGTTTGTTTGAAAATAAAATATGTCCCACTGCAAGCACACTTAGATGAACGAAATAAACTAAGTTGCGAGTTACACTTTCGATAATAGCCCGTATTTTAGGATTCCGACCAGGAGGTCTAATTAAAACCTTAGAAAAAGGATCATCTCCAGAAAATTAGCCCCTTAAGTTAATTTCGCATGTCCTCCTGCCTCTTTCTTCTATCTTCAAGGTATTTTGTTCAGTGCTGAAAGCCTGCTTTCAACAACTTAACTCCATATTGAACTAGTAAACTATAATAACATTCGTTGAAATTCAATGGGCAACATTATAATGAATAAAACTAAGGGTTATGATTAGAAATCATTCATTTTACGCTACTATTTTTTTTCTCCTTCAAAAATTTTTTGGAATCATGTTGGAATAATTTTTTTAATTTTTTGTCGTCAAATGTGCAGTAATGAAAACGCCCAAATTTGCAGTTTAAAAAGTTGAGTAGGTGCAGTGGCTTCGCCATGTAATTTCTCCAACTCTATTCTTTATCTTACCAAAATGTGTCTAGATCTCGTTTTTTAATTCTTCTTTAATATATTATAGTTGGTTTCGAATTTTATCCGGATAAATCTTCGCCAAAATAAATTATCACTCCCAAGTTTTCTTGCAGCAGAGGTGCGACGTAATGTTTCTAGTGCTAACTGTCTATTGAAAGCTTAATAGCCAGAAATTTTTTTAAATCTTGAAGGCGTGACTTAATACAGTAACTTCAAATGATAGTAAAACTTCCGGTGCTGTTTGTAATAACCTCATAATTGGAGTCTACGTATTTAGATTATCTAAATAGGACGGTCTGAAGTTTATTTTCCTTGACCACATGACGTGATATCCTATCTCTTTGTCTTAGCTGTGCTCCTCTCTCCTTAACTTCGCGGGCATTTGCCATTCGGCGTCTCTCCCCACCTATCCCGCCCCCTCCCCTCCTCCCCCCTCTCCCTCAACCTCCCCCTCCCCTCCTCGCCTCCGCGGGAAATTCTACGACTTGATGACTAAAATTCTCATCCTCTTCGCTGCATCCCTCTTCCTTTGATCACTTTCATTCTCTGGCAGATGTGATTGGGCCGACCGATCTCTTCTTTATTGATCCACCCTACCCTAATGGTAGAAAAAAATAACACATTCCTCATCTGAATTCAAATAATATTTTTGGAACGTTAATAGGAAAATAAAGCTTTATTAATTTTATTTTTAATAATATTCAAAATATTACTTATTATCAGATGGTTCTATAAAGTAGTTAGCAGTAGTCTACCGAATGAGAATAGGTTTTTTATTGGCCTTAGCACTACACACTACTGTACCCCTAAATTCCTAACTTATATGGCACAAAATATCCTTAAAACCCATACTACATGTTGCAATGGCTCGTTGTTTAGTTCGGCATAAAGTGGGTCACGGTAGTCTAGGAGGTGGAGCGTTGGACTACTGACCGGAGGGCCCGGGTTCGATTCCCGGGAAAGCCTCTGGGCACCTTCAGCTCCAACTAAGTTACTTGATTTTTCGGGAAACCAAAATATGCCACATGGAAAAGAATTGACCCCCTTATCCTAATGTGTGAATTTCACACGCCGTTGGGCTGGGTACTACTGGGTAAACTCTAGCATCACCTACCAAACCGACGTTCGGGTTAATTACTGTTTTTATGTTTTTTAAATATCATATTATATATATATGATAAAATATATATATATATATTATATATATATATATATATATATATATATATATATATATATATATATATATACATACATATATGATATCCCACGCAGCTAAAGTTGTTCTTAGGATCATAAACAAAAGGATAGAGAGTAGGGCAAATGATTACTTAGGGGATGATCAGTTTGGGTTTAGGAAGGGGAGAGGTACGCGTGATGCCATTGCAGTAATGAGATTATTAATCGAGAGGAATATAGAACACAACCAGGAGGTATTTGCCTGTTTCGTAGATTTTGAAAAAGCGTTTGATAGAGTGAATTGGGAAAAACTAATGAGTATATTGCAGAAAATAGGAATAGATTGGAGGGACAGGAGGCTAATCCGCAACCTGTACATGTCTCAGACTGCTCAGGTGCGAGTGGGAAACGGGGAGTCCGGTTGGGCAGTGTTAGGAAGAGGTGTAAGGCAGGGTTGCCCATTATCACCGTCGCTGTTCAACCTGTATGCAGAGGAAATGATCAAAGAGGCATGGGAAGAACTGGAGGTGGGAATGAAAGTGGGCGGGGAATTCGTAAAATCAGTTAGGTTTGCAGATGACCAAGCTTTAGTTTATCAGTCAGCCAAGGGGTTGCAAGCATTGCTGAGTGAATGGACAAGGTTGATCCTGTTTTTGGGAGGTATGGGAGGGACTGCATTTAGTGTTTTACAAGATATTTTATAAACACGAAACTGTAAGATCGATCGGTTATTCAATAGTAGCTTTATTGCTTCACTTGTTGGGGTTGGAAATTATGTAATTATTTCTAGAACACTTATTAGAATATAGATTCTGTATGAAGAATATAATTTCGTTTGAATTAAAACATGTGAGAAATACTGAAAATCTTCCTTTTAGTATCCCTATGCATAAATTAGCGATCTCCCCTGTATGCATTGCCATCTCCCAGACTCAGAAATATTAATCTGCAATATTTACATGGTTTTCATCGAAAATGTGTATGTTGGTTGGTTTACTTTTACCTGGTAGCTATAGCTTAAGGATTTTGAAACTGCTCTTATACGTATTCAGGGGAACACCTTTTAGGAAAGTATTTATCATCGAAAACTCCTTATTTTAGCTCTTCCAAACGTGACTACAGGAAATTTCTGGTTAAATTTGAAGTTTCTGGTACAATAGGGTTCGCGTAAGAGTTGATGAATCAGTAATCAGGGCTTTCGCTTTCATGTAAGTGGATAATATCACATAAAACTACACTAGATATGAATATTAAGTTACCTTAAATTAAGTGCAATATATTCTATTGTTTTACATTGCCACTCTTTCGTCAAAGAAAAAGTTATAATGGCAATTGACGCAGTATTGTGGCGAAATTACCTCCCAAAAGCCTGTTGTTGACATATAGATTTATATTTTGGCAAAATATGATATATAAATATTTGGGCACCCCAAGTTAACATTTAATTTTAAATATTCATGCCCACATTCTCATATTTCACAATCTTTTACCGATAAATATTCCTCGTTAATTCTGTTTTGATCTGGAAGAGCGAATAATGTGGGCAAAATATTGGATAAAGTCTCTGATGCCCTGTTCCCCTCAGTCGCTGATTGGCGTCTGAAAGAAAAAAGTGAAAGTGTTCTATAATGATTTCTGAGAATGAACTTCGACACACAGCACGATTTCGCGTGCTTGAGCCTGAGGCACTAAGTTATTTTTTATCACACATTATGTAGCTACGAAGTATTATTCGCGACCTTCGAATTAGTCTGTTCCTGAAATGCAGTGTTTCTAATCACTATTAACAGTTCGGTGTGATATATACGATGCAGAATCTGCACTCGTAGATTGCTGTTAAGGTTTACCATCCTCGAGTGCGTTCGGGACTTCGTAAGGCGTAAACATTTGATACTGTTCTCGGCTATCAAGATGGCTCGGTAGTTTCTGCTGTCATTACTTTTATACCCAATGCCCGTTTATCCTCTCTTTTTCTTTCCATTTTAATTCATTTTTACCCTACAGTTTTAACGTGTGTAGGTTATTTGTAGGTAAAATGACCATTTATTTTCAATTCCGCTTCAAAATCTGGTTTAAGTTAATTCTTGAAATTAATAATGAGCAACGGTATCCGAAAGAACGATTAAGTAATCATTAGTATAGTAAATTTATATTTTTTTACTCAGTAGACCGGATTGCTTTCCGCCTTTATTTCAAACAAAATAACCACATTTAAATGAAGAAATTTCATAGCTTTGAGGGCTTAAAACCGCAATACTAGTTAGTTATATCACTATATTAGTTAGTGGGACTAGAGCTTCCAAGTATTCAAATTATTTTCGGTAATACCATCACCTCATAATTCGTTGCATAAGCCATCCAGGATTTGAGAGTCGTCTGGAAGTGATCATCCATTTGAATCTCTCTTTCTTCCGTAATCACATAGCTATTTATTTACGCTTAACCTAAAGACTTTGTTTTCATAAAGCATAATAAAGGTGGCTTATACAACGGATATCATTGCTATAGTCATCTCTGTAAGTTTCTAATTACTGGGGAGAAATTATGTTGGCGCGGAGAATATATTTTAATTTCTATAACCAATGTAAGGGATCCCAAGAAACTGCGGGAGATGCCGCGACAGTAACTTAAAACGGAGTCATCCGCTACATTTACATTACAATGCAACAATTTCAGTGTTTAAAAATCATTTACCTTGACCGGGATTCGAACCCGGATCCCTCTCATCCCTGTAACCAGAAGCCAGTAATAAATATACATTTCTAAGGTAATGTAACAAATTGGAAACAAAACATTTGAGAAATTTTGACATCGAAGCTCAAACCAACGCCTTCAAAGTCGCCAAGCGCGCCTTTCACCGGCGTGACAAAGTCGGTTCGTAATACACTTAATTCTTTAAGCGTTCTAAAAGTATTTCTTTCCTAGATAAGAGTTTGGTTAGGCTAATAAGTGAAAGGATATTCAAATATTTAGCTGTTGGTTAAGTTCTATCCATTTCAATCTCTATTAGTCAATTTACAATCCCTTTTTCTTAAACTGAAGTAGCTACAAGTCTTCCCAGATCGCCTCACATGCTAATATGATGATGGTGTAGAACATGGAACATCCACAAATTACGTAACCAAGGCGAATAAATGCTGCGATATTCGTGTAAGCACAAATTTTTGGAGTTTGCCTAATTTTTCCGTTTTGTTTTCTGCAAGTGCGGGAGTCACGTCAGAGTTCTATGTTTGTCGAAAGAGCACCATGAAGAGAGAAGGACTTCATGGTTTGTTTACCTTTCTCGAATTGAAATATGACCTTCCAGAGGTAAAATTTAAGCGTTAAAAACACAGGTGCCCGAGGGAGCATGTGAAACTCCAATGGGTGGTATCTAGCGCAAACAGGTGAACTCTTGTTTCATGCTTTTCGGGTTGTCCCACATATTGCCTTCCGCAAAAAAGGGTTGTCTTTTAGAAACAGTGTGTACATTATTTAATGTCGTCAATCCGTTGGCACAATTTCGGAAATAGTGTTTGGGAACACAATTGTTTTGTCTGTCGATGTTTAACATTCTTTGATGACCCCTCCCCTCTCCTCAGATGATGATGACATTGTTCCTTGGAGGCGAGGTGAGGTGGATTCACGACATCACGTTGATCAAAGTGACATGAAGGAGGAATGACGTGATCGTGTTCCATTCCTCCTTCCTCCCCAAATCTCGCCAACCCTCGTGATCGTAAGTTCACACTACACCCAGAGGGTTTGCGCTTATGAGGGTCTGAGAGTTAGCGCTGACGTTAACTGGAGCGGCTTTAGCTTGACATCCAAAGCTGAACATTCAAGCATATCGGTGAATTTCACTATGTCAACTGAAACGGACCGAGCTTCTTTAAACAACGTCGCATCGAAGGCGACCTACTCTTCATCTTGTGCATCATGATTATTGCGTATCAGGCAGTATTTATTTATTTGTTCATTTGGTAAGCCGCATAAAACTTTGCGGAACAATTTTTCCGTCGTGCAATGCTATGACGTGATTACGGAGAGGTTAGAATTGAACAAGTTGAGGGTAAAAGAATCACTTCAGTCCGATTCGAATGTGTTTCCAAAGGGTAAATAACATCGTGGTTCGAAACTTTTGGGCACATACTTTTCTGCCCAATTTGGGAATTAATATTGATATCGACTTTGATATATATTGATATCGAGATTGATAACGGACTTAAAAAATATGTCCTTAATCGTAATGTTCACCATCCGCCTAGCAAAATTGTTACAGACATGAGATATTTGTTAATTGGAATATTAAATGCCTGATCTAATTCCGTGTTACTTTCGCTTAGTGGGAGGATCAGATCTAACGACGGTATTGCCAGCGTGTCGATTTCACAGAAATGTTTCATGAGAATTACTCCTACGGGACGAGATAGTAGTCGATCGAGACCGTACGGATTTCCTGCCAGCGAACCGAGAGGTCGCGTGTTTGTTCCCCCACCTTACTCTTCCTCTTCAAGTAGTAGTAGTTTTGAGGGGAGGCGACCGACAGCTGAGGTCATTTGCGCCATAGTGGATGGACAGAAGAGGATGAAGGGTGGAGAGAAACCCGGCGTCGGCATTAGCCTACTCTTTACGAAAGGCGCCAAGGGGTCCGCAGTTTAACGTCCCATCCGACGGACGGCGTACTCACTCAAAGTGCCCTCCACAAAGCACCTGAAGTAGGGATCGAGATACCTCTGAAAAATATTCAACACCGCGGGGATTTGAACCCGCGCCCTCAGGGTGGGAAGCCAACTTCTTCCTCTTCAAGGTGACCACAGTCGTCTTGGACACTCAAATTCCTATTCTCACCCTGCGCCTCCTGAGGATACAAATTTCCAACAATCGGCAGTCTCTTCTTAGAAATAGAACCTTTGGCGAACTCGTTTTAAAGATTGAAAGTGATACAGTGGCGTCCACATTGTGTTTCGGGCAGAGATTGCGCGTGGGTTCGGGGGCGGAAGTCGCCCTACGCACTCGGCTCGGGCCACGAGTTCGACCGGCTCAAGAATCCGTTCATCGCGATCTTATTAGCGCGTCCTTCTCCCGTCCGCGCATGCCAAGAGGCAAGGTCGGGCACCGCGTGCGTTTCACGTCTTCACGAGGGTCCTCTTGCCCCCACCCTCCCTCTCCCCACACCCCTCCCTCCATCGCCCGGGGGCGGGGAGGGAGCCAACCCCGACCTCGCACACGCGAGAGGAGGGGGGGGGGGGCGTGGAGGCGGACCATCCCTCCCTCCACCCGCTTCGCGACGGACTCGGTAATTGCACGGGGCACACGTGGCCGGGCATTCGTGGTCGAAACGTCCTGGTGCATGGCGTTGGAGACTTAATTAGTCCTTGGCTTTCGGGGAGATCTACGATTGGCCAATCGAAGGGAACGGAAAGTAAACAAATACAACTGAAATTGATGTTGATAATTTATATTGGTCCATTTATGTCAAGCTATATATTCTTAATCTTGTAAAAATTCCCAGTAAACCAAACTTATTTATCGCTGTGAAGACGGGGATTTTTATTTTTACACCATGATTCTAAAATAGTCACGTTTTCTTTGAAAAATACACACACGCACGCAACCAGGCGCACAAACACAGGCGCACACAAACAGACACCCCAACATATCTCCATATCTCTTGACAAAACACAAACTGACATCCCAGCCAATAACAAGCCCCTCTTCATCTCGGCATTATTCTTTCCCCTCCCTTCATCCCTTCCAACATCCCCATCCTACTCGAATTCCTGGCCCTTTCACTTTTGCCTAACATACTCCCCTCTATCACACCCTTCAACAGCCCACTGTCAGTTAATACGTTTTTCATCCATTTTTCCTATCTTCTTATAATTTTTCCCAACATCCACCTCCCCCACCGCACTTCCACATTTGTTTTCCATTCTGTCCACTGTACACTCTCCATCCTTCTCCACACCCACATTTTAAAAGCCTCCAATTTACGCTTATTATCTTATTTCAATGACCATGTTTCTGCGCTATGCATAAATACGCTTCATATCAAAGTTTTGATGAGCCTTTTCTTAATATCCTTATCCAACGCTCCTGTCATCAGTTCTCTCCTCCCTGTGAAAGCTTCAATGCCTATTGCAATTCTTCTCCTTATTTCCCTACTACTTTGACCGTTTTGGTCCAAAATATTTCTGATATAGGTCCGTATAAAGATTATTAACTCCTACTTTAAAATTTAACCTAACCTTTCTTGTGGATGTCGCGAATAAGTGTCCTATCCCTTCAGTCTAATGCTTTTTTCGTCAATCCATTCTACCCATCCAGTCTACCCATTTTACTCTGTTGAATGCCTTCTCGAAATCTGCTAAACAGGCAAATACTTCCTGATTGTATTCTGTATTCCTCTCGATTAGTGATCTCATTATTGCAATGTCATCACGCGTACCTCTTTCCTTCCTGAATCCAAACTGATTATCCCCTAAGTAATAATTTTCCCTGGTCTCCATCCTTTTTTTGATGATCCTGAGAACAACTTTAGATGCATGATAAATCAAACTAATTGTTCCGTAGTCCTCACATGATGTAGACTTTTTCGGAATAGGAACTAACACTGGTCTCACAAAGTCTTCCGACCAGATTCATTCCTCGTAAATACCACGAATCAATCCATATAGTCTCTTACTACCACATTTTCCGAAGCGATTTAGTAGTTCCACAGGAATGTTGTTTACCCCCACGGCCTTACTTGATTTCATCTTCCTTAATGCCCTTTATAACTCATCGTCGAGTATGTCTAGACTTACACTATCCTCATCTATGTCATATTCTTTCTATGTCTAAGATATCTCTGAAATAAAAAATAAAAAAATCAGTTACCCATAATATAATTTGATGGGTCGAACGTTTTCATTTTGATCTTATTTGCGCAAAAGCATATGGTAAAAATCTTTTTGAATGTTTTCCTTGATATTCCACCGTTGGTTTCGATGGCCACAGAATAACCGCTGCTATATTTCTAAACCTCTCCCAACGAGGTAAAACCTGACTTACCAAACTGATTGGGCGTTAGGATGCATTCGATAATTTCTGACACAACTTTGTGGAAGTTTATGTTCATGGAATGAAGAACAGAAGGTATTTTTCCACTGTCCTTCATTTGGGTTCAACTCGTTTCTACGCTAAGGGTAAGGTACCTGATGGTGACGCCTGAGCGTTGAAAACAGTAGTACCCAAATTAAGAAGTTTAAAAATACATTGTGTTCTTCATTCCATGCATATTTTTAATTTACTTTTGGAGAAGTACAAAGCAATAAAACGCACTTCAACATTAACAAAGTGTATATGAAAGTTAAATATTATTCAGTCAAATATATTAGCTACACTGTTGTATACCTTTGAAACGTGTAGATAAGTCATCCATGGTTCCGTTGGATGATAGCATTATCATTTATTTGTTAATTAATCTCTTTATATATATATATATATATATATATATATATATATATATATATATGTTATAACTGTAGAGGAAATGATTAAATAGGCATGGGAAGAACTGGAGGTAGGAATGAAAGTGGGCGGGGAATTCGTAAAATCAGTTAGGTTTGCTGATGACCAAGCTTTAGTTTGTCAGTCAGCCAAGGGGCTGCAAGCATTCCTGAGTGAATTGGCAATTCAGTGCGACAGGTATGGGATGAGAATCAATATTAATAAAACAAAGGTTATGCGATTTTCTAGAAAGAAAAAGGCTAATCTAAACATTAAAATAGGAGGGCAAAAACTAGAGCAGGTTTAACAGCTTACGTATCTCGGTAGTGTTTTGGACCAACACGGTCGAAGTAGTAGGGATGTAAGGAGAAGAATTGCGCTAAGCAAAGAGGCTTTCACAAGGAGGAGGGAGTTGATAACGGGGACGTTGAGTAAGGATATTAAGAAAAGACTCGTAAAAACTTTGATATGGAGCGTAGCTATGTACGGTGCGGAAACGTGGTCATTCAAGCAGGAGGATAGACGTAGACTGGAGGCTTTTGAAATGTGGGCATGGAGAAGAATGGAGAAGGTGAAATGGACAGAGAAGAAAACAAACGAGGAAGTACTTGGTATGGTGGGCGAAGAGAGGGGTTTGTTGGGAGCAGTCCTATGGAGGCAAGAAAAGTGGCTGAAGGGGGTATTGACCGGCAGTAGGATGTTGAAGGCTGTAATAGAGGGGAAAATGTTAGGCAAACGAGGAAAGGGAAGGAGCAGGATAGGGATGCTGGACGGGATGAAGGGAGGAAGAAGGTACTCAGAGCTGAAGAGGCACCTGATGTAGATTAGGATACTGGATTTTTTATTTTGTTAGGAATCACAAAATATTTATTTAGTAGCTGTGTCCATCCAAAAACCTACCTTAACCAGCAGATTGCCTAATAATAATATATTATAACTCTAAGATTACAGATTATTTTAAGAGTAGGCTGCTAGTTAAAGTAGGTTTTTGAATAATCGAAGAACAAAGTATTTATCGAAGCCTTTCTTCTGCTTCACATACTTAAACAGATACAAAAAGAAAAGGTTACTCCTACAAAATGTGAGAATATGAATTGTGTGCTTAATAACGCCTGTAATAAAAAAGCTTAATGTTAAGTTGCATATCTATTTATCTTTTTATTTAATACCTATAATATTACATCAAAATGTCTGCAAAGAAAACAGTTAAAAGGGATTCATAGTCATTCGAGCAACATTACGCAATCCTCACGAAAAATCATTTCCCGTTTAAATGCAGCGCACCATATGATATCGACCGGCGATCTTCCCACTTCCTATCCGCGCTATTTCTGGGCGGAGGCACCGCGGTCAAGGGCGGTGACCTCGGGGGTAGTTATGCGCGCCGCCGAGGGATTTCTCGTGCATCGAGCGCCACTGCGGCGAAATCGACGACTCCGGTCCTGTGTGATTTCTGGGCTAGTCCATGCCCTTTGCCCTCGACAGATGCTGCATATACTATGCGCTCCTATAATTGGGTCGTGTGACGAATGAATCCGCGCCATTTTTAATGCGAAGGTTGTTCACCGTCCAGCGGTCAAATCAATCAACTAAAGAGGGCGAGGAAACGTTTTCCAGCATATCGGAAATTTTCGTTTTCCGTGTTCTAATCTTTAGCTTTGCCGTCCATGAATGACCTTCCCCCAAAAAGGAAAATTAAGAAACATGTTTCGAAATATGTGTAAATGAGAAAACGCCCCGTCAAGGTGTACAGGTTTTATGCAACTTTTTATGGATTCACGGTATTGCCTTTACGGTTATAGAATGAAAAAGGTTAGTTGTAAAGGAAATTCGGAGGTGTGCGGTAAAAAGAAGGAAAAAACAAGTCCATCAAAAGGAAAAACGTGTAATGAAAGTTATTGTCTGCTATTAGAATGGAACCGATAGGCGCAAAGAGTATTTTTCGGAATGACCGAGGTCCTCTTGTGGCAGAGGTTGCAATTATTTTAAGCACTTAAGAGCACATTTTTTATTTATTGCCTGCAGTCGGGCATGTCCTTAAAATATTGGTCATGCCTGTGTAAATGTGCGCTCACTTGTAAATGGCATTTTTACCGTCAAGGAGAAAACCTACCTCCCCCACATACATAGACTTCTGGATTGTTGTCATGAACGTTTAATGTCCAAGTGTCTAGCAAATAACTCTTCATTGGAATCGGATGGCATTTAATAGACGTACTCATCCGTTTGGAAAAGAATAAAAATAAATAATAATACATGGCCACATATTAAGAGGAAAGTATGAATCGGTGGGAAGTTGGCAATATCATACCACTTTTAACTTTGCCATTTATAAAAAACTATAAAATCTTCGTGGTTTCAATCAAAATGACGGATGAAATTAAAAAACATTCTTAGCTTTTCAATTTTTCCTGGTTACAGCTGGAGACAAGGTCTCGGTTTTTTATCCGAAATATAAATCAAAAGAACCTCGTACGCTGGCCAAATGGACATAATAGTGGGTGGGTATTATTTTCGAAAGATAATGATAACTTTTTCCAAGAAATACGGAAAGTTTCCCCAAAGTAACCGCAGATGAATCGCGTTTAAATTCTTCCAATGAGTTTACCTTTCATTCGACCCTGGCGGAAGAAGCTGCGCGGTCCAGGAGCCGTCGCGGCGCTTTTCCGTCGAAATGAGAGACAAGGTCGTGTGTCTGACGTCGGAAGCACATCGGGCGGGAGGGCCCCGTCGGCTTGAGTCGTCGTGGGGGTGGGATCGGCCTGAGCGGGCAGGAGGAGAAGGTGTTTGCCGCCCACTTCCCTGCCTCGATGGGGAAGAGGAGAGCGAATGGAGTCCAAGGGGATCTCAATGATACCTGAGGCTTAAATGTTCCCTTACGACCTAACCGACTGCACACTGAGGCAAATAATCATGTTGATTGGACCCTTTATTTTTTTACGCTTGACCAGAAATCTGTGTTCTTTGTATAGGTCTGCATTGATAGCTGAAAAATTATTGGGAAAAGTTTCGGATAAATAGATTCATTTGAGATATTGCTGTAATACCTAAAAAAATTGCAAATTACATGGCTTGAGCGTCGACACACTTGCCAGCAGCTTTTCCACTGCTCGAAGGCTCCCTGGTTGGCGGATTTCGGACGGTCCTTAATGGTACGTGTGAAAGCTTCGGCACTTAGGGCCTCATGGTGTTCTTTAGAGGGAGGATTTCACTTTTGGGAATATGAATTAGTCTGCCGGTGCCAATTCGGGAATGCAAGGGTGTTGGGGAATCGTCGCGATGTCGTTGCATAAGGTCTTTGCCAGAAGACACTAGACTGCTTTTGGTAATCCGTCAAGTTCTTTGGGACGAGTTTAGCGCAGATTTTTCGCATCGCCGAATTTTCACTTATAATGGTGTGCACTGTCGTCTTATCAATGCCAATACGATCTGTAATCATACGCACACTTAACCGACGGTCTGAATTCAGCACTTGACGCACACGTCAGGAAAAAACTGCTACCGATACTTTTTATACAAACCTTGTATTTTAAAATACAATTTATTGATAGCATTGGAGAGCCAAATTGTGAACATAATTTTCAACGGGTGAAATCAAGCAGCAGGACTAGTGGAATATTTCATCTACCTGGGAAATATCACAAAATTGGGTGGAATGAACTTGGTACTGTAGGTTAAGCTGACGTTTGCCGCCGTGCATACTTACGCCGAGCTAAGGGGAAACTATTTCCACTCGAGGAAGATATGCACAGAAACAGGGAAACCGACGAGAAAATATTCACGTGGAATATGGGTCAGAGACGTGAATCATTGGAAAATGAGAAAAGAGGATAATAGAAACCTTGGAAACACCGTAGTGGAGGCGAATCGAGCAGAGAGATAAAATGAATAAGTTTACGGAAAAGTGGAAGGAGGAAAATATAATCTGGGCCACAATAAGGAAAAGAAGGAACCAGGTGTGTTGGGTGTGTACACCTTGAGGCAATATATGACTTGATGGAAACATTATAGAAAGGAATAAGCCACGGGGAAGACCAAGGGAGAGAGAGATGTAGGTCAAGTAAAGAGGGATGATGGGCGAGAGGCCTATGAAGGGTTGAAATGGAAAGAACGTTAAAAAAGGGAAGAATGGACGGCTAAAGTGCGTAAATAGTCGGATTGAAAGCTAATGCTGATTTCCGACAGTCGGGTATATTTGACACGACTCCTCTTCTTTGTTCCTCAATGCTCATAAGGAGAGTTACTACTTGCGCTCAATCGAACGGAACGTTATCATGATATAGCTTTGAAAAGTGGGCCTTGAAATTTTTAACGAGGATAGTGCCTAAAATTGAGATATCAACTCATTAATGAGCAAAAATGCATACTAATTCAACTTAAATGGAAAATTGATGACGTAGACATAGAAACCATGACCTTAAATGGAAAATCATGATGTAGTACATAGAAACCTATAAACCTGATTCAGGCAAACACGTAAGTTTCAGTTCAAGACAATATTTTTTAAACAGCATCCAATTACATACCTGCGTTCGTTGTTTCATCCACGATAGCACTTCGAGCAATTCTTATAATTGCGCCAGATTTAGCGAAATATTTTTCTTATATTGTTCCAATCAATCAATTTTTAAAATATTTATATCAATTAAGACAACAAAGTTCATGGAATTGGCTTGGAAATCGTGCCTAGGATAATTTCACTTCATAATTCTTAATTTTTTGGTTCAAATTTCGTATGCTAAAATAGTTACCCAGACACGGTAAAAATAAATGCTTTTAACTGCAACATTTTTACTTTTCCTTTGACGAATAGTAAATTCTGGAGTGTATAGAATCCTCATACTGAATGAACTTAATGTTTCCACTTAGTTACTTTTCAAGAATCCGATCATGTACCATCACTCAAAAAATGGACGGCCGCGGACGGAAAAACGGACATCGTAAGACATTTTAAGAGTTAAATATATGCTTAGAATTAGTTTCAAATAAGCGAATCATAATTTGCATTAACTGTTCCTTAAGGACACATGCTCGTTAGAAGGGAATTCGAGAAGGGTGTTTTGCAATTAGAAGTTAATCTTGATTGGCTGGGCCTTGGGGGAGGTACTTCTTTGCTACATACCAGAGGTATTTAACTTAATCAGCCTTCACGGGTCATTTATCCGTCATTCTTTCTCACCTCACTGTAAGTTTACCGTCGCTTCACAAATCGCGTGTTGTTTTTTGATTCTTTTGAGCACTGGGTAGAAAGAGCTCCCCTTGGTCTTTCCCCTCTCCTCTTCGCATAACTTCGTTGGCAACGTGAGCGTCTAACGGGCAAAGCGTTCGGCGATTGAACTGAAGGTTCGAATCCAGCCGGGAACTTAAAGATCGATGCAGTATTATAGATATTGTGGGTATCAGAAGACTGTGGCATGAGGATGTGGCTCTCGTTCACCTTGAAAAGAGGAATTCCTCACGCTTTAGGGCTTTGTTCGAGTTGAGCACTACTCTGATCTAAATACACCAACCTTTAGTTAGTTTTTAATGGGAGACGACCGATAGCTAAGGACATTTGCACCATTAGGGATGTATGGGAAAGGAAGGGCGTCGGTATTAGCCTACTCTTGTCAAGAGGCGTCAAGGGGTTTGGTGTTTAACGTCCCATCCGACGGACGTCGTACTCACTCAAAGTGCTCTCCACAAAACTCAAGTAGGAATCGGGACACCAATGAAAAATATTTGTTGTCTCCTGAATTTGAACCCAGGCCCTCTCGGTGGGAAGCCTCTACATTAGCCACCGCACCATCCGGATCCCCAGGTCAATATACCTGTATGTTAGTCTATGTTGTGTCGGCTTTTCCGAGGAAATGCTCCGTCGCCGTTGACGGCCATGTGCAGCGGATCGGAGGATTCCGCGCTCTAATCCAGGTGACGCATTTGAGCACTGCCGACTAATCGCTTTAACTCTCTGGCTGCCTAAAATATCTTCCTGGAAAACTGGAGGCGGCAAAAGGTGAAGAACAGGTTCCCAACCTTGAATACATGAGTTCCAATCGTCTTAGGTCTTGATGCGAGGTGAGTTCTACCCCCACTCTTCGAAGCCAGTCTTTGCCTGCGCATAAAATGGACCCTTGGAGTGGATTGTGTGTGCTCACGGAGTTCCTCATAGTAAGCAGTGCAGGGAGTATTTCTAAATTCTCACTTTTGAAGTTCGTGTGGATTGTCAGCGCATAGTAGATGATAGCAAATTGCTTGAATTCCTCTTTTAATACTCGCCTACTCCTACTTAATATCACGGAAGCCGGTCCAAGGACGCTCGGTGGGTGATATTAGGGGGAAAGGAATGGAAATGTAACGTAGAGGGAGGATTCAGGGCATGATTGAAGGGGAGATTTTCGAGATACGTCCAATAAATACGCAATTTGAGGCCATAAAAACTATTTGCAAAATTTAGTCTACTCGTACATTAACGCTAGTGTTTCCCTCGCTCTACGTCGCGGGGTGAATTATGTCAGGGTAACATTATTCCTTGAGTGGTTTTATACTTGACAAGCTGCTTCTATTACTTTGTCACCGCTGTCTGAATACTATGAAGCAGTAGTTTATTGCCAGACTAAATAAAAGTGTATGGCTCCGCTTCGGGGAGGGTGGAAAAGAGAAGAGGCAAGTTGGACGGAGTGAAGAGGGGTAGGAAGGATGCATAGTTGGAGAATGATTAATTGTTAAGTAGGGTGTTATGGTGTGTAGTGAAGTGTTAGGCGTTGCTTAGGATAGTGGCAGTGGTCTCTGTCCATCAAAATCTACCTCGACCGATAAGCAATGAAAAAAAGCATCAACACAGTGATGAGCCCGAAGGTCGGTTTGGTAGTTGATGGTAAAGTTCACCCAGTATTAAGCCCTATACGGCGTGTGCAATTCACACATCAGGGTAGGGGGGCCAATTCCTTTCTCCGTGCCGGTTATGGTTTCCCAGGAAGATCTGGTACCCGAAAAATCACACAGCTTGGATGCAGCTGTGGGTACCCAAAGAGGCTTTCCCGGAAATCGAACCCGGGCCCTCCAGTCAGCAGTCCAACAGTCTACCCCTGGAATACCACGTTCCATTCGATAGGCAATAAATAATAATTATTATTATAAATTGAATTACATGCGGTATTTTCAAGATTTTCATTCTCACCTCATACTTAAGCATTTTCCTCCGCGAGGGCACTTGGGAGTGATGGTCGCGTAACAATCAGTGAGATTGGGAGATTGGACCACTCTCTTCCAAGGGGGCTTCTGGTGGACGGGGAGGGACCGCGGTGGGTGCCGAAACGTGAACTTACGGGAAAAAACGACGCTTAGTGGAAAATTTTGCCAATCCCTTACCACTTTCCCCCGTTTCAATCAGATCCATTCCCCTCCGTTTCCGGGAACGTAATCCGTAGCGCCGAAATCGTAAGAAATTGTGCGGGAGAGGATCCCATTGGACCGAATGCGTCGCTTTTTCCTTATTCATTCCTTTTCATTCATATGTATATATTTTTTCGTTTATTCAGGCCGCTCAATTCACTCTGCGACCTTGAGAGATGAGTAGCGGCATTGGTACGGCAGTCGTTCTTGCTTAAAGCTCTCTCCGAGCCATTCGGCCCCCCCCCCCAGTGAAATGGGGAGAGCACTACCCCTATCGAGAGCTGCCAATTCCCTCGGGTCAAATACGTGCGATTCGTGCGCTTCTCTGAACTGAAACCTTCCCGTGCCTTATCTGCAAGCGAATTATTCAAAACTGGATCATTTAAGGAAACATGAATTATTTGCATCTATAAAGTCAGTAAGTACAGCAAGTACACAATAAGGGTGCGAAAGGGTGAAATGAATAGTTGAGTAATTATAAAAGTGTGAATTTTCTTCGAAAAGGGGATCCCCAGCTGTTCTTGCATTCGCTATCCCCGAAAATACTGTTGGCACGTAGATATAAGTGTATTCGTCCTGTGTTCGTCGAACACCGAGTTGTTTGTGAACATTTTAATGGAATTCGCGAGCCTATAGTATTCTAATGCTATGGATGGACACATGCTACCGCAGATAGGCCTGTATTAGTCTCTGATCTGGGTTCTGTTCAGGAGGGAAGAATTAACAGCCCTGTGAAATGTTTTACAAAGACAAGTGCGTGGTAGGTACTAGCGTTGGATGGTGTCGTCAGACTATACATAATTACAATACAGGCTGAGAAATGTAGAAATTCCTCTCGGGTCTTTCACTGAGTGAGAGTGTCCATTCCGGCCGGAGTTTCGATGATCGACTCGGGAATCATCTTCAGGTCATGAAAAATGTCACTTCTGCTCTTGAGGCGATGCCCACAATACGCCGGGTAAGAACCAGATCTTACTTTAGGCTGAGAAATACGGAGAGGCCATCCAAATCAAATATCAGGTACTTTTTCAAGTCTAGCGATCAATTATCGTTCGTATCCGTATTTTAAAATCCTGTAACTTAGTCAGGCATTAAATTCTCATAATTCCCAGTAAACGGGTCACCCTGTGATAACTTACTGGTCATCATGGCATAATAGCAGCTACTACGGTCAATTATTGACAAAGTTTGCAAAATTTTGGAAAAATGTTGACTCAATATGAAAAGAAGTATTTCCCAAAAAAATGTGTGAAAATAGTTTTCCATTTTAGTTCCTCTCCCCCGCAATGTGGACCCTTTTACCTTTAGACCTCGATCTCTAAACTTGATCATTGAGGTGGTTTGGAATGTCCAATTATTAATTCTCCTCGCCGGTTCCACATCATTGTCCGTTCGAATGGCTATCATTTTACCAGAATCCAGCACTTACACGTACTCCGTTGTGACGAATGCCTGACCTTGAAAAAAATTGAAAATGTCTGCCTCCTCTAATTGAATGAACTGACCGAGGTACACGAAAAGTGCCTCTAAGACCGAAACGCTCCAGTTTTTCCGGGAAATCACGGCCCTCGAGCCGACTGCCTTTAATTCCAGTCTATTCTCCTGACCACATCGAAATCAGGAGCGCTCGACGCAAATAAAAGTCCCGAGATATGGCCCAGAAGTGATGAAAGAAAGAAAAAAAGTGCCCTCAACGCACAAAAAATGCATTACAGCCCGGAATATATTCACTAATAATTCATCATTCTGCTGACATCATTCGCGCCAATACGGTGCCGATCGGCCCCGCCCCCAATCGATTGTCGGCTGAGCTTGCGGCTGATTTTCATGGCTCGGGGGCAGTAAAGTCCCCGCGGGGGATGACCGTGGGGAGTTACGACTCCCCATTTCGGCGGAATCGGCGCGGCGATTCCAAAACCCAAGCTTATCATGCGTGGCGTCGATGGAAATAGGAAACCCTAAAGTGATCATTGAAGTTTTGTGGATGCGGTCAGAATTGGCGAATGGGGATTATTTGAATGCGCGTTGCTCCCACGTAGGGAGGCGACTGCTAGGGATAGCACCACGGATAGCCCACCACTAAGGACCGACCAAATTTTTAGATGCTTCGGCGACTTGAGAATATGTTTGATGCTAACTTTTGAAGTAAGTGGGCAGTTGATTATGTTGGTGCGTACATTTGAGTGAGAATTGGTGGGGATTGTTAAATATTAGCGATGTTAATGAAAAGAGACTTAGGAAGTGTTCAGACTGCTTAACTGCCCCGAAGAGGGAGAGGATAAATATAACCATGCGTTATTCAAGTACGGACTTATTAGAGATCCAGATGAGTATAGCCATCCGGAGGGAGACAGTATGAAAAGTAATTACTTTATAAGCTGTTGTTGACGAAGCTCTTTTCGGTCAACCGATGGTCAGTAATTCTCGACTGAACAATGATTCCTGAGAGCAGAAAAATAATGTGTGTGTCGGTCAATGCCTTGAAGATTTAAACAACTAACTTTGGGACAATAGAAAAGTATAACATGAAGTCGCCTTTCTTAAATGAAACTACATGAATAAACTGTTGCAAAAAAAGCAGCAGCAATTGAAAAGTATCAACAGCTATCCCTTTTCTCTGAAACCTGCTAGTCATCCCGCAATCCTCTGAATCAATTCTTGCACCAACTAAACCGTTTAGAGGCATGTGCAGAGATCCTCTTCTAGTAGATTCCTTTACCAAATCTGTATCAATTGTGAATGGCTACGGTGGTGGTGAAGAAAATAAATGAAACAATATTCTTAGGTCTTCTATATGTACATCTACATCAATACCCTGCAAGCCACCAAAAAGGTGTGAGGCAGGGGGTGCAGCACCGGTCTTCTTAATTCTTATTCTTATCTCCGAGGGAGTCAGAACAGTCTCTCATCTTTTCCTGGAGAAGTGGTCATTACGAAATTATTAGAGATATCAAAGCAATAATAGTTCGAGGTGGAAATTCTGAGACATTCGAATTGCTTACAGCAGGGTTATTTATCACATGAGCCATTTCATGCAACGCCTTATATGGTTAGCTAAGCGCTTTGATAACTTGACAACGTTAGGACCGCAAGCTGATTCTGGAAATTGAGTGTAAAAAGAAACAATGATCACGATTTCTATTATTTTAATTGTAAAACAAACTTCTAAGTATTCAGATTGTGCAGAAAAATATAATATGCGAGAGAGCGAACTTTACATCATTTACTTGCGATGATCCGAAATGAAAGTAGAAACTTTTTAATAGATCATTGTTGGCAATAAAGATTGAAAACTAAAATATTATTGGCGTGGAAAACGCTTCGAAGAAACCATCATATCAGCATGGAGTACCAGATTTTCACCATCATAATATTGAAGCATTTAGGAAAAAAAATAATTAATAAATAAGAAGAAATATCGTTCATAACAATTGATGAGCAAATATATGCTCCTTAATTTGAAATCCCTCCAAAGAATAAAAGTTCCCACTTGAGAATTTATTCGCCTCGAGGAAAACCAGAGAGAGAGAGAGAGTGGGATAATTGCTCGTTATAGTCTCCATAACCTTTCGCGCGATCCATGAGAGATTTGTCACTTTAAATGACAAAATAATGACTCGGAAATTATTTAGAGCTCAGGGAACAAAAATCACCATTCACCATCAACGATTCCCGGAGGTTTCCTCAACATTTGCCAGGGACATCGACCTCAGTACCACCAAAGGTTCACCGTGTGTCCCCTAGAGAACACGTGGACATTGATAGGATACGTGATGGACGTGACATGCTATTCGATGGCTGCACTCCCTAGAGAGACTCCTTTTCTCTGTGAGCAATACGTGATAGAAACAATTTTAATATTTTCACTGCCAACCCTATCCATCACTCCAAATCCATTTCCATCGGTACTTGAACCCACCTCTCTTACTCGGTTGGTTTTCCTGGATTGCATACATTGACATCTACTTACTGCCCCGCAAGCCGCCACAAGTACGTGTGGCGGGGGGTGTTAGGGCACAACTTGTAATTAAGAAAAAAAAACACATGCAAAAGCCACAAATTCATACCGACCACAAAAAACATGGTATACATTCATGCAAAACCCCTTACACCCCACACACACGCAAACACACAAACTACCAACTAATATAAACATGCATCTACAAATGTACCTGACATCCTTGCAATATCTAATTTTTTTCCGATTTGTAAATTCAATATTTTTAATATTTATAAGGTGATTTCGGTTTCTTTCTCTTATGATTTCTGATTGTTAGGGGAGAGAATGAGTATTCGTATCTATCTGCCCTGGAATCTATCTCCCTTATTTTATCTTTGTGGTCTTATCTGCCCAAGTACGTAGTGTGGGGTCATTATAATTCCTCTAGTGTCGTCGTTAAACTCGTTTGTTCTGAACCTTTCTTCAAGTCTAAGTCTCGCTTGATAATAACACCTCTCCATTTACCCTCGTGGGGGGTTGAGAAATTGTTGGAAAGGTTTATCTACATCTACACAACACCCCGCAAGCCAGCGCAAGGGCGTATGGCAGGGAGTGTCAGGTCACCACCCGTAACAAGGAGCAATACCACATGCAAAATCTACACATGCATGTGAAACCACATCCACAGGGGCGGACACATGCAAAAATTCCCCCATCCAACATTCATGCAAACACCTCCACCACAAAGCAACAAACAACTGCACCCCAGGATGCAGCTCGAAATCCATCCAACAATGCATCCAAATGTAGAAAAATCAATAGCATCAAATATAATCAGATTACCTTTACTGAAGCAGTATTATTTGGTTTTTACGTACGTTAACATGAAGACTCTTTCTATAACCGCAGCATGAGACTGCCATGGATACCATAATTTAAGTTTCCAAATGTACATATATCCCGATAATTATTCCTTTCTCTAACATTAAAATAAGGAGGAATGCAAATTTTCTGGAAGAGTAAATAAATCATTTCTCTTTCCCTCTTCATAAGCTCATAATTTGAATCAACTTCATTTTTCAAACTGAACAATTGTAAAAAAAACCGTATTTAGCCCGCACAATGAAACAGTTTTTATGTTAAATAGTGTGATTACGAAAATTAAATCGGGGCAAATTGCGATGGAATTTCCATAGATCCAGCCATCGGGGTGGAAAATGTAACTATCGCGAAGCCAAGAACGGAGGAAATTAATTGCTTTGAAACTAGCCTCACCTCGTAGGTTTATCCCATGGTGTTTCGGAAATCTAGCCCAGGCGTTTCAAGGACTATGCGGTGTTATGCTATGCGGTGTGGTGCCATTTCCAGATCATAAAGAGTCTCCGATGGCATCGGAGTTGGGTCTCTCAGGCTGAGTCCTCCGTAGAAGGAGATGACTGGCGTTGCGGCTTTTGGCGAAAGCCTTATAGAACAACGCCGAACCGCGTTCTTCAGAAGGGAAGGAACGGAGCGAAGTGATCGCTGCCGGCGGTGAGGTGCGCTGATGATTGCCTAAAGGGGCGCGAGTGAACGGCCGACAAATCTAGAATATCAAAGCCTTTTGGACGAGTAAGTGACCACGCTCGCTCTTGAAATAGTAAGTGGCGTAATTAAGCACATCGAGGTCCCTCGGTGCAACCGGACTTATTTTGAAAGTCATCCGCAACTCCGTTCATGGCGAGCCACCAACCATAGAAACTTAGTCATTCAAACCAAACGTTTGCCTTTTAATATTGCGCATGTAATATTTTATTCTGTAAATTAATATGGTGGCCGTTTCTTGATTACCTGGACACTTCTATTTATAATATTTTAGTACTCTACAAGCCACCGTTTATAATATTTTAGTACTCTGCAAGCCACCGTCAGGGTGTGTGGCAGGGGCTGAATATAAAACAGACTAATTTTGACCCAAGTATGATCCTACCGCAGTCGGACAATGTAATTCTGATGCCTTATCGTTCGTGGAAAAAATAAAATCTTAAATCCATCTGCTATGCACTTAATCTTTCTAATTTCACTGAAATGATCTCTCCTACCCTAGTACGATGGGGGTAATAGCAAATATTTGCAACATAATCCTTCCAATTTATGCAAGACCTTCAATTTGTAATTTAACTTTCTCTCCAAGAGTAATCCCCAGCCAAGCTGCTCAAATACTTTGGATACTCTACTCAGTTTATTATAACAACGTTTTACAAATCTACATCCTCTAAGCTGCACGCGATCCAATCTTCAATGCCAAATATAAAGGTTCTTGCTCTCCTCGTGAATTGATTATTATTATTTTAAAGCTGTGGTCTACTAGGTTAGAGTAGATTTTCGACGGTCCCATACACTACGCACAGCTAAATCTTAAAGGCCCGGCCTAACACGACAGTAAATACCCTTCATCAACATCTACGTATTAACCCGCAAGCCACCGGGAAGGTGTGTGGCAGGGGATGTATCCAAGTTCCAGTGCACGAAGAAAGTCACGCACCACGCATGAGACACAACTGTAGTAAGAAACATACAAATAAACTAATCACCACTTATCGGACGTAAGAGGAATGCTTATGGTACCACCGCTAATTTTAAAATCATGCAACAAGAGTGATATTAGGTTTGTTGTGGATATAGCCTCAGCTACTAGAAGCACACTTAAAAATGCATGCGCATACATAGACATAACACACACAGATACATATTCATAAACTAAACTATGTGCACGCATACATATACACACGTTCATACCTGCATATGTTTATAAACATGATGATGATTCTCTTTAACCCCTTAGTTGATTTGAGTTGCAGCTGTCTCTAAAACTGCCTCTAATTGTTTTCGGAAAAAGCGACATTTTAAACCTATACGTTATAAGCCCGGTCCGTAGATCTCTCTAATCTTGAATGAATGATGATGTCCCTTGTAATAATTCGGAATTTCTTGAATATGCTGAAAATCTTCGGAAAACTGATCGGTCTCAAATTTACTAGTCTAAAAATCAGTCTTCTTTTTACAAAGGGATCCTACCTTTTGAACTCTTTCAACAATTTTGTCACACTTCTTTCTGAGTCGTCAACTCCTTTGACAAATCTCGCTGACTTACGCTTCGCGCAATCTAATTCTTTTTTTAAACCTACCTCGCGAGGATCTCAGATGCTGGCTTCATACATGAAGTGAACCCTTAAAATCTCACTGAACTTCATAATAAATCTAAATGTGGGCTACTTTCGACCCCTTTCATTTCCATCCATAGCGCCCCTTCCATTCCTCCCTCGCTTTCTTAACATCTTCTCCCGTCTTCAGAATTCCATTGCCACCATATTCTGCCTCCTTCGAATTCATGTCAAAAGCCTTATACTTTTTTCACCAGGGATTCCTAGAGCTTCGTCGTTGGGTTTCCCTCTCGTCCATTCCATTTCCTCTCTTATTCTCCTCACACCCCCACCTCAAAAGCCTCGCAAAAACCCTCCGCTCCTCCTCTGGGCTTGACGACCCAGCTTCGACATGGCGACCTTTGCCTTCGCAACCAGTGCCGAAATCAATCCAGTCAGTCGGCCTAGACCTCCCCTCCCCTCCCTCCCCCCTCGCCCCTCCCCCGCCCTCTTCTTCTCTGTCAGACGCGACCGACACTTTCACTTCTTCCCTAAACAAGTAAATGACCCAGAACGATCGGACGGAGGGATAACCTTGCTTACCTCACCTACCCCGCCCGCCTAAAAAAAATTTAATTTTTAGCCTTAGTTATGGATCCTATAACATTAGAATGGTTCTCATACGATGGAAATCAAAGCGGCGTCGACCGGGGAAAATAAGCATGAGGTGCGTGCTCGTTGAATATTTCTTAAGTTGGCTTAAATGGAAAATGTTTTCCTTGAGTGGATGGACCACGGTCACTCGATTAGCTTAAACCGGTCGTCCACCCGTCTTTCCCATTGAGTAGGTCTTCCGAGGTCTGAGGTACTGGCGTTCACATTTCTTAATTATCTTGCGGATATATATTTTTTTAGTGTTAACCAGCGCGTAAGCAATTATGGCTGAATCAGTAGAACTAAGTGGAACCGTAAATATTTTCCAAAATAAGTCAATAAGGAAGCGTCTCTAAGGTGAGCTTAAGTAATTCCAAAATAATGAGAAGTCGCGATGGGGAAATTGTACCGGATGCCAAGACAATGGAATGGCACCTGGGTGATTGAACAAACAACATTATTGATAAAAAGTATCGCCAACAATTTTTTCCTGACGTGTGCGTGAAATGCTTAATTCTGACCGTCGATTAAGTGTGCCCATGATCGCAGATCGTATTGGCATTGGCATAAGATGGCAGTGCACACTATTGCCACTGAAAATTTGGCTTTGCGAAAGATCTGCGCTAAACTCGTCCCAAAGTTCTTTGGACGGACGACCAAGACCAGATTCTAGTGTCTAATTTCGAAGACCTTCTGCAATGACATCGCGACGAATCCCCAACCCCCTTACAGTCCCGACTTGGCACCAGCAAACTATTTCCTATTCCCAAAAGTGAAATATTCCCTTCCTCAATGGGCATCCACCATGGGACCCTGTGTACCGTCAAAGAGGCATGCACGCGCACCCTTAAGGACCTTTCGGAATCCGCCTAACAAGAACAATCCTTCGAGCCGTGGAAAAGCCTCTCGCAAAAGTCTGTCGACGCTCAGGGGATGTACTTGAAGAATTGTTAAGTATTACTGCAATATCAGAAATTAATCAATTTTTTATCTGAAATTTTTCCCATAATTGTTATATAAACTATGTACTGCCAACATAGTTGAGTGGGTAAAAATATAGTTGAATACATCAGTTGTTGGTAGCTTCTCTGTGAAAATATTCTACTCCAGAATTTTCACATGCGGTATTATTAAATTGCTGAGTGATAATCTCATTTTAAAAATTATAATTTGTATAATAGGGCGACTCAGATCTTGTTGGCCATGGAAATCTCGATTTCCGCGAGTCGTCTTCCCTAGTATGGCATTGTTTTCGGAGTTAATGAGCTCTCAACAGAGAAAGAGAGAGAGAGACTACGAGCTAAGCGAAACCCGGCACGCATCCCCTCCCCTCTTCCCCGGTGGTTAGACGGGCACCTGCCTTCATTACTCTCCGCCACGGACAAACGAGGAAAAGGCCAATTAGAAATTGGTTTTTGGGATCGCTCGGTTGGAAAAATAGTCATTAAAAATGTGGGCCGGCCTGAGAGGGCATTCTTCCGCCGCATCATCGCCGTCAATCCCCGTCCGACCTCCCGCGGCGCGCGCTGCTTAGCCTCATCAAGTTCGTTCACCGCGAACCGCTGCTTCCGATATCCTCTCCGCTCTACGTGGGAGGGAGACAGAATGTCGCCGTTCGCCTTTTGTGCCTCGTCACACCGACCAACACCACCACGAGTAACGGCTCTGCTTCCCCGAGTCGAGAGTATAATACTGCCCTCATGACGACTGTGGGAAAAGAGAATATTTGAATGGGAAGATGCGATGACCGCGGAGCACTCCATCGCCATTGTTACTTTTCGCCCGAGTGGCGACTACTTGACTAAAAATATAATAAATGAAAAACCTCCTTGTGCCCGAGGAGTTTGAATGGTAACGATGACCAGTGGCGCTCAAGAAGTGATTTACGTGGAATCATAAAGGGTTAGAATTTCGACGAAGGTACGAGGGTCGGCTGAAAACTAATGCACACATGCTTGTAGACCACAAATAAAATAAACTTCAAAAGCATCCCTGGTGGCATGTGGAAGTAACATTCCCCCTTAACATTCATGCGCAGGTTTGAGGTCGATTCATTCATCTTGTGTCTTTCGAGAAGCGGAAGTATAGAGACGTGTTCTAGTTCTATGTCAACGCGAGTTAAACACAGTGCTGTTATCGAATTTTCAACTGCTGAAGAAGTGACTCCTATTGAATTCATCGTCGTTTAAAGGCTGTTTTTGGTGACGATGCTGTTGATAAGTTTACAGTAAATCGATGGGTAGTAACATTTCGTGGTTGCGAGCCTGTAAAAGCCATAATTATTGATGAAACACGCAGCGGACGTTCGATCACTGACACAGACGATTAACATCGCAAACCCATCGAAGATTTGATTCAAATTGACCGGCAAATCACTCAAAAGCGTATCGCAAACCATATTAGTCGAGTTTGCCGTGTTAAAGGCAGCCTGGCGCCAATTATCTTGCAACATGACAACGCTCGTCCACACAACTCGCGTGCCACTGGAGAGGCTCCGCGAAAACTGAAATTTGAACCGATTCCACACCCTCCTTATTCCCCCGATCTTGTGCCTTGCGAATTTTATTTATTTTCTCAACCCAAGAGACACCTCAAGGGTAATTATTACACCTCGGACGAAGAGGTGAAGGCAGCTGTCAAGTCTAGGATTCGAGAAAAGTCGGAAGAGTTTTTAAGTGACGAAATGAAAAAACTTGCTGCACGTTGGGAGAAATGCGTTAACCTTAACGGTGACCACGTTGAAAAATAAATATATGATTTTGAAAATTAAGAATTTTAATTTCATGTAGTTTTTGTTTAATCTTTCTATTTGTTTTTGTTCGCGCTCTACAAGCATGCGTGCATTACTTTTCAGCCTACCCTCGTATATTAGTGTTTTTTCACATTTGCCTTCGTGAAGGTCTATACGAATTTGTATGCATGCTGCTTTTTTGATGACTGAAATTATTATTCTGATTCGTTTTTCAAATTTAACTGTGGAAACCCCCCTCACGGTTCTGTTTCCAAGCTGAAAATTGGTGGATATTATCCGCTCAATCCTTTGAGGAGTGATCTCCACAAGCCTAGCGTCTACACACAATGGCATCAAGAGTTCTCAGTTCAGCCTCCAAAATTCCAATAGTCTTTCTGATGCATAATTTACGAGGCCTTTGAACAGGTCTCCCGCCCGTCTCCTAATTCACTGGACACTTGCTTTTTGTGGCACATGATAAAAAATATGGCATGTTTCAAAAAAAGATGGATTTCTTTTCGCACATATAGTATTTCAATTATACGTATATAAATAAGGATGTGGAATAAAACTTATGAAAACTTCCCAAAAATTTGATTCCTTTGTTTCATTTATGGAAATAGATCCGTGTCTCCATTGGTGAAACTTTTTTTAATTGTTTACGATTGCTCCTAGTTAAGTCCATGGCAACAGATGTAGAATTCCAAATGAACAACATGTCGTATTTCAGGGGCGGCATTTACTATACATACGAAAACCAATGTTTTAATACAGTAGTGTTACATTTACGTTAATATACCAAAAACCATCTACTAATTTCATTTCAAATTCCTTACATGTTATGACCGATCAAAAATTCTCAAGGCCATTCCTCAAATGCTGAAAGTGCATTTACTTACCAAACATATTGTATCGTCATAAGTATTTTTATCATTAAATCCATTATTTATCTGATTAGTTAGAATTCCTCTGACTGTGGAGCAAGCAATTAAATAAAGCGCCTTATTCATTAAATTCTCGGGCGTATACGCGGCCGTATAAATGAACTCTATTCCACTTTAAGGGAAAATCCTGCTACTGCTTTTCTTTAGCGAACGCTTCTCGGGCGCCGGGAGAACGTGCGCCTATGTAGCACTATGCCGTCTGGTTCTGTGGCGGAGTTATGAAACTCGATGTCTTTTTGCGCCTTCTCAGTAAAGGAAACAACTTGGAAATAGATATGATTTGTGGGTCAGTGCATGAGAGCCATTCTCTCGAGAGGTTCTTTCAACGCAGATTCAATCCGCGGTGTGCGCGGCCGGTAAATTGACAGAAGAATTGAAACGACTTTGTAAAATAAAATCAACTTATGGAGAGAGTTGACGATACTCTCAATGTTCCTTGATGCTGCAAAATAAGAGATCACAGTTTATATCATTTCTGCAACCCTTGAGTCTCAGATGTAAACGTGTCAATGAGCTCCAGTGCAAAATTCTAGATTCCAGCCAGAAGTATCGCAAAATAAATAAACAAATAATTTGATTTTTAAGTGAGGTTCTGTAATGTTCCTTCAGTGACTACGAGGCAGTGCAAAATAATATTTCGTTGGAGAGAATTGTAAATAGTTGAACAAGATCGAAGTATTAGGCTAGGGCATTAATTATATCATGTATGATAATTTGTGTCTCCATCAAAAACCTACCTTAAGTGGAGGATTACCTGTAGTAATAATCATATTTTGGAAGGTACATGCAAACTAACGGGAGTCTTCATAGATATAAGTTTTGAGCATGTGCTTATGTATAACCCCTATCGATATTATTGAAACATCACGAATTGCGTAACATCAGGCATAATATTATGACATTGAAAAATAGTAATGGCCAGATAATAGCATTTTTCCACTAGTTAAATAAATCGTCACCGACCTGATTTCGATGTAATAATCGAAAAACAGGCATGCGTGACGTTGAGGAACCAACTAAGGACGAAGTGGTCATCGAAACTTTATGGTATTTATTTGTTTTAATAGAGGAAAAGTGCTATTATTTGTTATTAATAGTTCAACGCCGGCTTCCCTTCATATTTGTATGTAATGAGCATGGAATACAACATCCACGTTCAAAATTCTGTGCTAGGATATAATACGATAGATGATAATTTTTCCTGAGTCCTCCAAAACAGTTTATTAGATAATAGTCGTTTATATATTTAAGATTTCAATAGACATTCAAGTGATAAGTGCTGTGACAGATTTTCAGTCACGCTATACTACAGGGTTGGTGTTGACCTGTAAGAAACGTCGTGGAACTGCCCCAGGACATTGGAAAAATGTCATCCGCCGTTACATGAGTGAAATGTGTCAGGAGTTTGCAGGTTATGCAGACTATTGAAGGCGTATAGTACGGAAGGAGAACGCGGCGTGGTTGCCTGGTAGGTAGAAGGTTTAGATCGTAGCCCCAGGACACCAGGTTCAAATCCCGGGTGATGCATATGGACAGCGTCATCTTAAGTGAAATTGGTGCAATTTTTTGTTCGATAAAACGGGTATAGAACCGAAAAGTGGCCAATGGAGAGGAACTGGGCCCGTTCCCTCGGTTGCGCACTCCCGAGGGGCGAACTCTACTCTCGTAAAAATTATGACCAACCAAATTGAAGGAATTAATGTGAAGGAATGCTCACTCCATTAAATGATCTTCACAGCTAATTAAAGAGATGAATTTCTTTAACCGAATCACGTTTTCCGTGTTCTTTTGCGGCCAAAATCTTTCAAATTCCGGAGGAGTGTGTTTTACTCTTCGGTAAATAAAGAATCATGCCCATCGCCATCATCAAAGAGTACGTCAAAATACTTTTTGATTTCAATGCTTTTACCATTAATTCTTTGAAAGTCAACGCTTAAAATTCGTGATTCCTGTCGCATGAAAATCCACAGATGATTGTTTGATAGTGGTACTAACGCACGAGCTTCGCACCGCCGCATTTACGCATGTACGCGGATGTCATCGAGAAAATGCACCGGCTATGCGTTTCCGTTGGAGTGAAGAATGCTAAGATTATTTTTTTCAAAAAATGCAATACTTTCTCTAAATGTATTACGTATACAGAGAAAGTAAATGCGGCAGTCGACTTTGCCGGAAAGACGAAGCATTCGCACGGGTAATGTCTTGAGGTTGTAAAACCAGTGTTACCATGCCTCCTCGGTGCAGCTGATCGGCTGACTATCTTCGATCGCCCGGATTGGATCGGCGACTTGAATCATCCAATGGATGACAGCTAACTGACGAACGAGTGTAAAAAAATCGCGAGCATTTTTATTCCAAGCATCACTATCATGAAATGTGATAAAGTATGGGATTGTGGGAATCATTTATATGGTTCCACATTGCGAGTATTCTGAGAACCCTCATCCTCTCGACTTTTTTTGGCCGTACAAAAAATTGTCGTTTATTCTTGAATCTCACAACTTTGCATCAAAACTAGTTTTTCTCCCCTAGGTTTGTTGGATCACCCTCGTCATTCTCTCTCTTATCAACAAAATGTAAGTATCGACACTAATTCGAAACCAGTAAAAAGATTATTCGTAATAGCAATCGAGTATATTCTAAAACTGAGGGTCAAATTCATGAATAGGAACATAATGGAACTCGAAAATTAATCTGACGGCCCGTGAACACCAAAATATTGCTTGCTTGCTCTCTTTTTCAGCATAGCACCTCCGAGGACTATGTGTACAGCTGAATACATACAACAAAAGCTAGTGCCTAAGCCGATCACGTCCCATTAAGTGGTGTAACTATAAGAAATAAGTTGATAGCTCCCCTTAAAGATGTCTACGCGAATGTTCTCCGTTGCTTACGTCTTTCCCCTCTCCACCCAATCAAGACAGCGAGCGCTGAATTCCATTAGTGTCCTTAAGCGCTCACTTTGATAACCCGAAATTCTTCCGAATTGAGGTCAAGGACGACGAAGAAATACTTTCAATATATCTTTTAACATCATTAATTAATCTTGTTAAATTCTTACAGAAGTATTGCTAAAAGTGAGCATGGTGGCCTCCCTAATACCCCGCCGGCCCATCGTTGAACCCGGTTGTCCCAGGGTTGATCACGCCATCAACTCCAGAGCCCGAGCCACGAGGGTGTTTATCGGAGGGCCTCTCAGGGCGAGGGTTTTCCCCACTGGCGGGCGTGTTGCCCACGGGCCATCCCGTGGGGGCCCTGACTATACGTACGTCAAATAATTTGATTACACTTAATGGGAGCGTTATTAGTAGCGTTTTGGCTTTCATTTTTTCGTAATCCCTAAAAAAACACTATGACTATGAAGAACCGAGAAAACGAAAGAATTTTTTAAAAATTATTCTGTTTACACAACTATTTAAAAAATTTATATATTTAAATAACGGTGACATAAAAAATGAGACTTTCAGGTGGGCCACATGCTAGAGGTTGTATCGTCACTAAAACCGTTGGATCAGCCAGAAGGGTTTACCATTTGTTGGAGCTCTGATGGCTCGTCAAGGTTCCTCTCAATGATGGAATAGTACGGAAAAATGAGAGAGTGAAACTGAAGCAATCGCGAAGGATTATAAATGCTAAGGCCACGTCGAAAGAAGTGTCGCGATATTCCGCTCTCGTAGGGGATTGGATCCATTGTGTATTGCGGGCTTCGCGATCGCACTTCCTTAGCGGATGCGCCGGGAAGTCAGTGGCGCGGAACGGGGTGGCGATTGGCATCCCCGCCGTGAATCATCCCTCATCGGCGCCCCACCGTTAGCGCATAATAAATGGGAGGCGATTAAGAAACACTTGGATGGAGGGGTATGTGGGTCAATGTCGCGCGCGTCGATGGCGTGCCTAAACCTTTCATGTGGTCCGGTCGGGAGAGGGGGCCGGCGTGCGAGGCCGGCGGGGTCGGGATTGGCCAGCCCCTCGGGTCAGTTGACCCACATGCGCCGAGTGTCACTGCAGGAGGAAGGGTGCGCGAGGAATTTTCGGTATTCTCGAGGATACCGAACTTGTTACCCTGCAGTTGGTGAGGCGTGAACATACAGGGATCGCCACCGAAGACGGCGGTGCTCATTGGCCTATTAAGTTGACTGGCGGGCAAAGACACCGTCCGAGAGACATTGTTTTCGATAAAAAACACGCTTACATGATTGACAATTTTCCTGCAGGAATGCTATTGGTAACATTTTTCTTTAAAGTTTATGATCTTTGGCTACAGCTAAGCCGAAAATATGGCAGGACGGTGAGTGTATGAACAGAGAAAGTATGATACTTTTTTGAAGGTCGTGGCTACACTTGAAGAAAAAATACATGTCGAGGATGACAGCCTGCATGAAGAATATAATGTAAGATAGCAGTCTCCAAATTAAATGATTTAAGACGGAGATAACAATGTTTGTGATGACGTGCATGGAAGATCTACCTGTACCCCTGAAAGTCACCACTCGTCAATAGCGCTAAAAATAGTCTCTCAAATGTATTGTGATTATCACCAAGCCCTCAGTCACATTTTCAAAGAGATTTCAACTGGCGACGGGCATTGTATTACTGCCGATGGATCACCACGGCGGATTCGGTTTCGAAAGAACTCTTTGGGTGAACACTGGCTCGCCGTGGCTAGACTGCGTGCTGACGTCATTCATTTCTTATGAACTATTTCCCAGGATAATCATGCCTGTGAGACTGCGTTAAGTTTTAAATATTTGATTTCACTTGCCTCTGAGTTTAGTGAAATGCTCCGTCTTGAAAATGAAAAATTCTGTCTCGAAGGGAAATGAAGTCGATTAATGCACGCGCAGCAGTAATCATCTATTCGTCCATTCACTCCACCTCTCGCCGTCCAACTGGCTTGACTCCTCCATCGCAACCAGCTTCTTGAGAGCCAGAACATCTCGAAAGATGGTTACGTGTATATTCGTCGACAACAGCGTCAAGGAAAGGTGGGCATTTGTCCATCATTTCCCCGAGGTTCCTTGAAAGTTAAGGTCGAAATGTATCGTTGGATTTGATCCAAATATGGATTCAGTAATCATGAAACATTCAGAAAAAATACTTATAATTAGGTAGTTAAGTTGAGTTTTCTAACTAGTGAGCAAGAGTGTAATTTTGGATGGCTTGCTCTGGAATCGCCTGATTTCACCTTAAGACGAAGGTAAACTCTTAAAACGTTCCCGTAGCGAGTTAATGGGCAAGCTGAATCCTTTATGAGCTAACATTTTTCAAACATTATATGGCTAAATGATCTAGCATTTTACCGTGCTCATTTGGAATAACTGTAATCTTTGGCATAGAGTGATGCAGCGAAATTCGTTCGACGAAACGAAAGAGATTCTTCTAAACGTTCAGGAGATATTCATCATTCATGTTATAAGCGATGCCAAGCTCAAAGCCTTACCATGTGTCTCGAGCAAACGTTCTTTCGATCGTGTAAGCCGAACAACACTTTTCATTTGATCAAAATTTGTCCCATTCAAACAAAAGGGACATTTTTGATTCGTCTAGATTCCACATCTTTTTTTCGTTATTTTGAATAGTAAGTCTGTTCTCAATCGGAGGTATAGGTTCCGTTAATCACCTCTCCTCGTCAGTATAATCTGTATCTCTGGTGCTGCCAAGAAGTGATTGAAATGCACTACGGACGTTTCCATTGCATAGAGCCAATATTTATTTCAACAGAGGACAAGGCGTGAATGATCTGAGATTTTCTCACTTCTGATGCTATGCTGCCGATTACAAGTCGCTACCTTCTATGGAATGGCAAACTCTTTCGCGTATTGTGCTGTGCATATAGTAATTATCCGCTAAAATTTTGTCACCAATCTGTTTAGAATACGATTAATGTGCATACACTTTCTCCTCCCGAGAAACATTCTGTAATGGGAATAAGTGTTGAATTTGTATTTGATTTTCTGAATTCAAATATTAAGAGGCAACTAGAGACCATAAATGCAACAAGAAGCATCTACTTCGAAGAAATGTAACTGAGCTTCCATTGTTTGCTGATTATTTATTCAATCTAGGGATTCAAATGATTTTTCGTAGAAAAAATATATGCATAAAGTGTGAAAAAATGTTTCAAATTTGGACGAAATCTAGGAAACTCGTCCGTGTATGACATGTAATTCTGCATCAAGTGTCTAATTTGGAACAGAAAAATTTTCTCATCACAGTGCGTCCACAGTCGCAACGACTTTGTGGCACTCCTTTGTGTAATGGTTGACTAACTCGGTATTTTGGCACCCACTGAACTTGGTTTCCTGCGAGAACTGCGCACCTTCAAAAATAATATGGTTGACCTCTCGTCAAAAGTCACCTTCAAAGCCGTAGTTTCGATCAGTATCCAAGTGTTTTTGCCAGAAAGGCGACATGCTTGCTGCCAGCATTTACTGCTATGTGATTGCTGAAGGCAGCTATTGTAAACGGGAAGGTCCACCGGGGGGAGGGGGGGAAACGATGCACGCAACGGGCGATCGATGGCATCCAAACGTGCGTAGAATACCCAATTCATATTATACCGCGTGACGAGATTAGCTGTAAGAGAGTTGGTTTGGAGAAATACGTGAAACGAACTCTTTGCTCTACGGTCTAACTAGTGAACTGTCTATCTGGGTTGTAACTCCTTAGGAAATTTAATTTTGTGATTACAGTCACTAGAAATCAGAAATCCCTGTTACCTCCATGGATGTTATTCTCAACATTTTAACAAAAGTTCTATACGATTAGTGCTACCCTTCAACATGGTTTCAGCACTATAGGGAAAACGTGCACGGGAATTCAATGAGTTGAATTTTCATTATATTTTTGTTTCCTGAAAGGGGCGATGGTCCTCGCATTCGGTAATCTGTAGTCGTCGCTTCGGCGACGGGACTTCCAGCGCGCGGTGAGGGAGAGCGAGAGAGTGTTCGCGCGGTGAGCCTCGTCCCGTGCCTCCTCTCCCCCCTTCCCCTGCCAGGCGCGCACCGCAGGGGAGGGGGATGTGATAAGGGGGCGGGGTGGGCAAGCCTCCCCGACCAGTCGCATCGCGGTCGCCATGGACATCGGTCGGCCGCTCTGTTTCGCACGAGAAGAAACAAGAAGGCCTCTCAGCTCACGGCTCTCGCATTTCTCCGAAAACAAGTGGTCAGTCGTCAAAGCCGAGGGACGAGTTTCGAGCGTGAATAATTCATTTATAAATTAATATCGTGTGTGCAATAGTAAATCCCGGATGTAGTTTTTTTGTTTAATGTTTGAACAATTCAACCTGACATTCACCGTGCAGTGTGTGTGATTTTTAGTTTCGTATCGCGAGTACGTTCGATGGCACGAAAAAGAACTTTTCCATCCTCTGGAATAACTCGAGTGAGGTAAGAGACTATTAAGCTAACACTTTTTAGTTGATCTGGCAATGTTCGGGTGGTAATTCGAACTGGATCGAATATTATTGTCACTCTACATGAGAGGCAAAGTTTTATGATTGGCACTTTATATCCCAGAAAATAATTTATCCCTAGAGTGCTCGACCAAAAGCCCGAAGTAATCAGCCCGAAGGTTGGTTTGATGCGTGTAGGTGATGGAGCTCAGCTGTGGAGGGACCTCACCTGGGGCGCTCACCTTGTACACGAGGTGAGCTCTCTAAGTGGGCTAAGCATACTAAGGCCAACAGCCTGTGATATTCACTCATCAGGGTAGTAAGGGGGTCCATTACATTTCCCTATGCTCCTTGTGGTTTCCCACGAAGACTTAGCACTAGAAAAATCGCACATTGAATTATATATTTTGGACACTTTTAGTTTATATATTTTCATCTACTTTCATCTATTTCAACCAATAATCTACCTCTGATTTTTACTCTGTCTTGCAACCCGGTGTTATTGTAGAGGCTTGGGGATTATTGAGCTGTTATTTTTCTCTTTGCGCCAAGATTGACGATGTATTTCCCACTCCACACACTTGATCGTTTGGCAATTGTTTTTACAGCATCACAGTCATTTTTTGTGTGCAATGTAAAGAGGATTTTGGTGGAATGTAGAATAAGGATAACGAGAATGAATTTCACGATTTCTTGAAATATGAGTACACGTTAAAATTAGTTAAAACATTTATGGTAACACTGCGTTATCATGTTATGCTTAGATTGGCTTAGATGTTAAATTAGCTACCACTAAGAAACGGGAGGACGTAAATATTATGTGTGTGTTTGTAAATTAAAATAGTTTTTGCAGAATGTATAAGTCTATGTGGGTGTGAATTGGCATGATTTTTTTAGTTTTGTATGTGATTTTATTCTACTTTACGGGCGGTGACCTAACACCCCCCGCCACACGGTCTTGCGGGGTATTATGTAGATGTAGAAATAACCCTCTCCAGTTAAACCGTGCCAATGCTTAGGTTAGGATTAATCGTACCTGGTTAATTAATGTAAAATTTTTACGTTAATGCCACTGAAGTTGTTTTTTGGGTTTGACGAAAACACGTCTGATCTGAATAGACTGGCAGTGCCTATACTAAGAAAGTGTAATCATTGTCGATCGTTTTTTTAATCACCGTTCTCAGGAAGATATTTTATATGCGTTGTTCTCTTGGAAAACCTCATCCTTAAACCTTGGTAATTATATTAAAAAATCGTGTCAAAAACTGTCCGATTAGTTAAATAAGTATCTGATTTCAAATCGATATAAGTTCAACTTGACCATTTGCTAATGCTTTTCACTTTACAATTTTATCATTGACATGAACATTTCCGCTTAAGAGTTTGTTTTTATCTCAATTCTCTCCCTTTTACTGCAATAGACGGCGACGAGGAAACTCATCTCCACATATCCCTTCGAAAGTAACCATTTTTTTTTCAGAAAACAAAGAATGTGAATTACTTTTCAAGAGTTACATTCGATGATGCGTTTTGTAGGTAGCGTCAACCCATGACCTTCCTCATTTTTATTACGTTGACCCGTGACACGAATTTTCCCTTATTATTACGAGTAGTATGATCTTACTGATAAATCAAATTTTTGCCGTCATAATATGTCAAATGATTCATGACGCAAACTTTAGTTTCAAAATAAAATAATATGAAGCACACTCACATATGTCTATGCCTAAATTGAATCTAGTGATATGTCTCTTATTGCCTACAATTTTCACATATCCGTTAAATATATTAATGATTTCTATAAAAATGTTGGTTATTTCCTTCCCGCATTTGTGTTGTATGAGAAATCGTTAGTATTTTTTAGCTAATTCAATAATAGTGCAATACTGATCGAAAACTATCACCCTTAAGACAGTATACCATCAATAAAATATTAATAATTTACGGTCGTCATTCGTATTTTTTTATTTTAGCTGATAACAACAGGGTGCTTATTGAAATTAAACACTTGAAAACACCGTATTAATCACATTTTTTGGCTTTTTGTCTCAATAACCAACACTATCAAATTTTATGCCCAAATGAATCGAAAAAATGTCACTTCCTAAGACCCTCACGAGTAAGAAACCAACGAAAGAGTACATTTTTATTGAAATCCAAAACGCGTAGGCGTTTCATTGGCCATGAGAGCAAACTTCACATCCATTGATTTTCCTCGTCTGCACGTCGAGACATTGTTGTGATCTGATTTTCTCGTATATTCTAATGTCTTGAAGTAAAATAACGATATACGCCTTCTTGGGAGTGCCCCTGTAAATACGACCTGTTGACGCGGAGAAGAGTATCAGCTGATCTGGAGAGGGCGTGAGGGCGCCGTTACGGGGACGCTACTCCGTTTCGTTCCATTGCCCTGCAGCTGAATCAGTCGGTCCCGAGAGGTGCTACTTGGGGACGAAAGACGTGCATGTGTTTATTTGGGGACGAGGCTCTCACGAAGTGTCAAAAGTTGAAAGGGATGAGGGTACTCTGCCATGCGCCCCTCGGAGCAAGGATGCGGATGGAAGGAGGCAGGTAGGGAATTTTGGGGAGAGAATTGGAGTGCAGAATTTCTTGCTATCCCATTTTTATCCATGAAAAAAGGCGTTCCTGACTTATTTCTTTATTTTCATTTTCGATCAGTCATTGTATGTTTGATGAAGTCAAGCTTAGTGAGCTCATAAGATTGAGCCCACTGATACGACATATTTCCAAATTTCCAAATGAAGATTCTGACAACTTCAAACCCTAAAGTATAAGTAATTGCAGCATAAGACAAGAGTCTTAAACAAAAAGGTATGCGACAAATGAGATGTTGGAGATTATCTGTTATCTTAAGGTGTGTGGAATGAACGCGTTCCGCTTAGTGTCAGTGCTTTCCCCCGTGTCTCCTTCCGTTTTCAATTAAGTTCTACTGCCAAGAAAATCTCACGGCCTAGATTTTCCACAGGGCACGTCCAAAGGCGTTTACCTGGACTTGCACTCGGAGACCTTTGGTCAGCAACCAAATGTTCCGACCACGGCTGCTACCGCGACGACATTTTGCGATGGTGGGTTTTCATTCTACCCTGGCTATTTTCGACCAATCGTGGATTGCCCTAAGTTTTAACGTTCTAATGTCGGACACCCTCGATTTGAGGCACGAACTCGACCGAATCCAATATACTGGAGTAATGCTTTGCAGCAGAGGAAATATGGCAACGTTACCCAGGTTTTAAATCATTTCTTTGAGACACACCGCCACATGGCCAGTAACAACCCGTCAATTTAATCTTATCCCCATTCGTCCATACATTGAGTTCCCATTCTAAGACATGCAGCGATCAAAGAACCCGATTGTTATTTCTTTTCCCTGAGTTTTACGCATTTTTGATGCCGTAAGTGTACCGCAAGTATTGCTATTCTAAGGACCTTACTGTGTTCTTTAGACGCGCGCAGTCAAATCAACCTCATAAAAAATAAAATAGATTCTGCTTATTTTTCTTAAGTAGAGAGTAGTATGGTATTCAAATTCTACAGAGAATACTTGGATACAAAACTAATTACCTCCTTAACTTTTTCTAAGACGCTTGAACGAAGAATTGATTGTAACGTACTTTCCTTTCCTGAGAATGGAATTTTCTGCAGCCTTGAGTCGAAGCTGACTTGGAATATAATGTCAGTATTCACTAACACAAGTCTGAAACTGCATGTTGAGTTTTCTTTGTCGCGAGGAAGGATATGTCTTGAAACAATTTGCACAATTTTCATTTTTGAAATTCATTTTGAAAGAAAGTAAATTCAGCCCGTAATTGTTAAGTAAATATTAATTCACACGCAGGCTAATATACTATGCTTCGTGTGAATTATCTTTCTTTGAACTGAGTTCCCTAGGGTTGATTCTATTTACGAAGCCCTTGTACTGAGCACGTACTTAAGTATGAGTGTAGTTAACGGAATAAAGTTCTCCATTTCAAGCGCTTGGATAAAGAAGGGCAACAGCATGACTATACTCGTGGATGCCTATATTGAAGAGAAATATTTTCAACGTGATGAATAACGATGATTTGCAGAATGTATTGAAATGGGAGCTGGACCCCAGCTCCGGCACCTCGCGTTTCGTAAGACTTTTAAAGCCGACCTTGCTAGGAATTTCAACTAAGGTCATCGCTCTAAAAATATGATCGTTCCTCATTTCCCTAGGTTATGCATCAAACTATTGACAGGAATCATCAGAGCAGCGGTATCTAGCACCTACGTAGTGCAAGTACCGAACGGTATCATCGAAGACATTCACGAACATATTTTTATTTGAAAGATAAAAAGAAGACGTCCTTCGTCTTGCTTGAGCTGTGTTGGACTTCGACACTGCTTCGGCCTTATTCAATAAAGGTAAAATACATCCTTGCTTACCTCTGTGACGAAACACCCGTTCTTCTAATAGACAGGCCTTGAAAATCTATGGTGGTGATGATGGCGAAGCGGGAGGGGTTCGTGTGAGAACGCGATAAATTCTCGTAACCTGACGAAAAAATGCTCAATCAGGCAATATGCCCAGTGAGTATGCCAACCGTCACTTCCTCTCAATCTTTGTGTTTACCCTTTAATTCTGGTGCAGCGATGAAAGGAAAATGGCCTCTCGTCCTTAATTAGTTAGGCGTTGACCCCAGGCGGAGGGTTTCCGGGGCTAGACCCAGCCCAGCTGACTCCCTCAGCAAATTAAGTGCGCCACCTCATCAGCAATGGTTGCCAATGGGGAAGAAGTGCAGATGCAGCATTTGCTGGTACTTCGATGTGCCACGCCTACCCAACAGGAAGGCAGCGAACATTTATTCGTTGCGATCCTTTGGCATAGAGGCCTTTTTCCCTAATTTGAAGCGGTAATTACTTCCGAGCGTGTTTTCATCGGCTTAATCTAATTATTAATTTGACTCTCTTTTCTAAATGAAGCGGCTCTTCATTCATTCATCATCTGGTTACCTTCTCCAAGGGCTAAAAGTAATCTGGAATTTTTAGATTACATTTTTCACTAACTTTCCTTTTTTTCGTAATATGCCAATGCTATAACACCTGGCTTGGTTGGATTGGAGACTCAGTTGCTGACTCGTAGTCCTAGGATAAAAATGACGTCGTCGTATCACGTGCAAATCTCGGGAAAAATCCCAATTGTTACGCACACCTGGACATTTATCATTTTTGAATTATCAGCGCTCGTGATTAAGTTGAATTATATACATATTAGACCCCAAAGTTAAATAGTTACATCTCCCTACTGTCTTAATGAATGAAATAACACGAAGAGGCGCAACCTATTACCTTATCATCTGGTTGAAACTACACCGATGAGAGGAGGGAGACTGTGCCGATTCGTTTTGATTAAGGGTTAGCCTGTAGCATCGCCCATCAGTGACATCATCTTCCTTCCTATACGCTCCGGTTGGAGAACACCCAAGTGGAGAGATTTCGTCGCTTGTGCTAGGTCGGGGGTAAAAAAATTACGCTGCGGAGAGAATGTTCACGTGAAATGAAAGCTCTCATTGTAAGTGATATGCGATGCAGCCATGTTGAAGAATAATCATAATTTAGTTAAATTGGTCTTACCTCAGATATGAAAACTTTTTCATTCCAAAAAAATATAGAATATTTTTCTTTCCAGTTGAAGGTCACATTAAATGCGCTTGATTTCGTCACAGCGGAGCTCTATGTATTAAAGAGAGAAGGGTGGTGAGTATTCATTTAGATAGCGCAAGTTTTTTTTCACGTGTTTCGCGGCATTTTTAATGTTTAAATTCCTCTAACCCAAGTCAATTGCTAGATCTCTCTCGTTGTTGATTTAGTCAATAATGAGCATTATTACTGGTAGCCGCGGAAAGATTAGTATAATATTCACGTATTCTGATAGAAATGCTTGTGCGGACGATGTGGCGACCACAGTCCATCAGCTCCCGCGGAAAAATCGACATCCTGACGTTTGCCAAACCGCCTTTTGGTGCGATTTGAACCCATGTTTCTCGGATCACACGGTTCGGTTACGTGTCAATCTTTTGCAACACTAACTCTTCATTCCCTGGCCCCTTTTATGCCGGCAATTCAATTTTCGATGACTAGTAAAAAAATCGGTATCATTCACGTTGATTTTTTGCACATGGAATGTCCAAACTTCCTGGAGAAAATTTTAGTGTCTCAACAAGCGCAAGAAATATTGTTAATGAGATAAGTTTTCAATGAAGTCTCACGGATAATGTTCGTGAATGAACGCCAATAGTCTCTTGGATTACCATAAGAAAATTATTCCTTAACGCGGAACATCATCGATGACTTCAGGTGAGCTACCAGTTACTAATACTGAAACAACACTGAGCACTGAAATAAAAATATCCAGTGAGGAAGCTCAACGCTAAAAGGTTCTGAATATTTGCTATATCTTTGCAATTATATCTAAAGGCAAGAATAAAGCACCCACGTAATGCGAGCATTTCTGTCTTTCCATCTTTTGTCGTTATGTTAATTTCTAAAGATGGAAGCTATTGCGCAATGATTTTCAAATCTTTTTATCTTGTATTAACCTGCAAGCCACCGCTAGGGTCTGCGGCAGGGGGTGATTAAACACTAGACTAACTTGGACCCGAATATTTTTCCACGTGGCGCGGTCGGACAAAGTTATTCTGATCCCTGATAATTCGTGGGAATAATGGCATCTTAAATCTATCTGTTCTACACTTAATCTCCTAATTTTATTGACAATCTCTCCTAATTTACTACGATGGGGCAATAATATATTTTCAACATCACTGCTAAAGAGAAATCCTTCCAATTTATGCAAGAGCTTCAATCTGTAATTTAATCTTCGCTCCGTGGGTGATTCCATGCCTAGCTGCTCCAATATTTTGTATATGCTACTAAGTTTATCGTAAGAACGTTGTACAAATCTAGTTCCTCTACGCTGCACGCGATCAAATTCGACATTTAATCCAACCTTGTGATGATCGCATATGCTAGCAGCATATTCTAAATGATGCTTAACCAGCGAAAGATAATATTTCTCTTCTAACTTTTCATCATGTTTCCCCAACACTCATCTAATGAATTTTCCTAATTGTTTGTTAGCTTATCCCCATATTCCCCATAAATGATTCACCCAGAAGAGGTCGTTAGTGAGGAGACCTAATTATTTCAAAATTAATGGAGCAAATACTAATAGTAAAAGAGTGGCTTCTATTATGGAATTTCGTGATAGTAAAGAAGCGTATCTAAACGCATTTCCTAGAAATACTTAGTGGTTAACTCGAAAATGATCGTTTTTTTGTCAAAAAATCCAATATCGGAACGACTCAATTTGGAAGTTGAATCTTATCAACACACAATACTATTAAAAGTATGCTGGAGTGGTAGAAAGTTAGCAAATCATAACAATAAAGTTGAAAAATCAGCTCGAGCGATGAATAAAAAACACCCCAAAGAAACTGCGAGAGATGCCGCGACAGTAACTTTTTTATGGAGTCATCCGCTAATATGCATTTCAATGCAACAATTTCAGAGAGTAAAAATCATTAGCCGTATCCCGGTCAAGGCGAATGATTTTGACACTCTAAAATTGTTGCATTGAAAAAATACCCCGTTTACACGTCCCATTCGAATGATTTGGTCGAAATCATCGAATTCACTCTGACGGCGACGAGGCGTGAGGTCCACGGGAGTCGCATTCGTGACAGAGGAGAGCGGGTGCCAACGCGCCCTTCCGAACGACCGTCAATAAGAATCAACCCCCTAGCGTTACTGGTTAAGTACTTATCCTAGAACAAAAGGCTAGACGGAACTTATTTAGACCACAAAGCCCTGTATCGTAATGCTTACGTAGGTATAAAAATTGACTCAGATTAGTGGTGTGCGAAAACAGTTTATCCTCCAAACGGTTCCCTCCAAATTGAATGAGGCTCGAGTCTTTGTTTTGAGCCCTGTGTCCCTCCACGCCCCTCCCCCCCCCGCCCCGCCCCGCAATGGGGTGTGCGTCGCATGCTGCCCCACCCCCCTCGCGTCCTTTGGGATTCTCGTCTCGTCTCAAGGACGCCGTCGGGGGATAAGTATGGAAACCGACCGACCAAATTGATTCTCGCGTTACGAAACGCTAATTTTGATGGACGCATGATCACGTATAGGTGACTTTCGCTTTTCCTCTTCGTCCTAATCGATAGTTTTAATGGATAGTTTTAATGGGTTTTGTGATCAAAAACTGCATATTTTTACAGTTTTACCTTGAAAATGATCCAAATCCCGTCCCTGGTGTGTGAAGGCTCACAGGTTATATTTCTCCCGTTGGTATCGATAGGCTAAATTCGATTTGAGCCTGTCCCTTTCGGAAAGGTCACTTTTATACATGAAAGCTATCCGATAAAATTCAGCCACAGCACAACACCTTGTCCCAGAAGAGTTTCGAACTCAAAAACTTTGCTTTCGCCGAAGCTCGTGATGTCTATAGGATTTAAGGGAGGTCTCTTTCGACTCGCCACTTTTTTGCTAACATGACGACCCATAATAGATGACTTTTCAAGTGAAAGTATCCTTTTTTCCTTCTGGTGAACTCAAGGTTCTATGTAAGTTTACCTATAGTTTGTAAACATTCACTCCTGAAGTATTTTTCCAATCATTATAGTCATGACGATATGATGTTTTAAGTGCCTACGCCACTTTCAAAGAGAGGATTTGAGTCCTGGAATAATGTCAATTTTTTTGCACTAGTCTTTACTCCCTTTGTATGCAAACTACAGGTTGACATCCACTATCTAAACTCTAAATGCAACTGTTTTCTCCATGTAAAACAAGAGACTGCTAGGTTAATAATTTTAATACTCATATTATACGAGGATAGAGCATTTCATATTTTTCTACATCCAGTGTATATTAAAATTCCCAACACGAGAAGAACTCAATTGGTTTAAGAAATGTATAAATTCGTCACTTGATATCTCTTGAGTTCTGAAATGAATCAAAGACTGAAATTTTCACTCAACCGTGTCATCAAACGATATTAGACGACCGATTTTGTGGATCTCGTTTCGCACTCTCGAATGGAAGCGTTTTTCTGTCGCTGGTACGAAAAGGAATTCCTCGGAGAATTTTGTATCTCAACAGGCTTGAATGACCGCGGAGGATTGGACTGAATTCTCACCTTTAATTAGTTTTCCACAGCAAAAAAAAATGACCGGGGCACCTTCGTCGTCTGTCCCCAGTCAGCCTGAATTTTGATTCCTTCGATGTTATTGAGGGCGTTTATGAGCTCTTTTAGAGTCTGCGGGTCTGAACCATGCCATTTAGCATACTCAGATATGCACACGTCGCACGTATTTATGAGCAATGCTCGTAATGATTTCATCCTCCCAATCCCCCGCCCTATTCACCTCCTCTTCTCCCCTCTCCCCCTCCCTCCCGACTAAAAAGAGCAATGAGCCCCGAAACCCGTTCGTCCTCTCGGGAGCGAACCTCACTCTACATAGCAGAAAAATCACCGGAATGCCGCAATCCAGTTCTGGTGACCTAATCTCCTACCACAGACGCGCACACACGCGAGCTGCATCAGTGGGATGGAGATGAGGCCCTCCGTCGGCGGGCAGTAGCAGATCCACTATTCCTCGGGTTCAAATCCCCCCTCGCGGATCCATGTTTTGGTCCCCTCGAATGAATAATCTTGTCCGGACTCTAAAAATTCAATATCGCGAGAGAGAGAGAGCCGCCTCCCTAAAAGGGAGGCACTGCCCACGCGTCACGCCACGTTCAGTGCGGCATCGATGGGAATTCTCAGATTTCCTCTTCGGGGGTGTGACGTGGTGAGGGGGAAAGACTGCTGGAAATGTGACGTCATGCCGAAACAGCAACATTTTGTGCGACGAGGTCACCCCTGAAAGCAATAAAGTGGGTTCGTCTCGTACTCAATCCCGTGAGTGTAGAGGTCACCTCGACACTCGAAAGTATTTATTCCATTTCAATGATTGATTTCATAATCGCTAATTAATTATAATATTAGGGAAAGTTGTTAGTGGAGTAAAGGGGCTTGTTTGACATGACACTGGGGGCTTGAAAGGCCGTGGTAATGTGACATGGCCGACGGAAGGAGGAAAGAATGACGAAATAGCGAGGGATATGGGAATTCCCTGAGAATACCTTGCGTTTCCGACTAATTACACCACAGAATAAGTAAAGGGTGAAGTAAACCTTGGCGTAGATGGTTAAGTCTATTCGTGCTCATTTAGACATACGTCGCTTTGATCATATCGCTCACGAAAGCAAAGCTTGATAAATAATCTCCGATTTCGCATTGAATATGTATTTTGTAATTTTAAAAACTCTGATCATGGATTCTATTGTTTTATTTAGTGTACAACGGAAAAACTTTATATGTCATTTTTCCTACAAACGATAAGGGATCAGAATAACGTTTCCCGGTGCGATAGGTGGAAAAATATTCGGGTCAAAATTATTCTTGTGTGATTTCACCCCCTGCCACACACCCAGAAGTGGCTTGCAGGTTACTTGAAGGTAAAAGATTTATTCCCTATGTTTAATATAAGCAGCACATTCATTCAACTGAATAGATTGAGAAAAATAAAATGTTTCCAGAATTTTTTTACTCTAAGCAAAAATCAAGGAATTTTTTGGCAGGGATCGTGCGTTAAGTTGCAGAAAAAGACGATTGAAAACCATGATGCGTAGCGTGATGCTGTGCGAATCACTAATCGGTCGTGTAGGTAATGAGGATATGCGTATAGGCTTTTGATATGTGATGCAGGATGAAAAAAGTGAAATGGGTGAAGATTTGATGTAATTATTTTAAAAAACTGCGGGAAATGGCGCGATAGTTCCTTCAACAAACACCTCGATAGCTTCATTGGCCAAAGCAGTCGGCTGGAAATCGATAGATCTGGGTTCGAATCCCGGGCAAGGCGAATGATTATTGCGCTGTGAAATTCCTGTACTATGAATGGTAGGAGAGAATAGAGGATTCTGGTAGAAATTATGAGGATGCGGGAAAATTAGATAGAGGAGATAATAAGTTGTGATCGAATTTTGAGGATGGTGATAGAGAGGAGAGAACTGAGTAAGCGAGGTGGAAAAAGAAACAGGAATTGCTGGACGGAGTGAAAGGAGGCACACGAAATTGAAGAAGGACTTGCTATAATTCAGGGTTTTGAGGTATTAATTCAGTGTAGTTAAGGTAGCGCCTACAAGTATAGTACTGTACATTTGTGAGATTCGTGAAAAACATACTTTGAACAGTAGAGTGTCCTTAGTAATAATAATAGTAATAGCAATGTATGAATAGTTTTGCGTGTTGCCATGGCTTCTTCCATATCTGATTTTTTCATAAATCTATGGATTTGCATTGGACACTGCAGCTGTTGTGTGTCGTTCGTCTCATGTTATCTACGTTGCCAAATAGTTACGGAATCACTCCGTAGGCACGCACCACGCCTAACACCGTAATTACAATAGTCGCGTTGCGTCAGCGCCGCACTGCAGCGCAAAGAAAAAAAGCGAGTGTTGCGTCGGCGTTGAGTGGAGGAGATAATCCTAATGGCAGGGGCAAACACACACACAACCCCGAGATAGTTTCTCGGTCGAGGAGCTGTCGGTGACGAGTCGTGTATGTCCCTCCCCCGCCACCCCTCCCTTCCGTGACGCGGTCAACTAGGGAGGGGGCGTGGCACAGAGATGACCGTTGATAACGAGCCACTGTCCCACCGTGGTATACTTTTCCATCGAAAAGGCGTCCATGTTTGTCATAATCTCCTCCTCTTAACCTTTTTGTCCGAGGAATGGATCAGTACTTGCAGAGATATGCGACAGCAATGGACCCAATGTCAATCGAGGTATGCCTCTCATTTACAAGCTAAAAAAACGGATGCCCTCGCCAATATTTCTCAACTTGATGTTCAACTGATGGACTTTTTTGAGGTTGGAGAATTAATTGACAATTGATTCAAGTCTGATTACCTTAGCAGTTCACCCGAGGCAAGGACGTTTCAATATTCGGTGTCCCACGTTTGTATAGGGTGATGTTATACCCGAGAAAGAGGTGGCGAAGCTGAGGATGTTCACTCGGAATCGAACCCGGTCCCTCGGTCTACCGGAGTTCCAACGGAATAATCAATATAGACACCTATCGGTTGAAAATCTCCCCTGACGGACACCAAATCATGGCCTTCTCTGTTCAATAGTCGTCGTGTGTAATAACGTCCACATATTTGTCGCCTCTCCACCCTGCATACCCGTCCGCTGCCCCGCGAGCCTTAGGCCTCCAGAAGCCAAGTTTTGACGGCAAAACCTCCTCCTTGTCACTCAAAACGTGTCCGATAAAAAAAGTTCCGCCCCCCGTGGGGGGGGGAGGGAGGATGATGACGGCTGCGATTGGCCAATCCGCGGCCACTGTTTCACTTTCTCCGTCGGACGGTCGCGTGCCGGCCCAAGTGCCGATCGCCCCTCCCGTAGTTCAAGGTGACGATTACGCGGCCGCCTTCGCCGCTTCGTACGGTGGCGACCTCAAAAGCGTCCGTCCGTCCCCCGCCACCCGCGTGCTTGCGTCGCGGCGAGGGACCCTGCTCCCGCCGCCGCGCCGGGTCGGACGGATGGATGGATGAATGCAAGCGAATGCCGGAGAGGGCACGCCCGGGGACGGAGAGTGACACTTATTAGGCCTGCTGCCTCATACGCTCGTCGACCTTGGATTGCCATCATCAATAGTGAGCACTTGGGCCAACAGGGAGCAGGTTTTTGGGCAGGACCTCAATTGTTTCATGTGACGTAGGCGGGCTGCAGAAGAATTTGATTGGATGTTTAAAACGGAGATCTGATTGGCGAGGAGATGCACGTATGCAAGTGGTGAAAGTGAAAAAGTCGTAAAACTTTTTACATTTCGTGCAGCTCTTCCAGGTGTTTTAAACTTGAAACATTTGCCGACAAATTAAAAATAGGAATCAACACTGGAAGAAAGGGCTGTAGTAAAACAATCTCAAGATTGAAAACTGTTGACAATATTACAGGGTTCGTCCGGAAAATAAGTGTACTGAGCTCAGGAAAAAAAATTTATTACACTTTTACATATCTTAAGCTAATATTCCTCAAAATAGGACCCTTGTGAGTCGATACACTTGTTCCAGCGGCGTTCCCATTCCTGGAACGCTCCCGCGAAGGCATCATCGGGAACCTCTCGAAGACTCTCTTCTCGACCTCTCGACCTCTTCTCTGCCCTCCACGAACATCTTGTGCCACCGAAAGATCATGTTTCTGGACATGGCTGACTCCCCGTAAGCCTGGTTAATCATACCGACAGTTTCGGTAGACGATTTCCCAAGCTTTACCGCAAATTTGATGGAATAACGCTGCTCCAAAAACTTCGGCATCGCGTTCCGTGACGTGGGTCGAGCGTGGAGGTTCGCGTTAACAGAGCTCCTCACTACACCACAGCTCAGAGCCGACTGCCTTTTTCAGCATCGCTTGCCAACATACCCCCCTCCAATCGCAGCCCGTCAGAGCGGTGCTGGGCGCGCCTGGAGCGGCGCGCCCAGCCCAGGAGTCAGTACACTTATTTTCCGGACGAACCGGAACTGCGTATTTTGTATGTTCAAAATACGCAGTGAAAGATAAAATGGATTCTAAAACGCCCGAGTGCCCGACATTTTCTTGAATGAAATCACTATTCATGTCATTAATCAAACTCAAAACGATGCATTTTAAAATTCCTGAACTCGAACATAATTAAAGATGTATCAGCGTCCCTTAAGATCAATCGTTTCCATTTCGTAAACACGGTAATGACCACGCTTGTCTTTGTGGAACAGTGGTTCTCAATGGGGTTCTAACATGGAAGCTATTTACAGGGATATTGGCTTCAAGGGTTCCAAAAGTGATCTTTGTGGAGTCACATGAAAAATAAGCATGGTTAACAAAACTATCGCTGGGCAAATTTATTATTACTGCTGTCAAACCATTACTAACCCAGGAAATGTGTGACTTCATGTATGTCGCGACTATTAGCGAGCAACTGAAGGGAGCCATGGGCAAAAAACGATTTAGTAACTCTAATCTAGGGACTGTTTTTTAGCAGAAATATTTGGGGCACTCTGGTACACATTCCTGATGCAGAATATAACAACGACCCGTTATGCAAAATAAATGCGTGTCATTTATTTTCCATTATTTCATGATCATAGGTACGTACAAGTATTTGTACATGTTGTGTGTCCGGTTTCGCTGTTTTCCAATTACGTAACATCTGGTGATACACTTTGTAGATAGGTTTTCTATATTTAGTGATACCGTTTTCATGTAGAATAATGAGTCTAACTTAAAGTTATGATACTTAGGTCATCAACCGATAACGGCCATTCTTAATTCTATGGAGAAAGAGAAAAAATATAAAATTATATGGTAATATTATTTTCCATCGCAACTTTGAGCCTGGAGTAATTTAAGTCAAGTTTGCACTCTTTGCCGGATGAAATACACAGATGCATTATTATTGCTTTGGCATTGTTTCCATAAAATAAATGAAATAAGTAGAGTTCCTCCTTATGCTTCGAATCGAATGACCTTGATATGATTTTATTTCACGTTCGACTGTTCCTCTTCTTAGTTCACGAGAGACTACCGGAAAACGCCTCAACTTGTGTCCGTGGATGTGAGCCTACGACTTCAAAATATAATATACAGTACAGCATAATATACAGTGCGTGGAAAAAAATATATGTGTAACATACAATTTGTCATTTGCCTATGATCACAATAGGATTCGTTAGAAAGCGATTTTCTCAAGGATCGAATTCCTTTTGATTGGGGTTTCTGGGGTTGCTTTTCTTGCTGTTTCTTCTGACCCTTCTACATTGAAGCACAACCATTTCTCACTTTATCACAAAGTTTCTCTTATAATTACCACAATTGCCCACTACAAGTTTTAAAGATCTCCCATCTTGAGTAAACCGCACGGTCTACATTTGGTTCCCGGGATCACCACGTGCTGGAGTGAGGGATTAACCAATTGTTGGTTTCCATAGTGTTCGTGGATGACAATTCGGGTTCCTCACGTGGAAAGTCCGGTTTTCTCCAGCTTCCCATATGTCAGAGCTCTGAATACCGTATCTTGAGTCCTGCCCAGCATTTCTTCGCCCTCTGCCCTGACCCCTTTCAACCTTGTTTTGGCCTGAAATCAAATAAAAACAGTCTCTAGAATAACTGTAAAGAAGACAATTTAACCCATCCCTCGTATGCAGTGGATAGGTACTAACTCTTTCAGCACTATTTTACGCAGTCTCACAGACAACTACGGCGTATGGCGACTGCACCCGCACCCGTGACGCGGCCCTGCACGGATTGAACTGAATGAATACTTAGTTGAATTCTTTCACATCTACAGTTCACCCCGTGCAAGTCACCGCGTGGCCCCGTGGCGGTGGGTGTGTGGGGACGGAGGCGGTGGGCCCTAACCAGAAGTATAGTTGGGGGGGGGGGGTGCAGACAGAACCCGCGTCTTATGAAAGGGGATTGTATTCTCCGTCGAGACTCCGCAATCATAGAGTTACTCCCTCGTCATACAGATTGCCTATCGTGTATTGTTCTCATTAAACGATTTCGTTGCTAAACGGATAATACCTCCCCCCAGTGAGGTATTTTAGTATTTTTTTAGTACCCTGCCCCTGACACCGTTATGGTGTGCGGCAGGGGGTGAATACACACCAGACTGATCCGAATATGTTTACCCCTACCGCTGCCGGAAAATGTTATTCTTATCCCTCATGGTTTGTAGGAAAAATGACATCTTAAATCTATGTGCTCTACACTTAACCTCTCTAATTTGATTGACGTGATCTTTCCTACCGTAGTACGATGAGAGTACAAATAATACACTTCCAGCACCATTGCTCAAGAGACGTCCCTCCAATTAATGCAAGAGATTTAATCTATGATTTAAACTTCGCTCTATTCCCAGTGATTCCCAGCCTAGCTCCTCTAATATTTTGTGTTAGTTTCTCAGTTTATCATAACAACTTTTTACAATTCTAACTCCTCTACGCTGCACGCGATCCAATTCGGCAATTAATCCAACTTCGTGAGGATCCCATATACTTGCAGCATATTCTAAATGAGGTCTAACCAGCGAAAGAAAACATTTCTCTTTTGACCTTTTCATCACATTTACCCAGTACTCTTCTAATGAGGCAATGGAAATTTGGAGCTTCGAGTATAATGATTAGAATCTAACACGAAGGGCAATTTGCCCCTCATGGAGGTGTAGAGTTTGGAGTGGATTCGCGATCGCACGCCAATGTGTATCTCATTAGCGCGACGTGAGCCAAGGTGACGTGCGGTGGACCTCCGAAGTCGCTGTCACTCTGGGCCCAAGCCCCGAGCGCCCGTCCGATCGAGCAATGCTCAACCGATAAAAAGAATCGAAATAACTCCGTCACTTCCGAAATGACTGCTTTACGATTTTCGTAAGTATTGCCAATAGGATAGGCGCGTGGTTTTTAAACATCAGCGCACTCACTAGGCTTTTAGGCCCATACGGGGCCTCGAATCCAAAGGCCGGTGGCCCACGGTTTTCAATCTGGAGTGACAATGATTCTCAACCAAATTAGTCTGTCGGGATACCGCCCATGATCATACGAAGATTGTCGGAACAAGCGTCATCATGAGCAGCGCCGGCCTACGTCTTGAAGGCAGCTTTTGGTTTCTTAGTATCATTAACGCGTTGATTTCCTCCTCTTCTCCGCAGATGCGTTATTTCCTTGATTGGTTCTCTATCTTTTTTCCCTCGTTGGTATCAAGTGAGCCTATTTTCTTCCCTCCCCGCCACCTCCAGCCCTAATCCCTCCCTCGCGAATCACAACCTCGATCATCCCACTTCCTTTCGACTTCTCCTCCACCCGCGTTTTCGAATGACACCTGCCCTCTTCTTCCCATGCGCGTCCAACTTTTCCTCTTGCCCATCCATGCCACACATTGCAAATCGATGCGCGTACGTTTCGCTATGATTGTTTCACGTTTACTCGACACGCGAGTCAAACTCTCCAGTTTCCCTAAATGCCTTTCCTTCCCATGTGGGTCAAAATGTTTTAGATTGTGCAACGCGCCTCGGAATAGAGGGTGCGAAGGGACGAACGAGTCCGACGGACGGACTTAGCCTACCCCACGGTTCGAATAGTAGACGTAATTAACTATATATTTGAAACCGATTTTCGATTGTAATCTACAACAGTACGAGGAAAAAACAGTCAAACAGCACCGCTGGCGAAATGGGGAAATTTCACCAAAGCCACTGATGAAGATTACGCGGATAAATCCTCAGCCGGCATCAACTTCAACAGCTGATGGAGAAAGTGGAGTTCACGGATTCGGTCGCTGTGCTTGTTGTTGGTAGGCTACGGGAAATCATCAGTGTGGCTAGATTATTCATCCTTGAATATTTACAATTAAGGCGTAATGAGATTCCTCCCAGTAACATCGTCCGGAGGTTTAAAATTCTCTCCGTCTGATCTCCGGGAGTTACTACTTTGGAGTAGAGCATCAGTCTTAAGTGGATAAAAATAAGATCGGGGAAACGGAACAAGAGATTATAAGGAGTCGATGGAAAGTGGGAAACGTCGCATTTAAGCTCTTGGGAGTAAAGATCACACTAGGAGAAAAAAATCAGCGTTGCAAAGTAAAACGTTGAAGGTTGCCACTTAAAGGACTTGAGGTGACCAACGAGAATGTAAATTTTCCATGAAAATAATTTGATTCGATGAATATTTGAATCTGAAACTTATTTTCTCCTGTAAATTATGCTAATTGTGGTTTTTCCCTTAATTCGAGCTTAGTAAATCAGATTTATTCCTTAATGATAGTTAATTAGAGAGGAAACGCTTTCATGGACGTCAATCGTGTCTCAGCATAATGATGCTCGCGAATTTAATGATTCGAGTGAGTCATCTAATTAGTACAACGTCCAGAGAGAAATAAAAAAATTTTGATTTGGTTAGGGAAACGAAAATCGGTGACGTACAAGGCAAAAGAAGCTGTTTTGTTGAATCCTTCAAACTTGAATACAAAGAAAGTTCAAACACACCTATCAAACGAAGAAAATTAGCTCATCCCATATTTTGTTATGAATACGCAAAACAACGCGATGCAATATAATGATTGAGGTCACAAAAGTATTTAATTTGTGTTCAGATTAAAAGTTTGAGCGTCGGGAAAAACGATTCTTACGAATACGAAACCTGTCCAGCATGTATTGCCAGCACAGTTTCACTGGCCAGAATGGGTTTCGCGAGTACATGTATGTGGTAATGGATTTGAAAAAAAATGGGTGATGCGCGTCTTTTAATGATTTAGCAGGTATGAATCCTCCTTTACGTCGGTAGCCGTTTTCGGTAAAAAAAATGGAAATGATAATTAAGCGAATAACTGATCGTAGCACGTTTCCACTTGTTAATATCCATTTGGAATTTAATTTTTTTTAAAATATTAAATGGAAAAGTGCTACGATCAGTTATTCATTATGTTCGACTTCCACCACATCACGACTGAAGCTACTCAATTTTTAATTTAGCGAGATATGCCCGCGTGATATCGTTTTTGTTTCTTAAATTGTGCGGACGGCTTACTTAAGACTGCCAACGTTTGAAAGCATGCACATCACCCCACGAATATGGCTTGTTCAAGAAACTTTCAACCGCCTCTTCCACTGACAGGCAAATGCCGTCCTCAATCGCACTGGCAAAGCACGTATATTCATCTATTGCATACGTGAGAAGGGGGATCGATTTTAGACCAACCAAAAATGATTAATTCGTCAGAAGTGCAGAGGAAATATACGACACAGGAACACATGAATAACTTCCTGTACGGATAATAATATCTGCATACCTGAGGGTTGTGTAACTCTTCGAATTATCGATCCTCTATTCCTGACAGGATTGTCGGAAGTGCCCTTTGGTTTAGGACAATGCTTATTTAGATAACTTATATGATGATATTATAGAGTCAACTTCTACAGTAAAACCATTCAATAAATAGGTCCTAACCAGTAAAAATAACCTTCAGTGAGGTCCTTATATTCTACAGTAAAGCCCTTCAATGGTGGAATCTCTCGGAACCGCATTAGATTTCTGAACAAGAAATTCGTGAGTCATAAATTATTTACCAAAGTTGACAAGGAGATTTTGTTCACGAATAAGAAGAAATAGGGCGGAGTATTTTTTTTGTAGTTAAGGAATTTTTCTTTAAAAAAAGCTCGCAGTGAAGGAAAATGAGTGAGTCATTTCAGAAGAAAGGGATGCAGATGGTGTTTAAACGTTGAACAATATGAAAACAGAACAACGACTACGAGCACATTTTCGGGGTGAAATATCATTCCCAACTATCATTAGCACGAGTGAAGCTTGCTCTCGGCGACTTCCTCCGCAGCGAGGCTCCAACCCAATTCCCAACTGCACCAGGTTTTCGCGTTATGCAGATTTCGCCTTTGACAGATTTCGCTGAATAACCCTCCATTAAATCTCTCTACTAACTCCAGCCTACTAGCACGCCTGAAGCGCATTTTCTTACAATGGGGATGCTGCATGGAAAATTATCTCAGAAGGGTTGGAAAATCCCTATTATCTAGGGAGGAAAGACCATAGTTTTAAGATGGAGTCGCGAACGTACGAGTATATTTCTTATGCAGGAAAATATTCCTTTTTTAATTGTGGAATTGAATTTTAACTCTTTTATCAATGATAATAATAATAATATTAATGACTGTTTCTTCTCTCGAACTATCCAGTCATGGACATTTTGTTGTTTTCTCTTTAACTTGGAAGATCTAAAATAAAGATGATGCAATTGTCCCGCCAGAATCCGCTCACTGACTCATATAGAAATACTTGCCATAAATTGTTAGCAATGCAATTTTATCAGTACATAGGGGCAATATTTGGCTTTATTACCTTTTGCAAACTTCCCAAGCCTGTGAGTTTCAAAATTTTTTAATGCCATTGAACTATATTAAAATTCATTTTTTGTTGTTCATAAAATATGTACATATAATTGCAACATTTTCAAATGTGGATGAATGCTTCTCGGGTTTCGCACCAGGTCAGGTTGGGTAGCACCAACGTTTCGACAGCTAACTCCGCCATCGTCTTCAGGGTGAAGTGCACTTCACCCTGAAGACGATGGCGGAGTTAGCTGTCGAAACGTTGGTGCTACCCAACCTGACCTGGTGCGAAACCCGAGAAGCCTTCATCCACAGTATTCGCCAGGAAAGCCTCAGATCATTCTTCAACATTTTCAAATATTCCACGAAATTTTGAATGGCTGAAATTCCTGCCAATATACTTGGTGGGTGGGCTATTAAGGAAAATGGTTCAGCTAAAACAAAATGGATAAATTAATAAAAGTAATCGAAGTCGTTCGGGTTCCGGGTTTTCCATTTGGGGATAAATGTTTGTTGGGATATCACTCATAATGAGCGTTTGAACCCGAAATGTGTGTTAAAAGAAGACCCTGGTCAACGCCATTGACTCAAATTTTTATTTCTTCGTTTCTATGCCAATGGGTGAGCCAATGTCAAAGAAACATTGGAGGGAGAGGCACACGGTGAGCGGAGTCGCGTCCGGTGTAATTTCATTCAACCGCAAAGGCCGTATTTATGCGAATTCCAGGCCGCAGCCAATTCGCTAAACTCGACGGTAACCGCCGTCGCTTGATTATCGTACGAGATGACGTCGCCGTCACTGACCTTCGTCTCGGCAATAATCCAAGTACATATCCCATTCCTGCAAACGCTGCTCCTCACCAGCTCTACGTAATCATTGGGAGTTTACTTACTCATAAGTAGGTGAAACTTGACGTTTTCTCAAACTAGGTCATCGTCTTTACGACGTGTTCTAGAAAATCATTTTGCATATTGGTGTCATGATCACTGAAAAAATATTCCATGATTGGAATAATTGCGTGATTGCACTTTCGCAATTTCTGAGTTAGTATCGTAAATTGAAAATGGCACTAAAATTTCTGCTCTTTTTTCCCAATAATTTCGTTTTCAAAACTAGTCAAGAGAGAATACTACTACTCGTACTGTAGATGCATTTATGATATTTTATCTGCTGTGAGGATGCGTAACAAGTACCTTCTTTTAATCAGATAGAACAGGTGAATAGTATAGGGTATTTATTTGTTTCTTAAGCTAGCCACGCACTTTCAACCCTGGAGAAAGATTTTGAATTTACCGCATCATGGCTATATCCCAGATTTTTTTTGATTTTTATAAAAACTACTGAAATTATTCGATTTTTTATTACGGTTCATAATTACGCTGGGGTCAAAATAGAAAAAAAATGAAATAAATCAGTCGGAGAACGAAGTATCATAGCAGCTTCATATTATTAAAATTCGGATTGGTTCTTTCTGTTTTGGAACCTGACTACGAGTTGAAAGCCGATGCAGTATGCCATGAACATCGGATGACGCTCCCTCTTTAGTACACCGTGTTTCGCGGCTGTCGTCCCACAGCGCCGAATCCCTTTCCCAACATTCAGAAACGCCTAACTTTCTCATCTATCCCCTCGGAATGGGAAAATTTGCAGGTCAAATTACTTGTTTATTATTAGAGGCACATCCACGCGTGTTTAAAAGCCACTGAGTCCAGTGAATCGGAGTCCGTCCTGGAAGACCCACACTCCCACGTACATGATTGGTCATTGCCCTCACGCACTCGCACCCAACAATATGAGGGTAGTTTTGAAAGGTTCTTGGAATCACCACCAGAATCGAGCGCTAGCGAAACAAGTTTGCCGCTTGGAGATAGGTAAACCTTTATGAGTAAACACGTAACGCGTCAATATTTTGGGGAGAGATCTGTGGTACGGACGTCTCTCTGTTGTTGTTCCCGTGTAGTAATTTGTGATGTCGTAAAACATTTAGATTCGAACAATTATTAAATACTCCATAAAGAATGGCATTAAAGCAAAGGATATTCATGCCGGCTTTCAGAACACTGGGGGACTCTGCTCCTTCATATTCAACTGTTTCCAAGTGGACGAACGAGTTTAAATTTGGTCGGGACAGCTTAGAAGATGGTCCACGTAGGGGTCGGCCAAAACGTAACACTACCCCAGAAATTATAGCAAAAGTGTATAAAAAATACATCAATCTACAAAAAGTACATACTTGGAGGATCGCCGGCTGAAAGTGCGAGAAATCGCTAAAGATGTAGGGATATCATCTAAATGGACACATTATATTTTATCAGTGGAATTGGATATGAGAAAATTGTCTGCTAGATGGGTGCCGCGACCCATGACGCAGGATCACAAACGTACCAGAATGGAAATTTCCGAACAACGTTTGACTCGTTGATAAGAGCAACCAACAAGATTTTATTCACCGGTTTGTGACCACAGATGACACTTGGATCCCTTACTATATCCCAGAGACAAAACAGCAGTTAAAGCAAGCCGCAAAGGCAATAAGGACAGCCGGAAAGGCGATGGCTTCAGTTTTCTGGGATGCGAAAGGGATTCTGCCGATAGATTATCTTCCCAAATGTCAAACAATTACTAAAAAATACTACGCTAACCTCCTGTGCCAACAACAGCAAAAGATACACGAAAAAAGGCCAGGTTTAGCAAGGAAGAAACTCATCTTTCATCAAGACAATGCACGTCCACACCCAAGTGGGCTTCGTTCGAGGGGAGGGGCCCTGACGGTGGGGCGAGCGGGTCCACTTACATTTTTTGGAGGTTAAGTCACGGTAGACGCAAACTACTTAAGTATAGGCAGAAGTATTGTCGGAAGTCATTTGACTGGAGAAATTGCTTCTGCAATAATGCGCTCTTCCCGAAGAAAGCCTTGTCACATAAATCTCTCCCCGTTGATATCCACTATCATTCACCGGAATATCGATATATTAGACTTAATCTTCCGTGTTCGTTTTTAGATATCATCCTTTATCATATAATTCGTAATGGTAAACAGGCTCGATCAATTCAGCTATTGCTCCGCATCACGAACACTCCATCCTACACATTCACGTACCATCTCTCCCCTCCGACCAAGTTCCAAAACCATTCAACACTTAGCCCCGCATCAAAATTCCTCCTGGTGTTTTTTACGTCTTTAAATAAGGTTCTGATTATAAAATCCCTCCTCATTGTTAATGGACCTTCCGGAATCGTAATTCAAACCATCTTATCCGGCCATTTTAGTCCGAATCAATTCTCAAATAATTAAAGCATCCTACCTGTTCTCGTTTCTGTGTAATGTTGGATACTTTTATGCTTAACATAGCCTTACAATTTCTTGAGAATCTCATTACGTATTTTCCTAATCTCATTGTCTATAAATTCATCCTCTCACTGATTCCGTAAGGTGCTCTACAATTACTGTAATCATTCGCTGTCTGATCTACTTATAGTTCGATCATCCACGAATCTATTTGAGGCAGGATACTTATCTGATGATGTTATAGACATATTAAAGGCCCGACTTACTATGGTAGAATAGATCACGCACGAAAAATCAGGGAGATATATAGTAGAACGGACGGATTTAAAATTTCATTTTTCCCTCGAGCCATTAGAGATGAAAATAGATGTGACAGCAATCGCATAGGATTAAATTAGATTAGTAGTGTATACATGCTGTCGATATCCTGCGTGTTCTTTGCTGTATGCTATTATTTTTAATAGACCCATCTTTTTAACAGTTCTACAGCACGATTTTAATATACGTATCCTGTTTTTAAATATTATTGCGTTTAAGTACTTTCTATCGTGTGATTAATTTTGTTTTAGCACATGATCAAACTAATGTTTGTGTAGAGGTGATATGATTGGAATTGTGCGTGCATGGCGAGTGACCTAACACCCCCCGCCACACGCCCCTGCGGCGCCTTGCGGGTTAATATGTAGATGTAGAAATCTAAGTGATTATAATTTCTCCAATAGCTTTCATTTCCAATCCCCCAAAGCCAAGGCTTCCTCTCTCAGCATTTCCACAACGTGACCTTCAAAAATCACGAGTGACATTGGGCAACCCTCTCCGGCTCCTGTCTATCACTTCCCACCCTTGGTCCTCCATCTCCGTACCTTCCGAGCCAATTGTAGGTTTCCAATATTTTTTCTATCATTACCCTCCTAAACCTCGTTTCTGAAGTACATCAACTTTGCTCATTATTTATTTGCCCTTCCCTTTCGTACTCCACGATTGATTCTGACACCCGTTCACCATGACTCCATAACTGCAAAAATTTACGTGCCTAGAAATCCGCAGTGGACAGCCGCTGGGAACTGCGAACATTTCACCACAGCACGGGAGAACGAAAATAACTGGCCGACAATTTGTCCACTTTACTCCATTGAACGCCTTTTTTAAATCAACGGAGAAGGAAAAATCACCGCTGTTATGTGATTTCTTTCATTATAGGAGTCATCATTTAGCTAAAGAAATCATATAATCCAAATGATTCCGTTTGCACAAGATGCTTGACCTCTTTTTAAATTTCACGATTCAGTCCATTAAAACTCTTTTCTTCCACCTTTCCTATGTTATTTTGTTATTCTACGGTGATCGTACCTATCCCCACTGCATCGTTACCTTTCAATTTCCTTTTTGCCTTTTCTATCTCGCAATCCATTATTCCTGGGCAAAGAAATATGATTATCGATGCCACCGCTCCCATTATGTAAAATCTAAGCACTACAAATATCTTCGGTGTATTCTCTCCGCCTGTCGTATATCGTCCATACACGGATTTTCCTTTTATTCAATTACCAAAAGTAATTTCACCTGCCTGTATTTCGCCTGTTTCTCCCCGACTCTGTACTTCATACATTCGCACTGCTCTTTTCACCCCGTCTCCTCCGCCCCATCAGCCTGTTCCTGACTAAACTCATTATTTACCTAACTCCGCTTAAGCGCCGCATTTATTCCACCGTAGGCGGGGCAGCGACTCCGGCACGATGATGTGGACGGTAATGGTGAACCAATGTACTACTAACATAAGAAATTGTATCAGGCGTCACTTGGTAGAAGCGCGTTCATTTTGAGGAATTCGAACCGCTTGGTATACACAATCCACACCCAATTAAGTGTAAAAGGAATCCTAATTCAGTCTGGGGACATACTAAATGACTCTATTTCTCTAAAGCGGAACATTATTTATTCCCTATTACCAGCAGTAGATCACAGATCCTTCCCCATGCGTGGCTCTCCTAGAAAAAGTTTCCATTGTGCCCACCAGTATTGATTTTAGGGGTCATTGAGACGTGTAAATCTCTTCCAACTGTCCAAGGTCAAATGCGGTGACGATGTCCCCGAAAGCTGACAGACATTGCAGCAATTTTGGTAATTTTTGAGGTCACAATGATCTCGAGCAAGGACATAAGCGAGGAAGGTCGAGAGCAGAATACAATGCCGTCATTCTGGAAAAATTATCCTCGATTACTATTGGCATTTATCTAAACTTCGAGGCTTAGTCGGATTAATGCTGGTATTTATCGGGATTGAATTGAGCGGACCAATGTTGGCTCTATTATTGAAAACGCACAGCTGTGACGTCAGCACTTGAGGAGATCTCTGTATCAGTTTGCGTACGCCTTAACGTCATGCCGGGTTCCATTAATTGGAGGCTTCCCTTCCATTGGCTCATTTGGCACTTCGGAATTAGTGTTTCCCGCGAGTACTTCGGAGAGGGAGAAACATTTCGCGATTGAGACTGTGCACGGTCCATCGCAGTGCACAATTCCACAACCTCTGGTACTTCCATGTACTCATATAGATACTCTTTCTTTCCTCTAGCTATAATTTCATATCGCAGGTCACTCTCTTGACTTTTGTTTGCGTTTGCATTTTACTCGTATCTTTAATTACTCCTATCTAAATACGATATGTAAATGTATCTTGCATTTGCCATCAGTTTTTCCGTAGCGGGTATGGCCTAGAAGTAGCGAAGAACTTTATCCATTTGTAGCAAAAAAAGAGAGGTATTTATTTGTGGATGTGAAAGCTTTCTTTAATTTTAAAGTTTATTGCGGAGCAAATTAATTTTAGCTATAATTTCATTGATTCTTGGTTTTATTGTTTTTTAATATAAGTAAAGTGTTGGCTTATTGTTTTAAAAACCTGATGAATTGAGTGTGAAAAACTTGAATACGCAACTTGCCGGAATAAGCTCGCTTAGGGATTTGTAAAGAGGGAGTTTTGAAGTATTTTGACAGTCTCATCACAGCATTTCGGTGGATATATCATGAATCAATATTATTATCATTGGTAATCCATCGCGTAAAGAAGGTTTTGGATGAACAGGGACTGGCACGTATACAATTCTTAACGTTGTATGTAAAACAAAACACAACTTGACCTCCCAACGTTTTGACAAGCCCCTCTTCAATTCCGCAGACTTCCTCCCTTCATTCCGTCCGACATCCCAATCCTATTCCTACCCCTTCCTCATTCGTCTAACATTCTCCACCTCTATGACAACGGGATGTTGAACTCCACGGTCTCATTGCCAATCAAAATAACCTGCATCCACCTTTATTGCCTCCTTTGGATTTCGTCCAAAACTCACCTCTCCTTCTCCACCATACTTAGCACTTCCTCGTTTGTTTTACTTACTGTCATTTCACCGTTCGCATCCATCTCTATTCCCGCATTTCAAAACCCTCCGACCTCCGCCTACAATCTCGCTTGAAGGTTTGGCTGATCATCCGCAAACTTGATTTTAAGAATTCCCCAATGTCTTTCATTCTTACCTCCAGTTCTTTCCATTCCTCTTTAACCATTTAATCCTCATGTATTTATGTTGAAAATGCACAGGTAATAATCGACACCCCTTTTCCTAACACCGCTCATCCCGTCTCTCCATCCACCACTCGCACCTGAGCTGTCTTTGGCATTTACAGATTACGGATGAGTCGCATATTGCTTCAATCTGCCACTATTGTCTGCAAAACATTCATTAGTTCATCCCAAATTCCCTCATTCAAACGCCTTCTCGAAATATACGAAACATAAAAATCCATCTTGATTTCACGGTATGATCTTTTCCATTAGTGACCTCATTAGTGCTATGACCCCTTCCTGAATCCGAATTAATCAATCCATTAATCAAGTAGTCCTTTGTTCTTCCTCTTATAAATGATCATTAGTAGTGCTTTAAGTACGTGTGAAATGAAACTTATTCTGGATGCGGCAGCATAACTTGCTGATTGGCATAGCAATCGTCATTCAAATCTGCAAATTATGCTGCCGCACCTTGTAGTTCTATAATCTTCATATATTGCTATCATCCACTTTTTTGGGGTGGGTACTTACATTGATATGACCAGGTCTTCGGGCCGAAGTCTTCCCACATAAATGTGAGGTAATTTAATCGCGGATTAGCCCAAACTAACTCTTCCTTCCACGTTTCCCGAAAACCTCATTTTGTTCCGCGGAAAAGTTGTCTAGAACCACAGCCTCATTTGATTTCAGTTCCCTTAGCGCCGCTGATATATCTCTATAAAGTATGCATGGATCTAAGCTATCCTCATCCTTGTCTTGGCCTATGCTATATATATGCTTGCTGACCCTATGTCTTTAACATGTAGTTCCCCTCGATATTCCCAGCATCTCTCTTGAACCTTCGCTGGTTCAATTCATACCTTCACCGACTTGTCTTTGATTGTTTGCGTGGATTTTCCCTCCTTACTTCCTGGCAGGGCATTCACCTTTCACTTATGCGCACCATGTCAACCTTCTTTTGAATGCATTCCACACTGATTTCTCGCGCTTCTTTTTCCACCATGTTTTTCGCTCTATTGTTTCCCGCAACAGATTAGAAATCATTTTTTTGTTCTTCATTCCACCTAATTTTCTGTTTACATTCTTCCAGTTGCTCCTCTCGTCTACTTTTCTAATATTTTTGTTTTTAATCCGTCGTTCCCCAGTTATTTTCTTTATTATACGTATATTTATTTATCGTTACAACAGTTTCATTTTTGGTTTTCGATGTCAATGTTGTAACATATTCCAGTTTTCTGTCACTGATCTCTCCTTCCAATCGTCACTTAAGAATTTAAAAAATAAATAGCTCTCTCCTGCAGAACTTTAACCCCGCGGTAATTCCTTGTTCCTAAACCGTAGGCCCTTGTCTCACTGCTAGCTTTCACTTCGCCAACCGTCGCGTTTCGATCCACCAGCATAACCAAATGCTTTGTTTCAGGAACATCATTTCCTTTAATTGATGTTATGCCCTTCCTATTTCTTCATCTCTAAGGTTGATTGTTTGCCATGCAGATTTGAATAATGACCGAGTGGGTAGGTTCAGCTATTACTTCTAATATTATTCTATCGCTTGCCTGCTCTATTACCATCGCTTCAGTAATCCCCGCTATCTTTCGATCTCACATCTCACAAAATCATTATTTCCTCTCCCCATCTCTCACTTCATTTTCTAATTCCCCTGGCCTCGACATCTTCCTGCCATTCCAGGACACTATTCTAACAAGTCCTCTCATTTTCTATCCCTCTGCTGTCGATTTCACTTCGCAAAGGATTTTGTTAGATGACGACCGCTTATATTTGTCTATCCCGCTTCCGGGCTTCCCGTTGCCTTCCTCAAAAGTGTTTTTAAGGAGACACCGTCAGTTAATGATTAATGACCCCCTCGGTTCAGACACCCTTGCAGCTGAAGAACAGACGCTGCGCAGACTACCTGTCGTCTGACTCCTCCTACCCTTCGACCTATCTGCCATCGGTGAGCCTACAAAGATGCAAATATCATTTCTCCCGCCAGCACAGCTCTAGGGGTCATCATAACGGAAAAGACCTTCCACCACGTCAATGTGCATGAGCAAGGTGAATCAAGATAGTTGCGTGTAAAGTCAAATTCTTTCGTCGGGAATAGTTTCTAGGAGTGTTAATTTTACCATATTTCCCGCCCAATGCACTTGTATGTATGGAGTGTTTTTGGATTTCGTTGTTTCATTTTTAACTTCAAATGTACTCATGTAAATTCTCCTCTCGCACTTCCTTTCTTTTACTTTTCAGATTTGTAAGCCATGATACTGAGGCAGGAGATTTGGGCTTTCCTGCTGGCATTACCTTTCATAGCACGGAGCAATAGGGTAAGGACACCACGACCATGTGTTTTTTTTACATTATGTTGATGAAATTCAGTTGTTTTCGTAAAATTCCTACTTATTGTGTGTGCAATATCCACATCGTTTGGTGTAAATCTTGCCCCGAGGCGTTCATTTACTTGATACCATATTATTCATTGTGATAATCCGATCAGGAAAATTTTTTTCGAAAATTACTTTAATTAATGAAGCCGCTCAGTTGAGCCATTGTCATTGAGTGTATCTAATTGCTTCAAATTGAAACACCTCCTGTTCATTATGTCTGATCTACCTGTATGTGTGAATCATTGTCATGATGTTCCAATATTGAATTGTATCGCACAGTGATCGTATATCTTTCAATGATTAATTAGCTTATATATTTTAATTAGGAACGCAGAGGAGCAGGCTTAAGTGCCATTGTAATCCGAGCCGCATGTGAATTTCATCGTAAGATAAATTTGATTGCATGGTAATTTATATTTTTGTACGGGTAATGAACTCAGTTTTCAGTTTTCTTAAGGATCGGAATTCGTACCATAACATCAACATTATGCGTACCAATATCATACCTGTTCAGTGTTAATCTCATGCCGAAGGGTATACTATACCGCATGTTACCCGATTTATATTTCATACATCCTGTGAGAAGCAAAAATGGAAAAACATATTCTCAGCAGAGTGACTCACCTATTCGTGCAATGGGATAAAGTTCTCTTCCAAGTTCATTGTCGCAGGCGTATTCTTCTCTTTTTACTATTCAAGGGAAGTGATTTCCGAGCTCAAAGCCACACCGGCGCTTTCGAAAGTCACCGGCGGTGAATAGCCAGTGATGGAGCGTGTCCGATTGCGTGCTCAGTTCAACGATCCGTGAATAATGTAATCGGAAACATTAAAAGGCTGAGTCAGTATTTGGCGATTAATTCGCGAAGGTGGATTCTCCCGTTTCTATTACACCCAAGATCAAACAGTTCTCCACCTTCGTACGTGTTTTCCACGCTCGTCGGTCAAGGTCGTTGACGGCAGTCGGAAAATAAGTAAGAGGGAGCTGTTAGGTAGGAGGGGAGGAAAAATGGGAGAAGGAAACTCGGCGCGACTGCTCATTCCAACGGGGAAAATCATTATTAATGAAGAATCAAGATTTCATGAGGGTAGCATTACTTCATTTTGTGTATTTTTTACCCAGATTTTTCCATGGAAATATAAATGGAATGAAAGTATGGGGGGAACGGATGGAAGCATATGGAGGCATATTTTTCATGAAAACTTTGTATATGATATGGTCGTTTGGGACCGTCCAAAGCGTAGCTTTTATTGAGAGACTACCTCGAATTAAGTAATGAATGAATTCATTCAAACGAATAATTAAGACGGGAAGTTTGCCAGTAGATAAACATATAGTAAATCACTAGTTCAGTTGAAAATCCCAACTTTTGTTATAAATCAGGGTACACTAGGGGGCGGGCGTAGACGTGATTCAGCGGAAACGTAGGATTTTCGCATTCGTGGGTCTGAAAACGGTTTATGGTGGGTCCGAGGTGCTACGGTGTCGCTACTATCGCTGAGGAGTGAGTCATTCCCTGGGCCCATCATAAACTTTCATTCACTAGTAGAGTACTAGTGTTAGTAACGCCAATACACGAATTACATTCGACCCGTTGAATGCCTTCTCATATCACGCTCTACTCATTTTCCGGCTTCTCATCGCATAGTTTAAGCTCCAAGGCCCCCGATGGGAGGGAATCCCCCATTGGAATAGGGTAGCCGGTTTATAAGTTCTGTTAACAAGATTCTGGCACAAAGAATTTTCTTTAGTTTCAATTAATACCTTTGGGTCATCTCCTTGGCTCTTGGCTTAGGCATTTTGGCGTAATCCGAAATCGTCCTCTACCTGTATAATTGAGAGGGCCTGTTCTGTTTCTAAGTATTCATTAAGTTTTCTTCAATCGATCAATCATTTCAGTTTAAAATAATTTTTTTCACTTTAGCGAAGGGCAATCTATATTTTCGATAGCTCGTTTGCCCTACATTAGCAAATATTTTTCTATTTGTTCTTTTTGGGATTAAAAAAACGAAATAAGAAGGCGTCAGAGGGAAAATTTGAATTGCATCTAAGAGTCTTAAGTGGCTATTTTTAGCGATTTTTAAAACATTACATTTCAAAACCGTGAGTATCAAAGTATAATTTAATTGAGTCAATGGCTTTTATTTAGTTAGGTAACGCTAATAGCGTGTAAACAAAACAGGTAATTGTGTATCATTTTGGTAAAAGTCATATTCTTCATCACCTCACGTATTAATTGCCATCACCTTGCATTACTTGCTTCCTCGTTTCTCGTTACTTAGTTGGTATTACTTATTGAATAGTCATGGCATTAAGGATCTCATAGATAGGAACGATCAGGCTTTTATCACTATTGGTACCTTTTTATACTCGTTTTATATTGAGGAAACCCTGCCTAAAAAACAACAAGAGAAGTGCGCGTCGTGCTATTTCTCATACATCGTAATGCGCATCCACTATGCTTAGTCCTCTGTCTCTAGTAAACTTTAAGTAAAATATAACACATTTAATGCTATTAAAATCATCCAAATTGTCATTATTGCGGGGGAGTATTGCAGAAGAAAAAAATTGTCTCGAAAGAATGGTTTTCCATGGAGCCAATTTTGGCGGCAAAACTCAAAAGAACCTTCAATCTGTGAATAATATTTACTCATGTGATCAATGCCGCGACTGAAACCTCGACTCTGGAAGTTATGCAAATTAACGATGTTTACTTTGCGTCTGGGACATAGCAAACTCAGCTGACGAAGTTCTTTAATCCAAGCAAACAGGAAAACCAAATATCGTATCGCCCATCCGCCCTACGATTGTTACTGACCAATCCGCACCTCAATATATGCACGATTTTTAAAGACGAAACCAAAATATTAAAACTTAGGATAGTGCTGCAAATAAATAGGTTCCCGATGATCTATTATGTGATATCAAAAATGGATCCCTTCGCCTTACGTCGACTAAAAGCTATGTGTCATGGAATAGATGGAATGTAATGCTAACATGCTTGTAGAGCGCGAACAAAAACAAATATCAATATCGGACGAAAAGTACATTAAAGTACAATCCTTAAGTTTAAAAATCATATATTAATTTTTTAACATAGTCACCGTTAAGGCTAACACATTTCTCCCAACGTTTAACAAGTTTTTTCATCCCATCACTGAAACACTATTCCGACTTCTCTCGAATCCAGGACTTGACAGCTCGTAGTATCTATGAGGAAGGAATCTGGCCGGAAGACTTTGTGAGATCAGTGCTGGTTGCTATTCTGAAAAAGGTAAAGGCTACGTCATGTGAGGGCTACAGGACAATAAGTTTAATATCCCACGCAGCTAAAGTTGTTCTCAGCATCACAAACAAAAGGATAGAGAGTAGGGCAATTGATTACTTAGGGGATGATCAGTTTGGGTTTAGGAAAGGGAGAGGTACGCGTGAGGCCATTGCAGTAATGAGATTATTGATCGAAAGGAATATAGAACACAACCAGGAAGTATTTGCCTGTTTCGTAGATTTCGAAAAAGCCTTTGATAGAGTGAATTGGGAAAAACCAATGAGTATATTGCAGAAAATTGGAATAGATTGGAGGGAAAGGAGGCTAATCCGCAACCTGTACATGTCTCAGACTGCTCAGGTGCGGGTGGGAAACGGGGGTCCGGATGGGCAGTGTTAGGAAGAGGTGTAAGACAGGGTTGCCCTTTATCACCGTTGCTGTTAAACCTGTATGCAGAGGAAATGATTAAGGAGGCATGAGAAGAACTGGAGGTAGGAATGAAAGTAGACGGAGAATTGGTAAAATCAGTTAGGTTTGCTGATTACCAAGCTTTAGTTTGTCAGTCAGCCAAAGGGTTGAAAGCATTGCTGAGTGAATTGGCAATTCAGTGCGACAGGTATGGGAAGAGAATCAATATTAATAAAACAAAGGTTATGCGATTTTCTGGAAAGAAAAAGGCTAAGCTAAACATTAAAATAGGAGGGCAAAAACTAGAGCAGGTAGAACAGTTTACGTATCTCGGAAGTGTTTTGGACCAACACGGTCAAAGTAGTGGGGACGTAAGGAGAAGAATTGCGCTAGGCAAAGAGGCTTTTACAAGGAGGAGGGAGTTGGAGCCAGGGACGTTGAGTGAGGATATTCAGAAAAGACTCATAGAAACTTTGATATTGAAGCGGGAGGATAGACTTAGATTGGAGGCTTTTGAAATGTGGTTGTGGAGAAGAATGGAGAAGGTGAAATGGACCGAGAAGAAAACAAAGGAGGAAGTACTTGGTATGGTGGGCGAAGAGAGGGGTTTGTTGGGAGCAATCCTATGGAGGCAGGAAAAGTGGATGAAGGGGCTGTTGACCGGCAGTGGGATGTTCAAGACTGTGATAGAGGGTAGAATGTTGGGCAAAAGAGGAAAGGGAAGGAACAGGATAGACATGTTGGACGGGATGATGGGAGGAAGAAAGTACTCAGAGATGAAGAGGGACCTGATGTAAAGTAGGATACTGGATTTTGTGTTTTGTTAGGAGTCATCAAATATTGATTTAGTAGCTGTGGCCATCCAAAAACCTTCCTTAAAGCAATGTTAGGCGTTAAATTAATGATAAACAATTTAAGAAATAATCCCTCAATAGACAAATAGAAGAATACATTGCTACTTTTACACAAATTATTTTTCAGCTAGTTCAGCTATTGTGGTTCAGGATTCGCCGGTTTTCTTATTGCAAACTTTTCAAGCAGCTTATTGTTGTTCTTAAGGCGAGGTGACTTTTTTTTAATACTACGGTGAGTCTCCTCCCCGTAGATCAATAGTTTATTCCAGTAGCAATATACATAGTTATACAACACTGCTATATGTTGATTGAGGGGATACCTGCTCACGCTTAAATTCCCCTTTTGTCTTCAATCGCCAAAGTTACCCGAAGTTAGATTTTTAAACAGTTATTTACATAAACTCTCAAGTATCCAAAACATACATAATAAAACATTTGGAATTACACACTTAACCATTTAAAGAATACACAGAACATTAGAATTTAGGCACTTCGAGTACAATTAGTACATATTTTCACAACAATCAGCACAAGTACAGAAACATACAACATAATATATACAGATAAAAATAATTTGCATCGTGAATGTATGATATATTTTTATTTCTCACCTAGTTGTAGAGCACGTTAAATAGGAAAATTTACACTGACAGTAAAATGTGTTAGATGTGTCTGCTTACATTGCTTAATTACCACTCATGTGACGAAATCAAATAGGATATTACAATTGGTGTTTCAGCAGAATAATACTATTTCGCGCAATTTAATTTTCTTCACCGCCATGTTATGCCATATTTCTGGTCTTGTTTTTTCATAACGGATACATTCTTCTATTCTGTGTTTGGCGGTGTCCTCTGTTAAGCAAATATCACATAGGTTAGTTCTCGATTTCCCAATTTTGTGAAGGTAATTTGAAAAATATCCATGGCCTGATAGCATTTGGGTAAATTTGTGTGAAAGGTTGATTTTTAGTTTTAATCTATCGCAAATAACAGGGAAAATGTCCTTTGTGTATGAGCCTTTATCGCTGTTATCCCAGTCAGATTGCCACTGAATGATGGATTCTTCCCTCAGTCTCTTTCTTAAGAGGTTTTTCCTTATATATTGATTTTCATCAAGTTCAAGATTGAAGTGTTTAGCCCTTTGTCCAGATTGTTCTTTCCAGGATCTCGTATTTTAAGGGTGGTAGCCCGCAAATTATACACAACGCATCAGTGCTGACCGTAGAGTAGCCCCTACATATTGATAACAGGCAGAGCCTTTGAGCTTCTTTTAGTTTACGATGGACCACAATGACAATGCTATATCATTACAATAACAATACACAATAATGGCACACGAATATAAATAGAAGTTGGGATAAAGACGCGGCGAATGAAGTATTACAATCATGGCTCTCTGGTCGGTCGTATCCATTTCATCCGAGCTGTGTGTGGTATCAAGTGAAGGGACGCCACAAGGGAAGTCGAATGCTTCTTGGACTTCACGGACGATATGTTGCGCCGAAACATTGCGACAGGCCCATTAGTCAATCACAGCTTAGTTTGTTCAGAGATATTCACGGGTCCAAGAGCTGATCAACAACCTTCGAGAGAGAGGTTTTTCTGCAGATGCTTAATGCCCAGTTGAGGGAGGAGGGAAGGAAATCATCAAATGTTTGCACAAGTCCACTCAGGAGGTCAGCTCCATTTCCGGTTGCCTCGCTACCTCCGCACCATTACACGGCCGCGAATAACTTTCCCGCGACGCGGGTGCTTTGAGGATTGTCTCCACTCCCCTTTGACTCTTAATTTCAAAGAAGTATCATTTTCTTGACGAACGGTGCCAAGGTAATTGATTTGGTTATACGTAATTACCCCGATCTACTTCATCGCTTTCCACATTAATATCGTCAAGGTTCCGGCTGCCTTGAGAGATGATATCCGAAACACTCCAGCGGTGATCTTCCTTAATGCATGCAAGAATGTGATGGTAATATTTCTTGGTAAAAAAATGTGTAAACTTAAAAAATCTCACTCACCTCGAAAAAAACTCACTTTCATGGACAAGTCGAAATATCAAATTAAAAAAATGGAATTTTTTAAAAGAAAAGTTGAACGCAATAAAAACATAAAACAGGCCCTGCAGGTTTTCGGAATGTTTTTTTTTAATCTTTATTTTCCAAGTCCATGCATCATGGTTATAATGTTCTGTCCATTCAATTCATTCGCTTCCAATGCTTGTCCCGCTGAAATTCTGAGAGGAAATAATTGTCATAACATTCAATTTATTGTCGTCTATTTAAAAATGTCAAGGAAAATAATCACGCCGCGCTGTCCCAGAGGGAGGCTGCTCCGTGGGATATTACGCACGTGTGTGAGAGTGACCTCGAATACGCGTGCCATTACCGCAATAAACCCATTACAATAGCCGACCTCTAAAAGGCGAGAGGGGTTGGGAGAATTACGGCGATCGGCTAATTACAGGCACGTGACACCCACCCATCCACGGAGCACCGAGGGGGGGGGGCGCAACACCCTCGGGTCTCGAATGTACTCCCACTCCCAACCCTCCCCCCCCCCGGCCACCCCCGTGGAGTCACTCCACCGTGTAGACTGTGACGTAGCTAATACTGAATCGAACTCATTAGAAATGAATCGGAGTCGGGGGCACGCCTTGTCTCGGTCAAATGGTGGGTGTGCGGATGGCCGGCGGAGGCACGGATGCCCGCCCGTCGTCGTTGAAGTCGTTCCCTAATACAACGGCAGGTCAAGTGAAAGCATTAAAACTGCGCTATATTTACGAAACATCCTGCCGATGCCAATTTTCGTTTCCCACAGTGTTAGCCCCGCAACTGGCAGCGTGATGTCACAACGCAACAATACGGCGCAGCAATATAAACTATATTCAACATCGCCACAGAGTAAACATGGTCACTCCGCTTTCAACATGCATCACGGAGAAACAGCCATCTCTCATTCGTTTATTCAGGGGCTGAAACACATCTATAAACATCAACGAAAGAAAATTGAGAATGGTTTTGAATTCAGAATGGTGATTCACGTATTTCACTTTAGCAATGACGCCTGGACTACGTAGACGTTCTTCAAGAGCGTTATTTCCGTATCCCCTGGACCAGGTCAGGCGCACAACGTGTTGTGACGGAAGATGCTCTTAGCGCAGTCGAAGCTACTGTTTTCCTAGAGGTATTCGTGAACTTTCGAGGGGCTTCTATTGCACGCCAAGAGGACTGCGTATGAAAATGGTTTGAGTGAGAACTTTTGGTAATGAAGAAATTACGAGATAAAAATATTTAAATTTTGATATTACCATTTGACTCACCCTCGGAAAAAATGGGGGCCGACGAAATGGAATTGACGTCGGGGACACTATAAAAGGGAAGACGTGAAGAAAGCATTACTGAAAGCTTTTGTACGAAGCTGCATGCCTCCGCAATTTGATCTCCGAGCTAGGTTGGAGACTTTTTAGATGTATAGATAGAGGTCTTTATTTGGGCGAAATTGAGACCTAATTGTCCCTTCTTCCATTCAACCCATCGCCGTATATATATTATATTAGGCACAACATTTATAATGATGTGAATATATACACATATAGAACGAAATACATACACACACACACACACGCACATATATATATTCATATATACAGAAACAGATATAAGGAAAAGGGATAGGAACACATATAAAGGACGAACACAATAAAGGTGGGGGAGGCGGAATCGAACGGATCACAAGAGTAAAAATATTTCCTTGACCGGGACTCGAACCTCGGATCTTTCCACTTGACGGGCGGATGCTCTTAACCACTTGAGCTATCGAGGAAACGTAAATTACCCTGAGATCCGTGGGTCTAATATGTCGCCAAGCGCCCCGATTCTTTAGCCAAGAGATGACGTCAGGGGGCTGTTTCACCCACCAAAGGAGAAATACACTACACGCAAGAGGAAAAGACAGTGGTTTAGAATTCATACAACATCATACAGGAAAGGAACAGTGCGTTTCGTGGCACGCATAGCCAGAAGAAAGAGATGAGCCACATTGGCTAAATGTTTCGTGTTTGAATGTGTGTATATATATATATATATATATATATATATATATATATATATATATATATAAAGGAGAGTGTTTGTTTGTATGTATGTAATTTGTTTACTTTTTTGCTGTCATAGAAACAGCATTTTTCCAACTATGCCAGCAAGATACTTTTGCAAGAACACTATTGTATTCAGAATTGCCGTGATATTATACGTGGAATACATTAAGGAAAGCCTTTTGAAGAAGAAAAATGGGCAACTTTGATCCTGAGAATAATATTTATTCATGTGACGCATTGGGCCGAGTCTACACAGTCCATCCTAACAACGCCGAATGTTATTTTTTAAGAATGCTTCTACATACCATTAGAGGACCTCGCTCATTTGCAGAATTAAGAACGGTAAACGGAGAAATATGTGAGACATTCAGAGAAGCTTGCCAGAATTTAGGGTTGCTAGAAGGAGATCAACACTGGGATGACTCATTGCAGGAGGCCAGTTTGATTTCTCTTCCAGGACAAATCCGAATTTTGTTTGCCATCATAATAACCTCCTGTAATCCATCTAACCCAAAAACGATATGGGAAAAATATAAAGAATCAATTAGTGAGGATATACTGGCTAAAGTTCGAAGTGAAAATCCTACATTGGATATTCCGTTTAACTCCGACATTTTTAATAAAACTTTGATTATTTTGGAGGAAAAGTGTATCACCATGGTTAACAAGACTTTAGTGGAACTCGGTCTTTTTGCACCTGTACAAGATCAACAGGGTGTATTTTATCCAGATAATATACGTGAAACTAGCTACAATGTCTTAGACTTAGAAGCATACATCGCGGATAAAAAGCCACTTCTTAATGAAGATCAGGAATTCGCGTACGAAACAATAATGGATCAAGTAGATAAACAAGAAGGAGGTATCATTTTTCTTGATGCTGCTGGTGGCACGGGAAAAACATTTTCAATTAATTTAGTTCTCGCTGAAATCAGGGTTCATGGAGAAATTGCTCTAGCCGTTGCATCTTCAGGTATTGCAGCGACATTAATGGAAGGAGGAAGAACAGCCCACTCTGCCCTTAAGTTGCCACTTAATATTTCCCGACAAGAAAATCCCACATGTCATATAACTAAAACAAGCGGCCAGGCACAAGTTCTTATAGAATGTAAATTGATAGTATGGGATGAGTGTACGATGGCTCATAAAAAATCTCTTGAGGCCCTCAACGCAACACTTCAAGATCTTAGAGGAAACTGCAGTTTAATGGGAGGAGCTCTGGTACTCCTGTGTGGAGACTTCCGTCAAACTCTGCCTGTCATTCCAAAATCGACTCCAGCCGATGAAATTTATGCCTGTTTAAAACATTGTTCTATGGAATCATGTCCAAGAAATTAGCCTTAAACAAAACATGCGAATCCTCTTAAGAGATGGGAATGCTCAAAATTTTGCAAATAAACTTTTGGAGATTGGAGAAGATAGATTAGTTATTGAAGCATCTGGTATGATAAAATTGTCATCAGATTTATGCGTATCGGTGAAAACTGTCCGCGATAAGATACAAGCAGTCTATCCTAACGTTAATCAAAATTATAAAAATTTAGAATGGTTGCGAGAAAGAGCCATTCTTGCTCCTAAGAACGATGATGTTGATGAAATTAACAAGGAGATACTAGCCATGCTGCCAGGAGACGTGATTGAATATAAATCGGTTGATACCGTAGTGGAAGCTGACGAAGCCGTCAATTATCCAACGGAATTCCTAAATTCACTTGATCCAGCTGGATTGCCACAACATCGCCTTATACTTAAAGTAGGATCTCCAATCATTTTATTCCGAAATTTAGATCCACCAAAACTCTGCAATGGGACACGATTGTGTGTGACAAAATTAATGAAAAATATAATCCAGGCAGTCATTTTAACTGGAAAAGGAAAAGGTGAAATAATTTTTATTCCACGGATACCTCTAATCCCAACTGATCTTCCCTTCAACTTTAAAAGATTACAGTTTCCAGTCCGGCTAGCTTTTTCAATTACCATTAATAAATCAAAGGGACAGTCTTTAAAGTTTTGTGGTGTTGATCTAAGATCGCCATGTTTTAGCCACGGGCAACTTTATGTTGCTTGCTCCAGAGTAGGTTCGCCTAAAAATTTATATATTCTTTCTCCTGGATATGAAACGAAAAATGTAGTTTATAAACAGGTGTTAAATAAAAAAGATTCTTAAATTTGTATGAAGTAATGTATTATTGTACTTTATAATTTTTTATTTTTATTTATGTAGTATATTTATATTATTGTTTCTCCCTAACCCGTGCAAAGCCGGGTATTCAGCTAGTATATATATATATATATATATATATATATATATTTCCTTAAATATATATATAAATATATATATATAATTATATACTCAAATTAAATGACAGTGAAGAAAGAGAACAATAAAATAGGTAAAGTCTAAGCAAAGAATGAGGTTTGTGAGAAAAGCTAGGGAGAGCGTGGCATTGCTCAACAAGTTAAAAACCCACGCAGGAAAACATCCACGAAGAGAAGGGGGTGTGAAAAACCTGCGAAAACCCTATTAATTAGAGGAGAGATACATGTACATTGTAACAATCATTTTTACATGGTTTACATATTATTATGTTACTGAAATTGAAATGAAGAGATTGACAACCCATGAGGAGTGTTGAGAGACATAACATTAGCTAAAAATAATGATGCAAAATTCTCCTGCTTGAGATGACAAAGGGAAAAGTAGAAACATAGATCTCCATAGCAGCTGAGTGAAATGAGGGAGGGTATACTAGATAAGTTTTGTACGTGAGGAAGATGAACTTGTGAAGTGCTCTCTTAAATGTTGTTGTGGATGGAGAAATGAGTTTGCATTTTAAGATGTGAGTAATGGAGAGAATGGTGAGCAGACGGACTGACCAAGAACTGTTGAGAATGATGTCGGAAAAGAGGAAGTTGTTTGGGTAAACTCCGAGAAGGCATGATGAGTTGGAGGACTGAGAGGCGTGATGTTGAAGGCCGTAATTAAATGGAGAACGGTACGCTTGAATATACTTATGAGCGGTAAAAATAGACATTTTTGGATGTCACGTAAGAAAATATTAATTCGAGAGTCTGAAGAAGATAATGGCGTGCAGGAAAATGTGTATTTTTTGCCCGATGATTTAGATGTTACAGATATATTATCCTTCCCCGAAGTTCTAATAGAGTTTTCAGAATATGTCCAAAATCTATTACCGTCATCGTGAGGAAATTTCAATTTCACGCCTTGCGATTTATTCAACCTGACTGGGTGGGTCGGCTCGACCCACCCAGTCGGACGAAGAGCATCAATGAATTGCGATGCAATGGAATTGAGGCCGATGCTTATGAGCGGAAATACATTTGTAAAGCACGAAGAAAGAATCAAAGACTTTGCGTTTCAACTGACACAAATAAATTATTAAATTTCAGTGAAACGCAATGTCTTTAATTTTTTATGGTGCGATGGAAGTTAGCGACACGGAAGAGCTTAAATACCGAAATAAATGCCAATCCATGCCACACGGTGCCACATTGAAAGGATTAGGAATGCGCGCCTTAGATATTGTTTCGGGCCATCCATCTGTATTGTTTTCCATAATTACTATTGCTATCTCTTCAACACTTGGGGTTGTTCTCCAACACTTTGAACGGTAATTCCATTCAGGCTGTTTCGCATCAAAATTATCAGCATCGCTCGTAATTAAACGATACAAAATTTAAAAAGCATTCGTTTTATTTACGCCCGGTTGGAAGCACGAGTATAAATAATAAATGTATGCAAACGCGTGCGCAAAGATTCCATCGATGGAATTAAGCAAACCTTAATTAATTTCGTAAACCCACCAGTCGATTCCAACACATCAGAGTTCGGAGCTATGTTTGAGGATATGCATGACGCGATTAGGAATAAGATTACCGGTTTTGGCATTCCCCACTCGGTCATTTTCGCCTTTAGTGGGTTCCACCGTGTGGGATTGTGATATGCGGCCGCGGTCGGTCGGTCGGTCGCCGAGGCGAGCGAAGGCCAAGGTCCCCCCCCGCCGCCTTTCCGACCGACCTTCCCCGTTGCGCGATCGAGAGAGCGGGCACCTGCGGGGCGGGGTGGAGGAGGATCCGAACTCAGCGGACGTGCAAGGGCGAAGGCAGAAAGTGCGCGGACGTGAGAGCGTTCGTGTGTCTGCGTGTGTGACGAAGCATTCGGCGCATCTCGTCACTTCCCTTTTGGAGCCGAAACTCAAACGGAGACTCAAAGCCCTCACACCGGAATCAGCTCAAATGACCCCGGATTGTTTTCTCTTCTCCGCCATCGACCCGACGCGACTTGTGCTTTCGGGCCAAGAAACTGCGTCCTCCAGACTTCCGGCAACCCTTTCTAAAAGTATTCCTTCGATCTGGAGATTTTTTGACAGCAGCCCTCGATTCTTCCCGATACAATGATGACTCTTGGATTGGTTGCGCTTGTCTTGCATCCCTCTGTGCACGATCTCCCGAATACTTGATCTTCCCCCTTGGAACTCTTCTCGCGTTTTCCCTTCTGTTCCATTTCCAGTAAATACCTTGTATCTAAGGGTGTGCACAATTCATTTAGTACTTATTCAACGTGCGATTTACTTCAGACTGCATTTTTTTCATTCAATCTTGTGATCTGCTCGATTTTGCCTTCCCCACCTCTCCTATGTTCGTCCTTCATATATATATATATATATAAAATATGATATATATATATATAATGTAATATATATATTATATAATATATATATAATATAATATTTATATATATATTATATATAATATAATATATATATTATATATATACTCATACATATAGAAACAGATATAAGGAAAAGGGATAGGAACACATATAAAGGACGAACACAATAAAGGTGGGGAAGGCGGAATCGAACGGATCACAAGAGTAAAAATATTTCCTTGACCGGGACTCGAACACCGGATCTTTCCACTTGCCGGGCGGATGCTCTTAACCACTTGAGCTATCGAGGAAACATCATTTACCCTGAGATCCGTGGGTCTAATATGTCGCCAAGCTCCCCGATTCTTTAGCCAAGAGATGGCGTTTCACCCACCAAAGGAGAAATACACCACACACAAGAGGAAAAGACAGTGGGTTGGTTAAAATTCATACAACATCATACAGGAAAGGAACAGCGCGTTTCGTGGCACGCATAGCCAGAAGAAAGAGATGAGTCACATTGGTCAAATACACATTCAAACACGAAATCCCGCCAAACAGCGAATAAATAGTCATATATACAGAAACAGATATAAGGAAAAGGGATAGGAACACACTTAAAGGACGAACACAATAAAGGTGGGGAAGGCGGAATCGAACGGATCACAAGAGTAAAAATATTTCCTTGACCGGGACTCGGACACCGGATCTTTCCACTTGCCGGGCGGATGCTCTTAACCACTTGAGCTATCGAGGAAACATCATTTACCCTGAGATCCGTTGGTCTAATATGTCGCCAAGCGCCCCGATTCTTTAGCCAAGAGATGGCGTCAGGGGGCTGTTTCACCCACCAAAGGAGAAATTCGGGAATATATAATATAGTGTCATCTAAGAAACCCTGATCGATGTCCATTTACACTCCAGGGAATGTCCAGAACCGACCTCGAAATGGCAACTAACGAGATGACAATTAACTACGAAATGGCAATTTACCTCGTATTACAGTCAACTTAACATTTCTAAGACGCTATCTAAAGGATGTTTCACCAAGGTTCCCTGACAGGGTATGCTCTCAGCATCAGGACAATTAGGAGCAGCTTTAATTAATTAGGCAATGATTACGTCTACATAGAATTAAAATCCAAAATAATCGAGTGCGTCATGCACCAAATCCATACACCACCACTACCACAACGATTCAATTGGTTTTTTTCGATGTTCACCCATTCTTAAAAGATCCGTCCCCCAAAAATTCAGAAGAGTTTAAAATAATAGCAATAATAATGTTTCAAATAATCCAAAGACCTGAAGTCTCTTCTACTCTTTTCTTATTCTAACGAATAGGTTTCCCAGCAGATACATTCAACACCACACGACCTCTATGTTGCACCGAGAGGGCCGTGCTCTAATAGCAGGCAGTGGAGAACATTTGACAGATACACAAATATAATTTTTAACGACGTGCATTTACAATATTAAATTTATAATAGCGTGGGTATGTCAAGTGCTTTCTTGGTGATGGAAATCCATCCTTGTGTGGTGTGTGTAAGTTCCTGAGGAGTAATGAAACGCGAATTGGTTGCTAGCCAATTAACTGCCATTTTCTATATACCTCGACTGTAATAACTGCACAAAGAAAAAGACTTCATTTCTTTTAAAACAAGAAATCGGATGAATAGGATTTGCTGCTGAAAATGTATTACTAGCCCCATCGTACCATGATAGGAGAGATCATTTGAATAAAATTAGACAGATTAGGTGTAGGGCAAATAGATTTCAGCTGTTTTTGCCCACGAACGATAACTGATCAGAATAACGCCTAACCGCGCAAGGAGGGGGGGAAGTATATTATGTCAAAAGTAGCCCGGTGTGTAATCACCCGCCCCTACATACTCTACAGAATAATAAAAATAAATCAAATAAATTTATCTAGTGAAGAGGTTACTGATTTTTCGACCGCAACTAATAAAGGATCAATAGGGCAAAGGATCAAGATTTTAAAACACACACGGAAAAATCTTTAAACCGGTTGAGGAATACTGGAGGCAAAAGAAGTAAGTAATTGCCAAAATATAATTGTTCAGCTTTTTTTAAGGCGGAGATATTCAACCCCCCCCCCCCCCAAAGAACCCGCCTAAAGATGCCATATAAAATCAAGGATTATTGGGTACATACAATTTTTGCGTCGCGAAAATTTAAACCTGGCATGGCTAAAAAATTATTCACACAGTCAGTTATCTGCCCGAAGGACGGTTTGACGGGTGAGGGAAGAGCTCACCTCGCAATATATGCCCTGAGGCGTGTGCGAATTCAACATTCAGGCCGAGAGCTGGTAGGGATTAGCTCCTTTGCCAGGGCCGCTTGCGGCTTCACGGGCCTTCCTTCCTTTCCAAGATTACTGCCATTAGGAGGAAAATAATTCAATTCTTGAAAATATCAAATACATATTACTTTTATTCATCGCCTTTTTGTGGTCACTGCTCTATTCAGTGCAATGGAAATGCTATTTCGCGGAAACTGAACCGATCTGCAATGAGGCTTCCAAATCAATTCAAATAGCCTCCGTATTCATGCTTTCTCCTCTGTACTTAGGCATCAGAATGTTTCTTCCAGCCCCGTAATTCCCCCCATTTTATGAGACCACTAATCTCCCTGGCGAAGGTCAAACTGTTACCTGAGCTAGAGATACATTACATTCAATCATGGCAAGTTTGTTTCTCAGAAGAAATATCCAAGCTAAACATTCCTTCGCACGCGTCAATTTGTGTCGTGGGCTCCGTCAAAAGAAAAGGTATTCCTTCAACGATCGACATCACTCATTCGCAAAGATGGAATCGAGGACAATAGGTTAAACGCAAACGACGAGGAAAGAAAAGATACTAACAATTTTCCACATAATAAGTTTAATGCACGACCAGGTTTCAATGTATCAGGTGAGGATGATGGAATACATCGAAAACACCGGTCGTACTATTAAACTCATATAGTGGAAAATTGTTACCATATTTTCTTTATTATGTTCGAATTCCACCACATCACGCCTTAAACTACTCAATATGTGCAAACGATGGGCATTTAGAAACGTTTTCTAGGACATGTCCAAGCATTTCGAGGAATTATAAGAAAACAATCTCCCGCGAACACTATTCCTAGACCAACCATCGCCGCCTGGCGAGCCATGACGATGGTTCACCGGGCGGCCAATGGCGAAGTGGCAAATCTCTCCGTCCGGGAAGCCAAGCTAATCCAGCTTCAGTTGCGCAGGTGAAATAAGCCCTCTACAATAGAACCCAGATATCATCCCCATGCACCAATTTCAGAGTGTAAAAATCATTCGCCTTACTGTTGCGGCATCTACCGCAGTTTCTTTGGAATATATCATCCCCGTTTAGGCTCGATTGGGTGCGACATTAAAGAACAAAAGACGACGCCGCGAGGAAAAAAACAAGGACGCTGGCACGCCCTATGCGAGCGACGCATTTTGCAGAGGGCACCTTGATGCATTCTGACCCCCGCCACGCACTCTCTAAGTATGTACCCTCTTCTCGCATTTTCCGCGTTTTAATTCAGTCAGATATACGGCGCTCGTCAATGATCATTGTCGATGTCATTGGCATGTCATGATTGGAATTGTCATTAGTTGTTGTCAATTCGTCCTCTCCCCGTCATCACGCTTCGCCACGCTGAGTCCAACTCCTCCCTTCCCGTAAGATGACGTCAAGTTTCCACCATAACCTCCACCACCTCTAATAGTATCACAGAAAATCCTTTTTTTGGCGTTGTACCCACCGACCTTTCCTCTTGTGTGTTGTCTCTTTCTCCTTTGGTGGATGAAACAGCCCCCTTGTGCCTCTCATTTGGCCATAGAATCGGGGCACTGGGTTGAATAAAGCCCCCGCAGATCTCACAATAATTTTCATTTCCTCGATAGCTCAAGTGGTTGGAGCATCGGCCCTACAAGTGGAAAGATCCGGTGTCCAAGTCCCGGTAAAGGAAATATTTTTGCGCTTGTGATCTGCTCGAATCCGCCTTCCCCACCTCTCCTATGTTCGTAGTAGTTGTAGTTTTGAGGGGAGGCGACCGACAGCTAAGGTCATTTGCGCCATAGGGGATGGACAGGAAAGGATGAAGGGTGGAGAGAAACCCGGCGTCGGCATTAGCCTACTCTTAACGAAAGGCACCAAGGGGTCCGCAGTTTAACGTCCCATCCGACAGACGGCGTACTCACTCAAAGTGCCCTCCACAAAGCACCTCAATTAGGAATCGAGATATCTCTGAAAAATATTCAACGCCGCCGGAATTTGAACCCGCGCCCTCAGGGTGGGAAGCCAGTACGTTAGCCCCCGCACCATCTCGATCCCCATCAAAACCATCCTTCAGGTTTAAGACTTGAGCATTGCTGTAGCATCTCAGTACCCTTGATTGTCAAAATTAAAGACCGTGAGATCTTTTAGTCTCCTATACAGTTTTCTTAATTACGACACACATCACTAGTGCCTTTTTGAAAATTTTAGCGCAAAAAATAATTCTCCGTCAATTCTTGATGTAAAGAGGACCTAGTGGGTCGAGCATACGGTTACTGGCCGGAGGTGACGGGCTATTATTTCCATAAACAGCCATCGTTTCATCGTGGATTTGCCGGGCACTGTGTCCTTTCAAATGAAGGAACTTAATCATACTGCGAACCTCTTACTCTAGGTTTCACGTCGACGGTTTAATTCATGTTATGTGCATATGCGAGAGAAACTCATCGTCTGCGCGATGAAGCGGAAGCAAGCGTTCGAAGAGCAAGTGCGCCCCGCCACCCACCCTCCCGCCCAAGGGGAGGGTAGGATCATCCCCGGACCTTACTGCCTATGGTTGCTCTGAATTGAGCGATTCCTAGGAGCGCTGAGTTTTTAACTCTAACGAAGAACTATGTGTTTGGTAAAGGTAATGTATTACCTGGAATGCATTTCGCTAAATGTGCTCCGAAGTGAGAGACTCGAACGCCTGCAATATTCGATGAGAGGTACTTTTTATCTAAGAAGGCAAAGACTTTCTTTTTTAAGCCATTATAAGCTCTTCTTATGCATTGTAGCAAAGTTTGTGGTATCAAGGAAATTGATGTAGAAGATACATTTAAAAAGCAAGTGTTCATTATCAACTTCTCATGGCCTTGAAACGTTCATGTATATGGGAAGAGGAATCAGACAGGCGCGCTATTGTCTATAAAGGCTTGTTCATTGTACATAAACGAAAATAACAATGATTTCTTGTTTACACCTCCAAATTTTAACGAATCCTCTATTATTTAATAATCTTCGTCAAAGTTTTTTTTTTAATCTAAGATAATTAATTAGAACTGAAACTTGAAAATGTTTTCTATTCATCCAATAGGCACAGTACTCTTAAGAACATACCAAATTTCTTTGAAGTAGCTAATATAGTACGCAAATGATAATGTAATAGTTATTATGTGTAAGTATTGTTTTAGACACTTCTACCTGTAGTTAAGAATTAGATCAAATTTCATGCTTGATAAATAGCAAGAAAATAGTTAATCTTTTTTCTCAAAAATATTTATGTGCTTCCATTTCGCCTAGATTTCCTTAAAGTGTTATAAAATACTCTAAAATTGCTTTTATTTATTTTTTTGATGTCATGTTGATTTACCTACAACTATTTATGCAAGTGTATAAGTATTTCATATATTTCTCATCCTCGATGGTTTAGAAAGGCAATGTAGCTTATTAGTATTGCGTAACAATCTGATGGGCGATGTGATTAAGTGTGGAAGAGAGTTACGCGGCTATCGAAGGTGCGTAGCAAGTCTCGTGAGTTGTGAGACCTTTGATCCCTTGGTGCGGCGCTCGAGTGGGCGGAAGGTGGAAGGGAAAAGGCGTTCTATCACGAGCAGGGGCACCATTCACTTTCACGGAGGCCCGATCAGAACGCGCTGCAATCATTTCCACCTTTTACTGCAGCCGAAAACCTCGTCACTGTAACCAGAAAAACCAAGTCTCGGGGAACAATCGCTAAAATATTTTTTTAAAGTAAGATTCGCATACTTAAATTCGCAAAGTTGCTGAAAAAGTCTCCAATACAAAATATCGTTGCACTCTAATCGCGAATGTTGTTGAGGGAAAGTAAGCCTTAGAGGATAAGATATTCCGTAAAACCACTAAGACTCGGGGAGATCAAATGTCTACGTCAACCCTAGAAGAGCCCAATTAAAGGATTGATTCTTCTGTAAAACCATGAAAGTTTCTTAATTTTGAGCGTGATAATCTTATGGGGACGTATTTAGTTTTGTTTCTATTCTTTTGATCAGGCAATCTCATCAATACCGACGAGGCATCCACCTGACCAAGGGGGTTGGACCCTAGAAAGTGGATAGACCATTGTGTGTTAAGAATTATATACACGCCAAAGATATTCTTTACCCTCCATGGCATAAGAGTTTCCTTCCCCTCCTCCCCATCACTGGCGCCATGACACCCTCTTCCCTTGCGGTCCTTTGTTCTTTTCAAGCAACCTTTAATGAATTTACCAACCTTTTTTGTTAGGAAATAAAATCCTTTGACTTAAGGTGCTCAGTGCTCCCGACAAATTCACGATGAGACCAAACTGTAGCGAAGCAATCAATACCTGCTTTTTTCATTCTAAGATTTCCTTCATTCATCTCATAAAGGTAATTTTATTTAATTCAGTTGCATAAAATATTTCAAACGGGCGGTTCCCATATTATTTCTGAGGCTATTTTGACGTCCAAGTATCTTTCTAGCTATGCTTTTATTTACGGCTCCAAGTCTGACGGTGAGGTGAACGTCGAAAACCGAGTCGTCCCGTATTAAATTTTCTGTGGAATCACAAAGTTATTATTTTTTCATTTCTAATATGAGTCGATTCTGTAGAGTTACGCCTGAAACCATCGATCCCTTATGGTCAGGAGAATGTTGACACGCCTTCCGCCCTTCCCCAGGATGAAGTCCAGGATGAGATACCGCCCGCCTATCCGTTTCCGTGTGATGTTCGAGGGTACCGATCCCGGGAGATCCCGAGCAGCGTCCACTACCTACGCCCTGGGGACATCGATGTCGTGGGGGCCATCGGCGACTCTCTTACGGCCGGTACCACGGCCTTCGGGGAGAACCTCTACGACTTGTTCACGATGGACAACCGAGGCCTATCCTTCTCAATGGGTGAGCACCAAAGATTCTTACGTGCCCAATCAACCCCCTGCCCCACTCCCCCGATCCATAAGTCCTTCCCCCTCTCCCCCCGCCCCACCATCACCTGTTTTAGGAACCCCGATTCTAGTGACACCTTAGCGTTAGATATCCAGGCAAGTCAGGCCTCCACCGTTATTATCGTTTCCAATTCGAAGTCTTTTTTTAACTGCCCCTCTGCATTCTTCTTTGTTCCATGCTAATTCTATTAGTTATCTAGCCCCCCTTTCTCATATATTTCTAATTCTATATTTGTGTCTGGGTCACCAACGCTAGGCAAATTTTACTTGAGAGATTACTAATAAAAGGTTCTCATTTTCACATCAATTTTATATTTACTAATTTATATTAAACGAGAATCACACCGACCACATCCGACGCACACCCTCGTCTTGCCCTGATTTTGTGCTGACCCTTGACTTTTCTCAGTTTGAGTAATATTCTCCCAGGAGTTGTGCCCTTTTTGAATGTGAGTGAGAGAGTGTTTTCTTGAGTGCTTGCGGGTGTGTCAGCTCTGTGTTTGTCCCTCGCGCGGAATTTATTCCTGTAAACAGTCACGGATAGTGTGTATCTGTTCATAAACCCATGCATCCTTAATAGAGTCCCTTTAACCCTGTGAACGATATCAGTTTTGAATGAGTGTGTATGTCTGTATTTGGTCACGGGTGAGGGAGTAACATTCCCGCAAACCTCCACAGAAGGGTATTCTGGTTGAGAGGTTGGGGTTGATCACTGCCGTGGTGTTTTTTCTCCCACAAACCATCACAGAAAATTTTAGTTTTCTTTGGGGACGAGTGGTTTTAATTTACGTATTAAGCCATAGGATATTTTCTTTAAGCTGGTTATGGGAATCACGCCGTTATTGCCGTAATTTATTCTTCATTGGGGTGCGGTGAAGTTTTCGCGGGTTTCCCACGGCGACAGAGCGTCAGCTGTCCGGGCAGTGGACACCTTGACCACCCGATGGAATCCCCACGAAGACTTCAACACAGTCGTGCGCCGGGAAAACACCCAATCTTACATACTTGGAGAGTTCTCCGAAAACAAAAGATAACAGTGACCCTTAACCTAAAGACACGGGCCTGACACGGAAGCTGACACGGACCGCATAAGACGCGACGAGATTTTCATGAACTTCTTTGAGGAAAAGTCTCGTCTTATGCGCCGAAAAATACGGCAGCTTGAATGCGATATATAGTATATCTTTTTTCGTCCGAATAATCTATGGAAGCTATTTTTAAAAGCTTTAATTATGAGTTTCAATTTAAAATTGCATAATTTATCACTCGTTTTCAATGAGTGTGGTAATTTGTTATTAATTCTAATACCCATTGCCATTGTGCTTTTAAATTGAATTCCTGATTTATGGTAACTTTTGCGGATGTTGTGAGGATTTCCAGCTGAATACTTAGAGTGAATATCACTATTTGCGTGAAAGAGATGGATATTATTTTTTAAGAAGACAGACATGGCAAATATGTACATAGATGGAATGGAAAGAACATTTAATTTTTTGAATAAGGGCCTACTTGATGTCTTATAAGCAGCACCAAGAACATATCTAATTACTGTTTTTTGAATTAAGAACAATTTTTGCAATATGCACACAGATGATACCTAGAGCACTACTATATTCACTTTCATGCGCGGGCAGGTTTTACGTCCATCTGGTTAGCTGCTTTCGCCCAAGCATAGTAGTGCCAAATGTAGGATGGTGGTACTTGAAATCGAAAGACAACTGGAACCAGATATCTCCTCCAGTACTTTACTTTCCTTGTCCTCAACATATATTCGAGGTACATTCCATACTTTTATTCCCAATTTCCATGGCGTGCTTGTTCGGAAAGAGATTCCAATAAATAATGTTGTACCTCTAAAGAAACCATCCTTCAAATGTCCTTCTTTGATGTTCACATCGAATTCTAACGTGTGAACTTACCCAGAGCTAAGCATGTAACCAGTGTTGCTTAATGATAGCGGGATATTTTACAATGATTAGAGCTATTAACTCAAAGATTGCTGCTTTTGTCGAGGACAATGACTTTAATGCATAAGAAGTTAGCTGTTAGCGCGAAATATTCTTCGCTCACGACCCCATGGCGCTGGAAGTTGAACGAAACTACAAGTCGAGTCTCTCCCTCTCTCGCTGGAGAAACAGGGCATGACATTGCTGTCAACTCAGAACGAACTTATTTTGATGTGGTTGTCGTTACCTCCGTTCAATCCCCATCACGGGACATGCATTACGCCAATGGTGAGCTGTATGAATTACTACTTTTGAAAGAACCACTGTCGTGGCCTGGGTGATTTCTCCTCAACGATGACGTACTGCATAATGTATGAAATGTACAAGCTTAATTTTTATGTGTGGCATCCTTGTCCTTCGTTAAGGGGAAAACCATATTCCTGGCATTTTTAATAACAGAAGATGAGAACCTAATAACAAATGAAAGTCAAATTATAATTCTTAAGCTTCTCTGTGGCAATTAAATTTCTATATTATTTTTTGACGAGGTTATTTTCTTTAGTATTGATTTCTTGTACCTCAGATATTCCAACTGGAGTTTGAACCATAAATACCTTTCCTAAGTCTCGTCATTATTTTCCTCAATTATTATAGACTTTTCATAGTGTGTCCAACCTCTCTTCGCCATGCTGAATTTTATCTAATAATTGAAATGGGAAGATGCGCATGAATTAATCGTCACTCGATGTAAAATTCTCCGTGATGGTCATAACCCATTGGAACACTTTGTTGCCTGAGAGTGCGTAGTCGAGGTCATTTTTCTTAACAAAATCTTCGTCAACCATTCCTCCGTGCAGGAGGGCAGAAGACTTGGCGACAGTACTTGACCCTTCCCAACATCCTGAAAGAGTTCAACCCGCAGTTGGTGGGGTTCTCCTTGGGAGACGGCAAATCGGAGAACAGGAACGCCCAGTTCAACGTGGCCGTGGCTGGGGCGATGGACCAAGACTTGCTCTACGAAGCGAAGGTCTTGGTGCGGCGGATCAGCAAGGACCCGCGAGTGGACATGCAGCGCCACTGGAAGGTAAGGCGGGAACTGCACGAACTGATACGATACGAAGCCCGCTCGTTCAAAATGTCGGCGGGTGCTAAGCAGAAAAGTGAAAGCGTTATCAAGTCGTGGGATGCAGTTCTGATACTCTTGATGGAGTACATTACATCAGCGTTGAATAGCGACTGGAGCAGATTTTTCAATGAGCCATATTGCATCGCCAGCTAAGCTTGGTGAGATGGTGTGTTTTTTCTGTGATGATTAATATCTGACATGTATCTTGTGAATGACGCGGCGTGTTCGTCCCTGACAAACCTTTGAAATCCCAAAAACCACTAATGAATTCAGTAATTGTGGCGAAACTTTTTTCTAATTCGAATTGAACATTTTCCCGATTTCTAAAACCAAATGTAAGAATCTTGTCAAGTACATGCCATGCATTTTTATTTGTTCGTCTACACACATAGCTTCGATAAACTTTGAAGACATTTTAAATATACATTCCTGTTTTGCTCTATCTGGTTCATATTCAAATGTGTTATTTTCATGTTCATTCTTTTACCTGTACCAATTTTTTAAATAATTCCTCTTTTGATTAAGAAGATAAATTTATTCAACCATGTGTCACAAATGATACTGCCTCAGACAAATATTTGTAAAAATTCTTCATGGTTGGAGTAAAGTACTCGGTTTGCGATCTCCGCGTACATTTTCATTGTTCAGAGTCATGGTGGCCTTGCTACCACACCACCACCTGATGTGGTAGCAAGGCCACCATGTCAGGTGAAGATGCTGCCTTGCTATGAAATCATGGCTGTTAACAATAAAAATGCATGTGGAAACTGCAAGATTAGTTCATTTCACAGATCTAAAATGAGTACCACATATCAAATGCACTGCGACTAGAGCTTTTAGATTTTTACACTTTGTGATGAGAACTCTGGGAAAAAGCTCATATTCAAGGAAATATTTCACCTTTACGACTTTTGTTAGACCAATGTAAGAATATGAGGCAGCGGTTTAGGATCCTTACCTTGCCTAGGAGATTATGCAATTGGACAAAATTCAGTGAATAGCCACAAGATTTGCAATGGAAAATTTCCTAAGAAAGGCTAGTGATCATGGAAATATTTTTAAAATTAGGCTGGGAATCACTCAAATCTAGGAGGAAGAAAGAATGCCTGAAGTACGTATAATAATTTTACATTGGAGATCTAAAGATATTTCAGAAAGGTTGGAAAAACTCTCTTTATCTTGGGAGAATGCACAGACCTCTGTGTAGACCATTGTTTTAAGATTGAGTTGCTATGGTTTTTCCTGATTCAGGGAAATATTCCTTTTTGAATAATGGGATAGAATATACGAATGCTCAATCCAAATGTATCCTAGAGCCCTTGACAAGTAACTGGGATGTTTTTGACTAGGCTGAAAAAATGGATTTATTTTTTTCAAGAGTATGTTGTTTATGTCTTATAAATTTTTAGGTGTATTTGCAGGGTATATTTTACATTTCCTATAATATTTGTGTCACTTCATTTTTGCCACCTCATGTTACCATCCAACCAAATAATCAACTTGTATCTATTGCATTAATAATAATAATAATTTACTTAAATCATTTGTTAAGACTGAAACTGTTATTGATATATGCTTTTATGATAGCCAACCTTTAATAATAACTCTTTAAATAAAATTTTTAATTAATTATAAATAAATTAAAGTAATGATATATTTTAATTTTTCAGCTCATTAATGTGTGGATAGGTACAAATGACATGTGTTCTGACGAATGCTTTGACCGAAGTCAAACTCCTGAGACACACCGGAAGAATTTGGAATTGGCAATTGATTACTTGTATGCTCACCTTCCACGAACATTTGTGAATCTCATCTCAGCCCCATGTAAGTTCATAATTTAGATGCACACCACATTCATTATTGACACTGATGAAGCCTAAAAGTTAGATGATCATGAAAAGATATTAGGGAACATAAAGATTTGCTCATTTTCCATTGAGAAATTTATCAAGAAATCCTCAATGTTTCTAAAAATACGAAATTCTAACTTAAAAAATAGTTTTAGTGAATATTACTTTATTCGAGGGTAAGTTGGCAGCACTGCTCTCAATGGTTGCCAATTGTGATATCATGCATTTGGAAAAATAAATAAATTGGAGAAAAATTTTTTTTTTGTTAATCTCAAATCATAGACCTAATTTCTCATTATATTTAATGTGAATGCGATCCAAGATAACTGCTTTTTCATGCAAGATTTGTATTCTCCATCAATTTTTTTTTAAATTACTCATGACCAAATCATGGTTCCTTGTTGATGATTCCAAGGAATGAAGCCCTTAATTCAAATTTTAATTTTTCTATGGGTTGCTAAACTATTTTTAAATGATGGTACATTAATCACAATGATTTATTTCATAAGTAAGAAAAAATGGAGTGCTTTGAGTGGCTTTAGCTTAAGAAGAGCACTGAATTCATTGGAAAAATCTCCCATTGAGGGCATTTGGGACAGGGCAAAACAGTGTAAACCAAGAGTGAAGCACATATTGTTCGCACCACAATCAGAGGGTGGTTTGGAAAGCTATCGAGTCCATGAGACACAGCCTGAAGACTCAGCAATTTAATCTTAGCGGCTTGTGGGTTCTCTTATAGCAATGTGGAGAGAGAGTAACATTAATCTCTTGACCCTAGAAAGTTAATACAATTATACTGAAAGTCATGTTTTGTGATATGATGAACTGTTTACATGAAATTTCTGGATAGATGAAGTACCCATTTTATACACTTTGCCTTCGAGTGGAACTTTTGTTACCTCAAGCTTTTGTTTCTTGAAGCTGAAGTGATATGATTCTCCACAACCTGGTATTAAAACCTTTTCAATAATAGCACTTCTGCTTTACTGATTGTGGGAAGAATTATATCATTTGATAAATTTGGTTTGGAAAAGGTACAAAACTGACAGCTTATGAATCCTCGCTTTGTGAGAGTTTACTCTGCAAAATATATGTATTATTTTTCCTAGGACCCATTTGTGTAATAAAGTGGATAAATAGTGTGCTGCCCATGATGCACATAGAATGCATTGGTAGGACTTTTAAAGAGGCCTATTTATTTGAATGGCATCAAGGTGAGATGTGATTTAAGATGCCTGTCATTTCTCCAAAAACTGCTGGCCCCAAAAAGATTTCTTCTCTTTCCAAGCTCTTTTAACTAGAACAATGGTAATTTTTCTTTGTCATTTAAAATACTTATTTGGGATAATTTGCCCAATTCAAGAGAAATACTCCATTAGGTGGCCTATCAATTAATATATGAGTTTACAGAATAATAATATTGCATGTACACTCGAATATTAAATTAATTGGATAGAACTCATTGATAGTTCCTCAATGGAAAGTCAAAATCGAAAATACTAAACATTAAGGATTATTCACTTTATATTGAAATTTTTTGCAAAATTAATTTTGATCTTGTAACATTTTTGGAGACAGAACTACTTTTCAAGGCAACAATTTCAGAGTGTAAAAACCATCGCCTTGACTGGGATCCCGGTCAAGGCGAATGATTGACACAATCTGAAATTGTTGCATTGAAATGTACCTATATTAGCGGATGACTCCGTTAAAAGTCACTGTTGCAGCATATCCCACAGTTTATTTGAATGTTTACTTTTCAAGATTGAGGCATGCAAGAAAGCTCCTTCATATTTGTGTACAGCAATGAAAATTCCCATAATAATGGAAAAAGAATTATATCTGTTTTCTTCTCAATTGTTGATTTCCTTCGTCGATACCTTGACATATGGTGGGTGTCCCAGCATACATGTTATTGCCATTGTACACCTAAGATCCTGTTGCAGTAATACTTATGCAGTTATTTTTATTGCAGATATTCCTGCATATGCCAAACTTACAAATCTCGAGGATGCATGCCAGACATTAAGAAAAATATCGTGTCCCTGTTTGTTTGGACCAAACGAAGCTGAGAAGTTTAAATATGTAGATAAGCTTTCAAGGGGCTATCAGAAAGCTGAGCAAGATTTGGTAATTATCTTGAAAATTATGTATGGATTTTATTTTTACTAAGCTATACTTATGGATAAAATAATGAGATAGAATGTAAACTGCTCAGAGACGTTTTGGTATGTCAGGTAGGTACCTTTTATTGGAAAGATTAACAACAACAGCGTGTGCTTGAGAATATCCTGGAATCTTGAACGGGGTCTACTCTACAGCCTCGTGAAGGATTCCATCTCCATCTGAAATTCTTTAACAGGGTCTCACAGCCTCGTGAAGGATTTCAGTCAGGATAGTGTGCGTGTGGCTGTGTGTTGGTCCCTGACGCGGATTAATTTCCCGTAAACCACCACAGAGGGTATTCTGGTCGAGAGGTTGTGGTTGGTCCCTGACGTGATTCCCGTTAAACCAACACAACAATTGGTCTGACGAGAGATTGGCAACTAATTTTTACGGCCATTGGAGTTTTCTTCCCCTGTCTTATTCTTGTTCAATGAAATAGATATGGTAGGGGAAGAGAGGACTGAACTTACAAACAAAAAATATGGGTAGTCAAAGTCTAGATTCATTTTTTGAGTCAACATACTCCTTTCTAATAATTTCGTTCATGCTACTCTGTCCTTCACCTTAATCTCAATTACACATTGTTCCCTGCATAGCATTCTGTTCCTGACATTTCTAATATTCCTTGTCTCTAGAGAGTCTCTTTGGCCACGTTCACAAGGGCCTTTTATTCACCCCTTCCTCTAAATCCATCTACTCTTCTCTCATGTGGGCATCCATTGTGGGTATTTGACTCTTACCTATTCTCTTAACATTAATAAACAAGGATCATACTGACTTCACCCTTGTCTCTATTGCCATTGCATCCAGTCCACATTCTTTCATAACCCAATATGTCTCCCTATCCCATTTCTTGTGCCTTAACTACTAATGCTCCCCCCAAGTGCCCCATAAACACTGCATTTAGCCTATTATTTACGCCTATCCCAGCATGCCCGAGCTTTGGCAATGTGCAGAAAACTAGGGAGGAGTACAGCTATATGCACTGCTATTGTTGCTGCCCTTTACATTAATTAATGTATACATTCCAATTAAGATATGCGCTACCAACTACCTTTTTGCCAAAATTTGCATAGCTTTTAATCTCTTCAGCTTTCCTACAATCTTTCTCAAACATTCTTCCAATATGCATGGGCATTCACTTCTCCAATTATTTCACTAATTTACACTTGTTACACAATGATACTTCTAATTTTCTCAATGGGATCATCATTGACCGATATTTAAAATTTTCTAACCCTTAATTTTATCCCCTTTCCTCACTGAAGCTATTTAAGTGCCTCTGTAAGTCTTGTAGGCTCTCATCATAGCAATACCCTAGTGTACAGAGACTAAAATATACATATTTACATCTTCAATCAATACACCTTACAAATACATTTGACCCATATAAGCCATCTCCTGAGCTGCTTACAATTCACCAAATACTTAAGAATCACATGGCTATGCAGAAGTCAGTTCATTGACCATTGGTTAATGTGAAGATAGTATATGACAGAGTTAATTGAGGACTGTTGTGAAAGGTTTTTGGAGAATATGGAGTGAATGATCAGTTGTTGAGTGAGCAATCAAAATAGTAAGGCAAGTGAAAGCGTGAGTGGGTTGAAAGAATGAGACATGGTGTGAAACAAGGATGCATATTTTTATGGAAGAGGGGAAGATTTTGGGGAAAAATTCAAGGATTGCAAAAAATGTATGGAGGGGAAATTAGGAGGCAGTGGTGGGCTGAAAGCTGTGATATAATGTTGAATGATTATGATTGGAGGAGAATGAAAAATAATCTGAATATTTGCATGGACTAGGTTAGAAATTACTGTGAGCTGATGAAGGAAATATGGTGTGGCAAAGGTTGATTACACTTAAACATGTTGCACGGTAGCAGGGAGGTACTTCAGGTGCATATGAAAATGCGCAGTAGGTTTACGGTACCTGCTATTTAAAGCCCACCTCTAATTGCTAGACTGTACCTATGATAAAAATGATGAATCAGAGTATAATCCTGGATGATTCAGTTTATTCCCTGAATCAGCCAGGATGTTGGATGTCATTCATCTGATATGTTCCAAAATCCACCCGTGCAGCTAACTTACTCTGGTGTAGAATATTCATTTGAAACACTCTTTAAACCTTTCACCTTGAAATGGTTTTCTTCCATCTTTATTTGATTCCTCCCATCTTGATTTGGTCCCATCCAAGCTTCTGCCCTAGCTCATAATTGTATTTCATACCATCCACCATGGGATGAAATTCTTTTGCAGCAGAATCACAAAGTTTCAGTTAACTTTGTAATGTATGTAGAAGGATGATCATTTGCACCTGAAACATTGCTCACCTCCCTCTCTGTCTCTCAGCTGTCATTCAAAGTGGAATGATAGAAATTCAGATCAGTAGAGGACGCTAGATATCACCAGGGTAAACCACCCTGTGGTATGTTTCTGGCTCTGTGAAACTGTTCAACGCTTGGTAGATGGGCAGAGTTCATTTTTGTTTTCCAGAATGGCAATAGGTGTTCAACGCACAATACAGTCTCTGGTTGGTCTTCAAGGTAATGATGAGCGGATTTTGTGCAATGATGTCAAATGTGTAATTTTTATCCATTCAGACCACCTCTTTTATTTCAGGCCACCTCTCCTCTTGCTAAAGTCTCTGTTCTAATCTCCAGGAAAACCAAATGTTGTGACTGCAAAGCTACATTTTACAGATTCTTCAGATCTTTTCCCTTGCATCTTTTCATGCTTCTTGTCACCAGTGACCTTATTTTTAAGTTCTGCTTTATCTACAAGAATTCTTTCCTTAATGCCATTTATACTTACCCATTTACTTTCAAAATATGTTGAATGTTCTACCAATTTTAATGTACTCCTCCTACTTCAATCTTTAACTGGTCCATCCAATTTTTGAGAATCTCCATTACCTTGGTTTTCTTATGATTATTCTTCATCCTATACATCGCACAATTATCTTTCACACATTTTAAACAATGATTGATATCCTTGCCTGACTTAAGCTTCATAACCTAGGGTTCTAATTGCTTTAATTAGCTCTCCCCTACTTCAATTCTAAGCCCAGACCTTCCATACCTCTATTATGATATCCTTGGCATATAATACACAATCAAAAGGTAATAAATATTCTGCAATACCCTACCCTGCCCATCATTATTATTCTCTATCTACACTTCCTGTAGTCGTGAAGTATTATTCATGAGCGTATCATGAACAAGTTACTAGTCCAGCAATGACATCTTCCATTCTGCAATTCTTTCATTAACTTGTATGAATCTACACTGCTGAATGCCTAATTGAAATAATAATTTGTGTCCTTCTCTTTCCCAAATCCAAACTGATATTCACCTAAGTTATTGTTTTTCCACTTATCCAACTTAATGCTGATAATTTTTAGTATAAACCATAAACACAGTAATCAACCCGAAGGTCGGTTTGATTGTTGGTCGGTGAAGGCCCTATACGGCGTGTGAAATTTCACACATCAGGGTAGGGGGGCCAGTTCCTTTCCCTGTGCCAGTTATGGTTTCCCAGGAAGACCTGGTACCCGAAAAATCACAAAGCTTGGGTGGAGCTGCAGGTGCCCAGAGTGCCTTGCCTGGGAGTCGAACCCGGGACCCTCCGGTCAGCAGTCCAACACTCTACCCACTGGACTACCGTGGCCTGTAATTTTTAGTGTAACCATGAGCAAATTTAAATCCATCAACACAACTACTAAATAAATATTTTGTGACTGCTAACAAACAAAACACAATCCAGCAAGCTACTCTACATCAATTCCCTCTTCATCTCTGAGTGGTTCCTTCCTCCCTTCATCCCGTCCAACATCCCTATCATGTTCCTGCCCTTTCCTCATTTGCCTAACATTCTCCCTTCTAATACACTCTTCTACATTCCACTGCCGATCAATCAACCCTTCATCCATTTTTCCTGCCTCCTTAAGATATCAATACATTTATTTGTCAATACATATATTTACATTACTGTCTTTTCAATGCTTTTAATGTAAATTCTGTACATTATTGTAATACATTTTTGTTTACCACCTTAGCCCAATTTGGATAGCAAGAATTTAAAGCCATCCAATTGGCTTGAATTGTTTTTCTTCCATTAGATGATATTAATTTAACAAGAAAGTTATGAGTAAAAGACTGAAAATATAAGTTTCAATTTTAATCACTTCATGTTATTCTGGAATTAATTTTGAATTATTATGCTCCAAGTTTAAGAGCATACATTCCTTATTTAATATGCAAAATATATTGAGGGTATTTTGATGCCATTAGCAGGGCAAGGGGAAAATTGATATTTTTCCTGCCATACAATAAATTTGACATTATTCCTTGGTCAATTTTGCAATTGTTCTATGATATTTCAGTGCTAAACAATAATGTTCGGGAAGGAGAAGTTAAAAGATCAAATTTTTTCTCGTAGTTAACAAGTGATTAAATTTCATTTTCTATTCCTGCAATGTGTTGATTTTTTTAAAGTTGATGATAAACTATGCAAGTAAGTCCGAGCAAGTTTTGGCTATCTTTAATCATCAAATGTGTAATATTTTGATTAATTCTCTAATTTTTTCATGACAGATTGCCAGTGGACGCTACTCCAAACGCGAAGACTTTACAGTTGAATTCCAGCCCACATTTTTGAACTTTGAGTTTCCGTACAAAATTGGAAGCAATGGAAGGAAATTCACTGACTACTCATTCCTTGCTATCGATTGTTTCCACTTTTCTCAGAAGCTCCACGCCAGAGGTAATAACTTCACTCAACTCTAAATATTATACCGCCTCCATCCCAACAGCATGAAACTTAACAGCCAAACCTCAACCCACGTTGATGATGCTTTGATGCCTTTACCCTTAATGCATGTACATCCATTGAAATGTCAAGCAACCAGATGTATACATAAATGTCCATTTTTCATGCTGCCAAATTCAAATTTTGTATGATATGCATAGAAAAAATTATATTTGGTCCCATTCTATTTTTTTCACTCATTTGCTGTATTCATCAATTCAAGTATTTCAGCAACATGCCAGGGATTGCATTCTTATGAATGAGTGGGCACGTTGACCAGTTGGAGCAGTCTTGGGATACCTGTATGATTTCATTTCTTGGGAGACCCAGACTCAGCAACTGCTTTTGATTACAAGTTAACATTTAATTTGGAGTTGCTTTTTGGATTCAAATGCATTAAAAGCAGAGGCTAAACTCTAGGGCAAGAAAACTAGGAATGTATGGATGGCTTGAACACCAGCTCTATGGGAATCATCTTTTATATATTGTTAAGTAAATTTGGCTCAGAAGCCTATGGTAATTTTAAACACCCGGCATGAGTAAATGATCTCTGGACCCAAGCAGAATCAAAGCAAAACTTTTATTGAGGCAAATAGCCGTCTAATTACATGCTGATACCAAGGGACTTATTATGTACTCACACTGTCTTGCTGTCATTAGATTACCTGAATAATTCATGGAAGTAGACAGATAAATTAAAATCTTGATCTTCCCTTGTGCAGATTTGTGATCTTAAAAATACAAGATTAAGCACCCAAATATTTGGCTGGAAAGACCATGTTGATATTTCCAATTACTTTTAAGATAATTTGATAATTCCCCGCAACAGATAATTAAAGATTGTCGTCATGCACCCCCAGCAGCCTTGGTATCATCAATGTGTAGTGTAGAGGGTAGGATTTTAATACAAAGCCAAGAAAATGTAATTGCTAGCTATTTGGCCCAAGGGTAATTCCCTACTTTCAGAATTACCTATCTGTGTTCTTATTGCTATCTCTCTCAGTTTCTATATTTTCCAGGAAATTATCAGAATGACCAGAGGTAGGAGTAGGAATGAACTGAATGCATACACCATTTGACAAGCGTGTGAACAAGAAGGCAATACTCACCATGCATGACGTTTCTCTCATGAGCCCAAGTGTATCTTTGGGCCATCCTGATATTGTTTTTGAACAATGCATCACCTATTCATTTAGTTTACGAAGAATGATATTACTTGTTATGAAATGAAAGTAGTTTCTCCACAAAATTATGCGCACTTTGACCTATGTAGGTATTTTTTTCGAGTGAAATTTCAAAATCCTCTCTGGATTGAGTGAACAGGGGATACGTGTGACAACTGATAGTTTGCATTTGCTCTTTCATGAACAGATCAATGTTTGAATGCAGAAAGAGATGTGCTCTGAGCCTTTTTTCTCAGCTAACACTGAGATGACTTATTTCATCGAGTGCCCTCATTGGGAAGGCATGGGAAGGGGGGAGGGGGTTTACTGAATTCAGGGCACAGCGAAACTCCACCACTTGCGCACCTGTGCACATTCAAATTTCAGTGTTTTGCACCCTTCCAGCCTAGTGAATCAAGAACCATTATTATTGATCCTATTTGATTTTTTTTAACAATTAAGAATTAATCAAAGAGATTTACCTTCTTCCCTTCTTTTGCCTGTGGAGCTGAAACTGGGAATTTGACAACCTCATGAAATTCCATAAATATGGTAACAAAAAACATGTTTAATCATATTATTTTCACATTTGTAGTTTGTGTAAAAGAGAGAGAGAGTAAACCTTTGCACCGAATTGAATGATTTTTTGTGGGAATAAAATTGTGGTGAGAATAATACATATCATGGATTTCTCTGCCTTGATTCAAGTAGAAGTAATATTTAGCAGAGGCGACTGACAGCTAAGGTAATTTGCGCCATTAGGGATGGATGGGAAAGGATGAAGGGTGGAGAGAAATCCGGCGTCGGCATTAGCCTACCCTCTCTTGTCGGTAGGCGCCAAGAGGTCTACAGTTTAACGTCCTATCCAACGGACGTCGTACTCAATCAAAGTTCTCCCCACAGAAATCATAAAATTAAGCTCATGAGTGGGATTCAACATGTTTCCTATGGAATGACTTTCTGTTTGGAAAAACAGCATAAAAATATAGAAAGTGAAACTTTTCAGGGATTTCTTGGTTGTTTGCAACAAAAAATCAATTCTCCAAGACAGGTTTAGTCATCTTGTCTCAAAGTGTCTTTGTCATTTTGAAAAATTGAAGAAAGATTAATTTTTTAATTTAAAGAATACAAACAGTGATTGATTTCTTTTACAAAAAATATTTGTACGAATTAAATTTTTTTGAAATAATACCGATGGATGAATTTCAAATATATCTGAGCAGAATAATTTCTGTACCTTATTGCACATTATCTCCAGAGAAAATACTGTGTTACTCGCTATGTACATCGCTAACAGTGGCTGTCCTTTTTTGCAGCTGCCAATCTGCTCTGGAACAATCTCCTGGAGGAACCAGGAAAGAAGTCAACTCACCTCAAGCCCATTTTCCACAGATTCAACTGCCCCACACCCAACTCCCCCTTCTTGCAGACTTTCAACAATTCTGTATTGAACACTAAGAAGTCCTCATTTACTAACCAATGGCAAAGGTGATAAAGAGGTTAAAAGACTGATGGACAAAAGAGGGAAATCGAAGTAGGAAAACCTGATCTCCAAAGTGCAAATGTTATTATATTTCAAAGAAGATAATGTTTAATCATTCCTATGCTCAACATTACATAATTATTTTGCTGCCAGTAGATTTATAGTGCTTATCCTAAAAACGGTCATAAACCTATTTTCCCTGGTATTTTGTTAAACCAGGCAGAATGCAAGTGGCACACAATTAAACATCATTATTGATGCCATCAAGCAGCAGGAAAATGAGTAAGCTTTGCGACCACCAATGCCCAGGCAGAAAAACTCTCTAAGTGCACTCTTAATGGCAAATGGCATTAACCCAATGTGCCAATATTAACCCAATTTTGAAATGACAATGCTTGCTAGGTAGCTGCTTTGCTAGCTAGGGCCAATGCTGCCTTCCAAGATTGGCCAAATATAAATTCACATAAGCTGTCATGATGTTTGCGTTAAGCTGCGAGGTCAAAGACAATGATTGTACTTTGCCATGATTACTTTAATGTTTGTGATAATTATAAATAATCATTGTAGTAGGTATCACTCATATTTCACTTCATCCATACTTTGCAATCACTCAATTTCAAAACATGTGAAAAATTTATTATAAATTACGAACTTTCACCCACCCAATATTTAGGAACTCACAGTTTTTTAAACATCACTCCAATTCAGTCGAGGAAGACATACAAAATATATGCAAAACTTTTACAATCAGCCCAAAGACTAGTTTACTGGAAGCAGTACGTACATCTACCATATCCAGAATCTGTAAATGTCAGGAAAAAGTGGGTTGTTGGACAAAGTGACTAAATTGGTATCCAATTCTGACTGCAGATGGCTGGTTGTTGACTTTCCATTGCCAGTCAATGTAGTTTGTCATAATATTGTCCCAACACTCACCAGATACTAGTTCCCTGGATCACTGGCCAATGTTCTTGATATTCAAAATTTATTGGCCCCAAAACATCCAAGGTTTAATGCTGCCTGGGAACTTACCTTCTAGTCATGCACTTCAACAGAAGTGCAGCTGCAATAATGGAGGGTCTTTTATAGAGAAGAAACGCGATGCAAGTACATTATTACTAACACATGTCATTACATATCACCGAAGTAAGGTGTTTTGTTTCACAGAAGCTTAAAGGTCTTCAGCTGCCTCAGATTTGTGTCTGTTGAGGAATACAACGATGTACTCTCACATATCAGATAATGTGAAAAACAATCTATTGTAAGGGTTCTGATGTACATGTATGAACCTAAAAAATGCTCAAAATGGCCAGTTGCCATAAATATGTGTATTAATGTGGTCTATTTTTAGTTCAATTCATTTATGTACCTGTGGAGCTAAGGAGGAAGTACATAGTATTCAAACCACAAAGTATTTCAATGATTTAGCTGCACCACTGCATCTTTATTGTACTCTTAGATACATTTATGTTTGTTGATTCATATAAATGCAACAATTTCAGAGTGTAAAAATCATTCGCCTTGACTGATGATTTTTAAATTCTGAAATAGTTGCATTGAAATGCATATTAGCGGATGACTCTGCTAAAAGTTACTGTTGCGGCATCTACCGCAGTTTCTTGAAATTTATTGATTTACACTCTGACTTAGTCACATCATGCAAGTCTTACTACACAACAGATACAATTACTTCTTAATGTGTTCTAAGATTCAGTTATAATCTAGCTATTTCACTTCATTTGTCAATGATGTAATGTAATATTTCTGTAAAAATATAGAAAGCCACTTCTCCCTGATGAATATAATCTTCTTTTTTCTCCTTTCCTCAATATGGTGAGTTTAAACAATGCAATAACTTTTCAATGAAAATTGGTATGACTATGACTATGGTGCTGTTGAAATTTGGGCTTTTGAAAGTGATGGAAAATGTTAAATGGGCAGAAAGGAAAGCAAATGAGGAAGTGCTAGGTGTGGTGGGGGAGGAGAGGGGTTAGTTTGGAGAAACCCAAAGGAGGCTGGAAAAATGGATGCAATTTCGATAGGTGATGGGATTATGAAGATTGTTAGAGAGGGGAGAGCATTTCCCTACATCTACACACATGCATGAAATAGTAGTAAAAAGGTGAGCAGCAGGGAGTGCTTGCACCAGTTGGAAGGGATGAGGGAGAATGAGGGTAATGGAATAAAAAAACATGCTCACCAAATCCATGAAAATGACATGCAAGGTGGTACACACACTCATATCCATGTGAGTGGTGAACTTGTTTTGAAACAAATGTTAATTTGACCCGCTGCAAAAGTTTTTTGCTACATTAATGAGGGGATACAAATGAATATCAACCAGCTGTATGAGAAACCAGAGGATTGAGATGGTGGAGGGGCTAATGTATTGTGGGCTTTCTACCCAGAGGGCCCGGGTTCAAATCCCGGCGGTGTTGAATATTTTTCAGAGGTATCTCGATCTCTACTTAAGGTGCTTTGTAGAGGGCACTTTGAGTGAGCACGCCGTCCCTCAGATGGGACGTTAAGCTGTGGACCCCTTGGTGCCTTTCGTAAAGAGTAGGCTAATGCCGACGCCAGGTTTCTCTCCAGCCTTCATCCTTTCCTGTCCATCCCCTATGGCGCAAATGACCTTAGCTATCGGTCGCCTCCCCTAAAAACTACTACTAAGAGTAACAATAGAATTCTTGATATAACCTATAAGAAAAAAGAACATTAGATGTTATTTCATTCCTACTTGGTCATGCAGAAAGGGATTTTCCAAGAAAACAGATATGATCAATATGAAATGTATGCATATGAGTGGAAATATTTATTTCTTAGGCATTTCAGGTGCCAAGTGGCATTTGTGCAGGCTATAACCCTAGAGTTAGTATCAAATGTTTTCTATGTAAAGGAGTTCTTGAGTTTGCTAGATCTTGCTTCTATTTATGGAATTTTTCATTGAATTCATGATCCAAATGGAGGAAGGTATTATGCAGAATGGAATAGAGTCTGTTGCAATGCCAGGTGGTGTTTTATTAGGAGAGGCAAAGAAATTCATCATTTTTCAGTCTTTGTCCATCCTTAAAACTTCCTTAAATAGCAGAATACTAATAATATAAAATGACTATTTTGCATCAAAATTATCATTTTTTTAATGCCATTAAATATTTTCCATTGAATGGTAATTATTTCCTTCCTTTAATAAGTATATTAGCTATGCATATCTGGCAGACATGGAAGCATTTTCCTGTAGTTAGGGCATATCAAATGCAGGAGGTGATATTTTAGAAGAAATAGGAACTTCATTGTCTTAATTTTGAATATAAAAGGCATTCCTTAATTTAACTGAAACAGTTTTGAAGACTAAATTAACAAAATCTGATGAAAAGAGCGTTTGCATAAAAAATTAAAAATTATGTTAAAAAGTATTTGTAGTAGCAAGGGAAAACTGGAAACACTAAAATCAATGTAAATTAACTGTGAAACTAAATCAATTGACTATATCTGGGTGTTGAGACCTGCTGTGTTTTCTCTTCAGCAGCGGCTACAAAGCTGTGCACTGGTGTGAAGGGTCGATTTTAGGTCCTATAAAATAATCCACAACAACATGCTCATTCACTTAAAAAGGATTTTAATTTGCCTCCCAACATTCTTCGCTCCAAGATGAGCCTCCACCTTTCGTAAATATGAATAATCAGGGCCTATTGAATTCTCCATAGTTGCCATGATTTCTATTCCTTGGGCGTGACTCTTGACTGCTTTTCTTTCCGGTTATTCGTTTTACGGCTTTCAGGTCAAATTTAAGGTCCACCACCAATTCGGAATCACCAGGAGCCACATGATCGTACCAATGATATTTACCCCTGAGGCCTGACCATAGGAATTTGAAGTCTTGCTGGTCAGTTTAGTGACTTCCCACCCCAAATGTTCGGGTTCTAGTGACCGAATTTATCAGTTATCCCCCATCCCTACTTAGATAAATCTGTGGTGAAGGCATTTTCATATGCAATACCATAGAGTTATATTGATTTACGCCAAGGTAATAGAGGAGACTGTCAGGTATGCCACGTTGAGTCATTCCCTTCTACGATATGTAATTTCATATCTGGAGAAAATATTTCACCCAACTACTGGGACGTGACTACGTCAAACTCTGCACAAGCATCGATTTTTGTATTACAGAGCTTTGATTGCTTCCATCTCACTTAATTTGTAAATTCATTCTATTGCCATCTGATTTAAGTCCCAAAGATGAATCCCAAAAATTCTACTCTCCAGCACTACTTTGTAATTATTTAAACGATTTGAACTGCGATGCTTGTAAAACCCGAATGCTTTAAATAAATTCCGTTTGATGTCACTTTAGTCGCCTCGAGTTTCCTCATGCAATCACACTGTCGTTGAAGTTCCACAATTCACCAATGTGTCGCTGTACTAATAATGACGTCACGCTTCGAGCGTTGTGAGGTTTTGGTCAGTCGGGTTCTGCTCTCGCCCGAATAATTTGTTGTGTGTCTACCTGTGGATAATGCTTTGTTTAATTAGGTAGCGGAAAAGCAAAGGGCTTTTTAAAATCCCTGTACTTTTCCCGTAAGTAGTTCTTCCTCTGTTTGTGGAGTAGGTGGAAAACGGCCTGCTCTTCAGTGTTTTGTTCAGTCGAGAAACAAGATGGCGCAACATCTCGCTCCTAGTGTAAATTGCTCCTTGGACGACATTGATTTAAACGCTCTTAAGGTGAGTCATTTGAAGGATCTTCTTAATGATAGATAGGGTTCAACTTCTCTGGTTTCTGTTTTTTGGTGGCAGCGTTTTGTAATGGATATAAACTTGTTTTATCGCCAATCTGAGTTGGTCTGCCTTGGGCAGCAAGGTGACATGATTCATTCGGCTTACCATGCACCTTGATAATGACCGTCAATTTTGTTTAATTTTGAGTATTCATGCGTTTCTATCCTTAAGATTTGAGTTTAGTGTCACTTACTTCAATTTATGCTTATGTTTACGATTTGAGTGTCAATGTACTTCTACTACCTCATAGCTCTGTCATCGTAAATATTTTGATTTCATTTGAGATGGAGGAATGATAGCAGTGCCTATACATAAACATTTTATCATGCTGTGACATGAAAATCTTGTCAAGGATATTCGTGTATTAGTTGCATAACTACTCAAAATCATTTATTTCACATGGATGAGTAAACTGAAGACATTGCATTCATCTTATTACAGGATCCTGCGGGTATCTTCGAGTTGATAGAAGTTGTCGGAAATGGAACGTACGGTCAGGTTTACAAAGTGAGTACGAAATTTTGAGATTACAAATGCTTTGGTGGAATGTATCATCGATAGCCTCTCCTGATATGATTGATATTGGTAAAGATAGTGTTTTGTGGACCTGAATATTATTTTGTGGCGAGCTTGCCTATTGTGATCTCTTACATATTTCTATGTACTGCGTCATTGTGAAACTTTGAGAATTCATCGATGTAATATTGGAGAAAATTTCGGATTACAGCAGTGCTCATGTTTTGCCCCAATCAATACGAGGCTTGGCAGTTAATGTGTAAGATATTCTTTTAGAAATATTAAATACGGATGCGAGTTAAACTGGTTATATTTTAGTATGTTTTCGGTCGACGATATTGGTGGTTAAAATGCTTGAAGGGCGGTGACAATTGTAGGTATGCTATGAAGTGATAGAAAATCATACGGTGATTCTGTATCTTTCGTAATGTAAACATGAACCATTGTAACACCCGCTGCAATACAATTCGCTTTTTGTAACGTGCGATAGTTTTTATTAAGTTTCCGAATAATTTCCCCTTCGCCCGAAAATTCGTATGATCGCTTAGCGCCCCTGAAGCCGTGCCGATGTGGAGGAACCACCACCCCCTTAGGGGTGGGATGGGCACCTTGCGTTTGTGTCCCTTTAAATCTTGCCCCACCCCTTCCCCCTCGATTTTTAGGGCCTGGTTACCTGCTGAAACCCATCCCCGAGGACACTCCCACCATTAGGCTAGCTGCACGTGCCCACGTCCCTTCTGTTGTGTGTTCACTCGAACCTATTCGCTTCCCTTACCCGCTTCTCACCCCCCAGGCACGGACGGTGTGCTTAAGGTGTTGTGATGCAGGGCCTTCGACCCTTTCCGATGCTGCTTCAGAAGCTCGGCAAGACTGCGCCGTTCGCGCGTATTTTGCATCACACTTTCGAGATAAATTACTGAATCCTTTCGTGATTTTTTTCTCCTAAGGACAATCAAATTTCCCGTAGAACAGGCTGAATGATTGGACGAAGGAGCTCTGTGATTTTGTTGCTCAGTTTTTGTTTGGATTATATTGAAAGTGCCCTTACAAACTGTAAATATCTTAAACGACTAGTTTTTGTTGATAGAATTTAGGTGCAAACCAATAATTGTCGTAATATTCAGCATGCAAATAGTGTCGCATCCGTAGTTTCTTCGAATGTGTTTGATTTCCCATTTCTAAGTTCTATAATTATTTACTTCAGTAATATGTATTTTAAATATTATCTCGAATATATTTTATATTACATATCTATGAATTGAAATTTTGAAGGTTCATTACTTCGCGAGCAATTCAGTTAGCATTATAAAGTTTATTTTGGGATGTGTTGGTGTAAACCGTATACAAGCGTCGTCTGTTCGTGTGGTGAGCCGGCTGAAAGTCGCTACGACGCGTGGATGTGAGCGGTTTTCTGTAAGCGTGGAGTTTACATGTATGCAACGTATTTTACGGTTGATGGTTTTTTATATCCACTATTTATGCCATCGGATTTATAAACTTACCAGATGACATCTGTGTCGCTTGGTTGGCACTATCACGTATTTTAGTGGGCTGCAAGGGCACCGCTGGGGTGTGTGGCAGGGGTGAATACGTCTTTTTTTGTTTGATTCATCTGGACCCATCTGGCCTCCTATGCTTCTTAATTGACTTTATTTCCAAATTTATTCCACACCATGCATTAAGTAGCCCAGTAGGTACTCAAATGCTCAGTAACTTTGTCATCATCTCGCGAATGATTCAAATACAGTAACAGTTAAAGCTTGATTGACGTAAATTTGTCAGGGAAGACACCGGAGAACGGGTAATTACACAATACATATAAATACCCTACCCCTCACTCAGCCTACATCTCCATTAGCATATATTATTAGCATTAGTGCGGTTTCAGAAAGGGGAAAGTTATTAAAAATAAATTTGAGTGTTTATTAAGGGTCTTGTCCGCAGTTCTATTTAAATCCCGTAATTATGTGTTTAGACCCAACCCAGTAAATATAGAAAAAACATTTTCAGGGGACATTGCGAGTATTTAGAGAGGTTTTGCAGCCCTTCATATTTTTGTCGGAGAAACGATGTGTTATGGTTGGTGTCTTATTTTTATGGCAGTATGACTCGTCATCAGTTGTAAAACAATTCTAGAAAAGCGCGAAATCAATCATATAATTTAATTGATTTCAAAATACTACCTTGATCAAAAAGTTCCCGGAATAACCACCGTGTGGCGCTCCCATCGTTCCGATTTGAGTTCTGTTTTTTTGTTAAATTGGTACATCTGTTGTTGATATTCCCTTTAAATCTTAGTGTCATAACTTGACATTTGCAAAAGTTACGGTCGGTTTTCGGTATGTCCATCAGTGCTTCCTGCGATTTTTCCATTACTTCCTCTCGGCTGCTAAAACGCGTTCCCCGTAATGGTTTTTTAACTCGATTGAACAGAAAGAAGTCACAGGGAGCCAAATCAGGTGAATTCGGTGGCTGTTGGATGGTATTTGTTGCATTTTTCGTCAAAAAATTACGAATAATGATAGCACTGTGCGACGGTGCGTTATCATGGTGCAAAATCCACGAGTTTTCTGCCCACATTTCTGGTCTCTTTCGGCGAATTGCTTCACGCAAACGTCTCATAACGCCCAAATAATACTCTTTGTTTACTGTCTGGCCTTCTGGCAAAAATTCATGATGCACTACACCGTTGTAATCCATGAAAACCGTCAGCATTGCCTTCTTTTTTGACTGAAAACGACGTGGTTTTTTTGGTCTCGGCTCATTTGGTGAACGCCATTCACTTGCCTGATGTCTGGATTGCGTGTCGTACTCATAAACCCACGTCTCGTCTCCAGTAATGATCCTTTTGATGAATGTGGGATCGGATTCAGTCTCGCAAATCATGTCTTTTGCGACGTCAACACGGTCTCTTTTTTGCATGAAATTGAGGTCTTTTGGAACCAACTTTGCTGCTACACGACGGAAACCCAAATCATTAACCACAATGTCTTGGGCGGATCCATAGGCAATGTTCAAGTCCTCCGCTATTTCTCTGATGGTTAATTTGCGGTTATTGACCAACATTTCTTTTACTTTATCAATTTTTTCACCGACTTTCGATGTCGATGGTCTGCCACTGCGTTCATCATCTTCGATTGACTCACGACCACTTCTGAACCGCTCGTGCCACTGGTAAACGACCGTTTTTTTTAGAGAATCGTTGCCGAAACACTTTTCCAACATTTCCAACGTCCGTGCGCCACTAAATCCGTTTTTTACGCAAAATTTAATACAAGTTCGTTGTTGCAAATTTAAATCCATTTCTGCAATTTTAAAAAATCGCCAACACACACAGAGATAGATGTACTCTTGCCTACGTAACTTTTGCAAATGTCAAGTTATGACACTAAGATTTAAAGGGAATATCAACAACAGATGTACCAATTTAACAAAAAAAACAGAACTCAAATACGGAACGATGGGAGCGCCACACGGTGGTTATTCCGGGAACGTTTTGATCAAGGTAGTATTGTGATTCTTCAGGGAAGCATCGGAAAGGCAGTATCATAATTAGTATTGTTATTGTATCATTGTTATTTATCGGCTCGAAATGCATTCTCAATTGTGGGAAACTATTTGAGCCAAGAATACGTGACGTACTTATTTGGGCCGAAATCGTTTTTCGAGTGGTATTATTTCATAAGCGCCTGATTCGACGACACCCTTGGTTGGCTCTACGCCGTTGTATCTTGATTGCACCGAGGGACTGGTTTTGGACTTGGATAGATTGATTCACCGATCGATCGTATGATTGTTCCACGATAATGCTTTGTTCTCGAAATGGAGGAGGTTCAGCGGAACCTTTTTGCGACAGTCTGTTAGATGCGATTAAGGCTTTCGTCCTGTGCACGTGGGTGTCGGTGGCGTGTATTTTTCCGCGGTCGGTGACATTTGCGCGACGATTTAATCTCCCTTCTCTCTCGCAGCCTCATTCGTGGGGAATGTCTCCCTCCCCGAGTCGGGCGATTCATGCCGACACGCCGTAGGGATTTTCCCTCGAATCGTTTCAACACGAGACTTACCTCGCGGTGTCCCGAATGTCGCCAGTCATCACTTGCGGTGTCGCCACTTGGGGAAGAAAGTGAAATTGCTGCCTTCGCGTGATCACCACGTTGTTCCTGGAATACAAAGATTATTAACGTTTCGCTGCTTACGCGTACGTGTCACATGCGTATTTTATTGGCGTATTTTTTAAAGCAAAGGAATAACCATTTTCATATTTCCTGTTTAACATCATAGGTTTGGAAAATCGTTTTTCATTAGAAAGTACATTTATTTTACTGGCTTAGCAAGTGGGCCAAAATATTATCCCTACTAGCGCGGTTCAATTATGTTATTCTGATCCCTTATCGTTCGTGGGAGAAACGACATCTTAAGTTTATCTATTCTGCAGTTAATCTCTCGAATTTAATGGACACGATCCCACCTGCCGTTTTACGATGGAGCTTATAATACATTTTCAACATCATTGCTAAAGAGATACCAGGGAAATCGACAGTTAGCATTATTTTCATGATCTTTGTATTGGACTTTATTTTGTCCTGCGAATATATTGATATGAATGCATACATGGTGTACGTGTACCCCGCCAGTTTGTGTGTCATCTATCTTACGAGTACCTATAATATTTTTGGTCGGGGCGTCCATTGTATTCCGGGCATGGAGCATTACTCTCACTTTCCAATCTTTCATCGTTGACGCATATCAGAAAGAGTTAAGGTTTCATTGAGATAATCGCCGTCGTCAAATTGGACATTTATTTCACAGCTTTGCCTCCTTAATCCTGTCCCCCGTTGTGTATAAGTTAAATTCCGTTGCATAGCATGGCAAAAACATAACTTGTGCTTGGCTAAGGAATTTTGGAATGATGTTGCCAATGTAAAGATATTACTTTTCCATTAAACTTGGATCAATGCAGCAATTTTACAGTGTAAAAATCATTCGCCTTGACTGGGATTCGAACCCAGATCCCTCAATATCCGGTCGAGTGCTTTAGCCACTTAAGCTACCGAGGCGTCTTCTTAAACTCTGAAATTTTGGGGATTTTAAAGGAACAAGATGTTGTGACGAAATACCGAACATACAGGCATTCGTAGTCGTGCGCGACGCGCCACAGTCCACGAGGTTAAAGCCAACTTGAAACACTAATGGTGTTTATACTTTGACAAATTCCAAAGAAACTGCGGGAGATGCCGCAACAGTAACTGGATAAATTCAACTCGCCTGCTCAAGCTCTTTTTGTTTCCTTTGTCCGCATGCACATGGATGGCTAAGTGCTCTTCTTACGCCAGGACTCCACTTCGGGACCCATTTGATTCCGCACCATTTTCAACTTCCAAACTCATTCGAATCGACGGTCGACCAATTCTGTCGTCGAACGGCTCAGGAAAACATTGCGCGATCCATGCATCAATGTGAAGGCTAAAATGACTCTGTCCTATAGGTTTCATTTATTATCCTTAGTGCGACATCGAACAAATTCTTCTTCGATACCTGCAGTCGGGTAAATTCGTGTCCATACAAAATTCCCCATCTCACTTTCTTCGTTAGAAAATCACCAACTGAAGATAACGGGAAAACTTATCAGGAAGTATAAAAAACTATGTATCACGTATAGATCTCGTGATTCGGAGAAGGTGATAGTTCTGGGGACATTCCAAAACGTTGCTTTGATAGGTAGAATACCTTGAAAATGTCGCGTATTTTACAGTTGGTCTCAAAGTAGGGGATTTCAATTCGATCAATTCGGTAACATTCCTCTCCCATTGCACTCATTGAATTTTGACCGCTCCTAGTAACTCGTCTCGAATGGTTCGAATTTTACGTCAAAATTTATTATTTCAGTGAATGTAAACATTCTTTGTGATCCCCGTTACTTTTTTCCCTTGGCAGCATACAATTTCCGCTATTGCCACCATTCCCTCCATTCTTGTGTACCACGGATCGTTTTGGTCTGTTTCGGAACTGTCCGTTGGAACACCCTCGGGGTGACTCATCTGGTGCCGTCCTAGATGTCGGTGATCCAATCCCGTGCACCCTTCATCTCCACCTTGGAAGCCTTTCCCTCCCTATTTTTGGTCATCCACACGCGCGCACTTCCGAGGCCGACTCCCAGCGAGACTTCTTCCGCAAGCCACGTCCTTCCTCGTCATATCCCGGGAATGTTTTCGGCTCTCTCTTGGTTCGTTTTCCCGAGACTCCTCGGCTCTTCGCCTGTTTCGTTCGGCCTGCCACTCTACCCGCTGACATTCCAGCGCGTCCAGCTGAAGGTTCTCATTTAAAAATTTCCAATTCCGAGGCAAAGGGGGAATTTACGGGAGCCTTTTAAGTAATTCGAAAAGAACTTGGTCTTTGGTGTGTGTGTGCATTCTTACACAAATTTCCCCACGAACGAGAGAAATGCAAGATGTCCCTTACGCAAATGGGAAAATTGAAGTTTCGACCTCCTCATTTTCGATTTTGCGTGTGGGGCATTTTCGAGCCCAAACGTTCATTTGCTGCGATGTTGTGTAAGCTAAATTCAAGTTTGATTTTTAAATTTTAATTCCAGCCTTTAATTATGCTCGTGTGGGCAAATTTAACGTGTTCGTAAAACTGACGGCCGATGCAAACGATTTCCATGGTTAGAAATTGTCATGGTGATTCATCTTGGTTTCGACGTAGTCGTGTAAGTTCGAGTAAAAATCTCGTACTGCAGCGGTCCATATTTTACTTTTTCCGGTTGCTCTGACGAGCCGATGCGGTGGTGAGCCCTAATGATGTTTACCTGTGTCGAAACTAAGGACCAATCACGTTTCTTAAAGAGGTCTAAAAAAATCAGCTGACTTTTGTTGGAGTTAAGAGATGATTATTAAGACGAACATGAAGTCTCGCTTGACCTCTTCGTGACTGGATGGACCACCTCCACAGGTTCTTCACAAACTCAACCGCGTTTCATTCTCGTTATAATTTTGCCGTATTCCGGTGCATCATCTTTGAACTTCATCTGGCTCCATAGGTCTCCATTCTCTAATCCTCTGCTTCCCTCTTCGCCGCCTTGCCAACGGAGGGGCGGCCGCCGATGAAGCATCCCTCTTGCCCGCGTCATTCTTGTCTGTATTCGTCGTCAACCGCAGGTGCTGCCACCTAATCACGGAGCCCCCCTTCCCCACCCACCCCGTGATGGAGATGCTCCACGCCCCCTTTCTGCACCGCCTGCCCCACCACCCATCCGCCCCCTTGCCCGATCTAGCCGATCACATTCCCCCCTCCAACCCCTCTTGCCTCTCTCCCCGCGTCTTGCGAGGTGGCAGATGCACCCACTGTCTACCAGGAGGGGAGGAATGATGTTGGCACTGCGTTTCCTACGCAGATACGCGTGCATACACGGTCGAAATAACGTGCGAGCTACACCTTCGCTTCGTTTTAAGAAAGGCAGTGTCGGGAAGTAGTCACTGCTTATTGATATGTTATGAAATTTGGCCAGTATCACGCATCTGTTGGCACGTCAGCGTTTGCGCAGACATTGGATGAACGCTACTCAGAATTTACAATGTGGCTCGAAGGTGTGCGTATAATGTGAGGGAAAGCTAATGTGAAATTGGATTTCTTCAAAATCAGCATTGCGTGTAGAAGTGATTTGGAGAATTACACAGCGGGATTGCTTCCAGTTTGCCTAGGTGTCAGTCGTGGTTTGAAAATTCTTCATAAATACTAATAAATTCTTGACATTTTGTTTGAGTCACTCTTCAAGCCGAAGTACTTATGGTTCCAAATGGCTAGTTGAGCGAATAATTTTAAAATCATGGAAATATGTATGCTTAAATAGTTGGGGAAATTCATGAATCCGGCACAGCATCGCCAAATTTAAGTACTCATTCATTTGTAACCAAATGCTACCTTTTCCCTTTGTTTTTTAGCAATGGGTGGTCAAATGCAACCTGATGTCATCTCATTATTTTGGTGAGCGTGGAGGTTTCCGTCTTAAAAGTACTTCTATGGATAGAACTCATTGCATGCTCGCCGTTGTAATGGTAGTATCATTATTGTAGCATTTGCACTCTTTCTAATGTCAACCAGTATGATCTTGCATAAAAATAGGAGAAATCATGTGAATAAAATTAGGGAGATTAAGTATAGAATGCATAGAGTTAAGGTGTCATTTGTTGCACGGACAATAAAGGATCAAAATAACGTTATCCGACCACGCTAGGGAAGTATGTATTTTGTGAGCAGAGTAGTCTGGTGCGCAATAATTCCCTGCCACATACCCTAGCGGGTACCATGTATGTATGTATGTGCATTATCAACGAAATTAATTTACCATTAATGGTAGATTTGCTGAGTCGTCGAGTCTTCGTTCCTCTAATTACATGTAGTCAATCTGAGGAACGTTGTGCCCAAGACGGCCTTGCATAAAATTGAAGTGCTGAGCCTTTAAAAGAAATCAATGACATGCATGCTCTGTGTTGATGACCAAGAATTAAACCGCGTATACACAGAGATCTTAAACTTGGTAAACTTACGAGAAAAGATTCCCGTTACCTGTGGAAGGGGGAGTAGCTCCCTGATCTGCATTGGGGTACGTGGGCGATGGACACGGATTAATTATTGTAAGTTAAGTCGCAGTCTCGATGCAGCAGGTGTTTGCATTCCAATTAGCGCACCACACACTCCGTGCGCGGGAAGGAAAGTGCACAGTGATTCCATTGGCGTCGCCTCTTGCGGCGGTGCCGTCTTTCCTAGTGAGCTGGCCATTCGAACGAGAATTAGCGACTCGGAAGTGGAAATGAAAGGCTTATTTTCAACTTCGCTGTCGAAGTTCCAAACAGAGACAAAGGCCGGGGGAATTGTCTGCCCCCCTGAAATTAGATTATGAACATGATTAAAAATCTTATTTCTTTTAAGTTACTGTCCTGAGGAGAATGTTGGACATTAAAATTAAATTGGGAAATGCTGTTTGAAAGTTTTGGAGCGAAAGTTGGACAAAATTTACTAGAGGGAAACGTATAACGATGATCGGCTTTGGCGGCAATCTGTCGCATAAATATGCATATTGTGGTCTATTTCAAATGTAGTGATTTATTGAATATCAATCTCGATGAAGGGTATATTACTAATATGCATACTTAGTACCCTTCAAGCCACCGCTGGGGTGTGTGTGGCAGGGGGTGATTACACACCAGACTACAGTAGTAATTTTAGGGGAGGCCACCGACAGCTGGGGTCATTCGCGGCATTAGGGATGGACAGGAAAGGATGAAGGGTGGAGAGAAACCCGGCGTCGTCATTAGCGTACCCTTAACGGAAGGCGCCAAGGGATCTGCAGCTTAACGTTCCATATGACGGACGGCGTACTCACTCCAACTGCCCTCCACAAAGCACCTCGAGTAGGAATACCACTGGAAAATATTTGCCACCACCGGGCCCTCTGGGTGGGAAGCCAGTTCGTTAGTCACCGCACCATCCCGATCCCCCGCTCACCAGACTACTGTCACTGACACTAGATACATACTTTCACTCCCCTCCCTCAATAGCGTGGTCGGAGAATCTTATTCCGATCCCGTATCGTTCTTGGAAAAAATGGCATCTTAAAATCTATCTGCTCTACACTAATCTGTCCAATTTTATTGATTTGATCTCGCCTACCGTAGAACGATGGGGCTAAAAAAACACTTTCAACGTCATTGCTAAAAAGACATCCCTCCAATTTATGCATGAGATTCAATCTATAATTTAACCTTCCCTCCGTTAGTGATCCCTATCCTAGTTACTCGAATAATTTTGATATGATCCTCTGTTTGTCATTAACTTGTTTTACAAATGTAGCTCCTCTGTGCAGCACGCGATCTAACATGGCTATTGGGGAATGTTGATTTTTCTTGATAAATAATATTGCACTTTTTAATAATGTATTTTTAATTAAATCAGCTATTCTGAAGGTGTATCGGTCATTGCGATTCCATTATAGGTACCGTTAAGGAATGGAATCTGGAACCTAATCATTATCGTTTTGGCTTTGTACCGCCGTTGTGACAGTATGGTGCACTTTTAAACGATGCTCTTTGCTGCTTCCATGTAACAATGAACTCTGACCTTGGAATCGGGGATGAGGCAGCAGGCAGGCCTTCCGAACCAAGATGATGATGTATGCCCAATTGTTGTTTTGATTGGAATTCACCGTCAGAAAAGTGCGATGTTATTTGTTTTTATTGCTGTGTAATTATCCTATAAAAATGATATATTATCGATGCTCGTAATTATTTTACCTTATGGCAGTTAATTATTCATGGAGGGAAGTAAAATAGGTACCTTGCATTATTCCTCAACCGTTATGTTCATTACGAGTATTAATTCTACACTTTTTAGTTAACGGACATTTAATAGCTTGGCCTCTAGTCGTACATATTGTCTCCGTCTTTAGTTGCGGTCGATTCATGGGATAAATGCATGTGGAAGGAATGCCAATTACCATGCCGCCCCTTTGGGATTGATTAACTTAAATGCCGACTGGTAGTTACGACTAACTGCCATGTTTTATGTACCGTTTTTCTTGGTGTTTCGATGCGAGCGTGAATTGAGTAATTCACGCAACTCCTTGGTCACCGTTCAAGTGCATAAGGCACATTGGGAGAATGGCATAATTCGAAGGATAATCAGTGCCTGGGAAATATTTCCAAGTTCAGACAAACCTGCCCCAATTCATCTTGATTGCTAATGGAGGACGTATGTATTTTCTCCGCCTTTTCTTTTTAACGAGGGAAAGGAAGTAGTCCCTAGTGTTGCATGCTGGGATAGTTCGCTCACCATCGTGGCGGAAACGACCTGGAATTGGCGCTTCTTTTGAATGAATCTCCTTCATCAAGGTCGAGTGTGGGAACGTCGTGCGAGTGCGGGAAGTGTTTTCCATCCGGATAACTGTATTTCGCCGGTGAGTCTTCTTCGCACATTCATTCTTTCCCTCGTGAAGATATTCCGCGGGGGTTTTCACCCTTTTCGTTGGGTTCTTTCTCTGCTATTGTGTGCACGGTTGCCATTAGATGGCTTCTTCAATGTCCCACTCCTCCTTCCGTTGTGGTAATTGGTCAATGACTCAGTGGAACCCTTTTGCTGGATGTAGAGGTCGTATTTTACTGTTTTCGATGGATTAACTCTACAGGAAGGGCTCAGTTGGGTATCAAAATGGTCTGTTACCATTCTCATTAGATGTGTAAATGAAATGTTAGAAATAGATCCCAAGTTCCATCATTTGTGAGAATTGCTCTTGTCCTTTGATTCATTGAGTACTTGTTCAATTGGTATGCGGAGGAAAACAAAATTAAAAATTTGTCTTATGCCGTTCTCTTGTCTGTTCTCGTCTGAGCTAGCGTTTCGTTACTTCACACAGCTGACTCTCTCTTTATTTGTTTTCGTAACCATTTTTCATTCGTGCCCGTATTCTTGAATGCCATACCAACCAAACGTCTTTTCGTCAATGTCTCCAATGAACTTCTCTGGGAAGTTGAGTCAAGTTTGCCTCTTCGTTTCTCGTAGTATTTGAGCAAGTTCATCATTCAATTGCAGCACCAAGTTTCAATTGCCTCCTATTTTCTCTTCAATGTTTGCTGTTATTGTCACTGCATCACATGGAATAGCGTCATTCTCCAGGTATGCCTTTTGAAAAGACGTTTCAGCACATCCCGTCAAGTTGCTGGGTATAAATATCCTCCTTCAATAGACGTCATGTGCTATAGTCTCTTCACCGTCGCGTTTTTAACGAGTGAACTTGATGCCTAACATGAAGAAACCGTTCTTTTGCACTTATGAACACGTGATGACTTCGTATTATTCCAGTGACTCGGTAACTATTATTTTTTTCACGTTACCATTCAAAGCAGAGAAAATATCAACTATTGCCCAAGTTGGATAAACATAAAAGCGATAGACGAAATAAATGAAGCTTTTTACGAATAGAAGAAGACTATTGAAAATAAAAGTGATAAAATGGGGAAACTTCGTATGTCGAGGCGCAGTAATTTTCTGAAGGGCGTAAAGGGAGGGTTCCAGGAAGTGGAAATACTATAAGCAGTAAAAAACGAGAGGCCGGTGTTGGGCTATAGAAGCCGTCTCTGCAAGACTGAAAGAAATGAAGAACTCCAAGCAAGTAGTACGAATGCTTGGAGTGCCAATAAAAACCAGTCTTCCTCCCGGAGATAGTGGAATTCCTTTGTGAAATCCACTTAATGATTTTTTGGGTACGTCTCTGGTTTCGTCGCATCGCGATACATTCAGGTGAAGATGAAAGGACGTGGTGTTGCGACGCGACGAAACCCGAGTCACGTTCACTCGTATAAAAAATCATTAGTGGAGTTGATTAACTTTTTTCATTGGGTCCGCGGTCGATAACTCATTCTGAAACTGTTTCCTTCGTCTGTTCTTACGGCTTATGGTTTTTTAAAGGAAGGTGTGCTATCAAAATCTAATGTGGATTTAAAACTCCGATGTTCGACATTTCGGTCATCGCGGGGGGAACCTCAAGAGGTAGAATTGAAAGACGGCGAGAGAAGTCTTTGACTGGAGAAGAGAATAGGTGGAGCGAGAGTGGTATAATCAGAGCACACCTTCCTGTAGGTCATCATAGTCAACTAGCTCAGTCCATCACTCGCCTTCTAATGAAGTTCAGGCTGCATCATCGGGGATCGGTCCCAGATCTTATTGAATGGAAATACTTTCACAATTGTGGCAGCAGTGTTCTCAACTAGCAGTGGATCGCACTTCGCCTCTCAGACTCTGGGCGACTTCCTCGAATTGGTGCATGTTTGCGTCCGTGGCAATAATGCGAGAGGTGGGCGAGTCATCGGGAGGGGGGAGGAATACCCGGCGTGGCACTCGAGCTTACTGGTCACGCCTTCACCCGGAGGGAGGGCGGGCGGGCACCACGCCCGAACCTTCGGGGTGGGGTTAGGCGCGTCCAGCGTGTGTGATATGGATTGGTGCTGGGATAGAAGAGGAGAATCAGGTGGCGGCGTAGGAAAGGGGGATGAGGGTGTCGTGAGAAAATATCGCCGCCGAGGTGGGCACGTCGAGGGTCCTATCGGAGGAGGGGGGGCGAGGAGATAGAGAGGCTCTTTGAGGTTGTTCGCGTTTCCACAGCAACGGAATTGTGTCTCGGGAATACGAGTGAATGGTTGCCGCTTGCCTCACACGAAAACCTTTCTTTTCCTTCTTTCTCTTCTCGCTTTAAGATCGGGATGTCTCGACCGGATTCTTTCCCTTCTCCCGGGCTCCTGTTGTCCCCCGGAAAGCATTTACCGCGTTTCTGTTCTTTTCTCCTTGCGGGGAGTTTCTCACGTGCTCATATAGATAACCGTTCGTTGTTCTCTTTTTTATGGAAATGGAGGCCGCGCACGGATGCGTTAGAGGAGACGTCCGGAATTAATTGTTATAGATTTATTAGATTTCCGGTGGCAACACTTAATAAAATCCCTGACAGTGTGAAATAAAACAGTGTGAAACTACTTATGCATGGTTTCTTCAACCGTCTTCAGGCTATTTGCCAACCGGTCGCTCTTCATTATATTTATGTTGTTGGGTGTTGTGTGATAATATTTCACGATGTGTTGTGTGAAATGAAGTGCTAGTTCTAGCAGCGGTCTCTAACTTGTGCATATGAGGGAAAGTCGTAAAGTGTCGTTCGCGTTCACTTGCGGAATTCAAGAAATGGAGTAATCGCCGACTTTCGTGGTAGTGACGTGATCGTACCCAAGGGCTGATGGATTTATTTTGACACGGCAGATGTGACACTTCTGCTTGTCACTGACCTAGGTCTCGGGAGTCCATCGTTTTATGTGCGGGCGCGAGCGTTGCCAGTTCACTTGGGTCTGTCATGCGCGTCTTTTTCTCTGCTGGATGTTTGCTGAATTTGTTTGGCACCTGCGGAAGAGCCGTAATTCTTCCTTTTATTCTGCACAACTCGTGACACGTATCCGTTCAGCAGAACTGCATCGTGATCCAATTAAGTCTTGTGTGATCCATGGAACGGGACCCTTCAATAGAGAAGAATGAAACCATATCAGTTGTGTACTTGAGGAGCGATAAAAGAACATAAAACGCGGCCGCGCGTTATCGTCTTTATCTCGCTAGTTTTTAAAAATAACTTAAATTAATGATCACATTTTTTCAGATCAAATCGACAATCATTTTTATTTCCACGCCACATCTGAAACAATTTTGCATGCATGGGAAAGATTTGTTTCTGTGACCTGGTAGGTCATATTTCGGTCGTATTTTCCAATGATACTCATTATTTTCCATTTATTATGAGTGTATATATATTCTGCTGGTTGCCATGGCTTTCTTTTTCTTCCGTAATTGGGTAGTTGGGGTTTTCTTTTTGAATTATTAAGCACTTGCGGGCCTGCGTTTACCGTAACTTCTCATCCCATCCCCGTTTTGCATTCTCGTTGAAGAGGAGCAATCTGTTGTGAGTGCTTCTTCGACTCCGATTGGATCCGTCATCGGTATGTTTGGCTAACATCCTCATATGACCGCATATAGAGTTTCTGGTTCAATGTTCACGAAAAAAGGGAGGTGCCGAAAGCCTAGACGCAGAGCACACTGGCTCGTACCGTTTTCATTTCGTTTAGAAAGTGCCGTGGTTTGATGAGTCAAGGCGAAAAGTACTCCGGCAGTCTCCGCCAACATTTGATTAACTCATGGCCTTATGTTTTAAAATGTTGTAAGCTTTTGATACACTCGGCCGTTTGATTTATGTAAATCATGGCAAAACTTTTTTGAATACCCTTGTTGTACCTTTTAGTTAGGAAAGCTATTATTATGCATGGGTGGTTAAAAGCTGACCACCATAGATTTCATTTCCGAAGAGTTGTGCCAGTTACGTACATCTGATTGGGCCTACGTCACGACTAAGATAAACCCGAGGATTTTAGTTGCACTAAGCTTGCACTGGCATGGAAGATACTTATGTGAGAAGCATATTGAGTTGGTCAGAATGTGGCTTCGTTTTTCGAATGCCTATGGCTCTTACTTAATCCTTATCGTGCCATATGCTTTCAGTGTGTGTGGAGCTTACGTCAGATCATATTAAGGGTGCCATTTTTGTGGATGGTCTTTATCTTACTGTCCAGTGGATATTTAATCATATTTAAGGCTCCGAAGGTGAACTCCTGTACCGACTAGAGGATAGTGTATGTTAATTGAAGTGCGAAGAAAAGTGAATTTTAATTTAGTCCAGTCAGCTTCTCACTCTCCTCAACCTGGCTCTTGAATCCCCAATTTTGATGCTGATTTGATTAGCCGATGTGTGCCAATCAATTTAAAGCTCGTAGTTTTTAAATTAGCCCATCGCATGTGTCATCGCGCTCGCACGACGGCCGTACCATATCCATTTATCGACCTTCATCACTTGAGCGATTCTTCATGGAATTGATCTGCACACTCTCATGTCAAATTTGGCAAATTAAGTCTTGAAAATTTGGTTGTCAACTTTCTCTCCACTCTGCTTGACTTTTCGCCGTGTGACTGATGTTGAAATAAGCATTACATCGAAGAGCCGCCTCTCAACTCCTTCCCACCTGGCACTAATGAAGCCGATGACAAGAGTGTAGCTTCAGGTTGTATTCCCGCCTGAGTGCAAATTCGTATTCGCCACCCCACGACCGTGATTGCTTCAATTGACACTCGAAAGAGAGACAAAAGGATTCTGTGGGAGCTATTGAACCACCTATGTGATCATGTCTCTTCGTTTTGAGGGTGACTTGTGATTTCAATTACGACACTCTTGGTGTCTGCACAGTGCGACTTAAGATAGTCCACGCGACTAACCGACTTCGCCTATCGGGTAGCTAAATGGTAAGAGAATTTAAGCTCAAGACGTCGGTGTTTGGTAGGCATGGTCGAAGCTTCCTTCAGTTTCCCTCAGCTGTTATTGCCATCAGAGAGGGAAAAAACGATTGCATCCTTTAATGAGGTAATCGGGAATTTCGCGATAACATCGACTAATTTTCCTATTCTCGCGTGCACCAGTTATGTCAAGTTTAATTATGCAGTGAGTCCTGGAAAACGGTGTGGGGAGACAAGTAATGAGCATAGAATGTGAGTGTCGTCATTGGTTTAAACAATATATTTTTGCATGTAACAATTGTCCACCAAAAAGATCTCCCGTCTCCTGAAACAGATCGCCCAATACTCTTTGGTAATTAATGGAATTTAAACGGTTGAATCCGGTTATACAATGCTGGCGTGTATAGAGCTGAAAGGAGACTTTTGCAAAATAGATTTTTTTCCAAAATTTTATTTTTCTCTGTTGTTTCGGATACTTCTGGTATCACCCTCATATAGTAGAAATGTATGTACGTGTATATATATATATATATGTGTATATATACGAGGGTCATCCGGAAAGTAGTACCCGTTCGTGCCGCATGAAGTGCTGACGACGCGAGTAGCCGCTGGACGGGGTCAGATAGCTTCAGTGGCTTGTCTGCCTTCTCTGAGCCAAGTTGCGTGACGCTAGCATTGCCTGTGTTGTTTCTGTGATTGTTTACAATGTTTAAAAAAATTGAGAACGCCGCCAGTTGTGAAGTGAGGGCAGTGATTAAATTCCTCAATGCAAGAAACGTTCGCCCATGTGATATTCATCGCCAATTAAAGGAGGTGTATGGAGACAATGTAATGGACGAGTCGTCTGTTCGGCGGTGGTGTCGCAACTTCAACATGGGGAGGGGGAACACACACGACGATGAGCGTTCGGGGAGACCGTCTGTCATTACAGACCAACTGGTGAGCTCAGTTGACGAATTCGTGAGGAACGATCGGCGCGTCACAATTGATGACATCTGTGAGCATTTTCCCAATGTTTCTCGAACAATTGTTCATGAAATTGTTAAACACCATCTGCATTATGCAAAAATTTGTGCAAGATGGGTCCCTCGCGTATCTCAATGAGCTGGCGGCGAAGGACTATGCAGCAGGAATACAGAAACTTGTCACACGTTATGACAAATGCCTTAATTTGCTTGGAGATTATGTTGAGAAGTAGTTTAAAGTATCCTCTTTCAAATAAAATTTTTTATGTTTGTTAATATTTACTTTTGTGTCTTTATTTCACGAACGGGTACTACTTTCCGGATGACCCTCGTATATATGTGTGTGTGTATATATATATATATATATATATATATATATATATATATATATATATATATATATATATATATATATATATATATATATATATATATATATATATATATATATATATATATATATATATATATATATATATTATAATTGGTATTCTACCCGTGAAGGTAGGTTTTGGATGGACCACATCAATGCAATGGCACAAAGATACATTTACTTTGTTATCTTAAAGCTCAAGGAAATAAGTAAATTTATATTTAATCTCTTGGCAGTTATATTCACTGTCCAAGCCCAAAAAGCAAAAATCAAGCACATAAGAAATTCCAGCGAAAATCACTCGCGGAAACGTTTAAGAAAGAGCACAATGCAAAATATTTTAGAGCGTCTACTGATCGCTTCCGGCACTTAAACCCTCGGTATTCATCCTTTGCTCCAGAATAAGAACAATAATTCTCTATGTTTGGAAGTTCCCAGGCTCCCAAATTACTTCACACACTCAGGAGTGATATTCACATTAGGCATTTAACAACCGGTGCTCGTAAGGGAAGCAAAACCTCTTGAAAAAATAAAGAAATAGAGTTCGCAAGATGAGGTAAAAGTCATACTTCCAGGTTTTGCTGATTATTACTCATTTTGAGAAACGATTGCAAAATTGTCTAAAGAACAGTGCCACTTCATTTTAACGCGAAATAATAAATTAATCACCACAGTTTCAGTAATTAATAATATTGAAGTTCATTTAAAAACGTGTAATTACGTGGAACATGAATGCGTTTAAATGCAAAGGCATTGGAAGAACGCGTTGGGTCGAGCGTTGGATTGCTGACCGGAGTCCCGAGTTCGATTCCCGGGCAAGGCTCTCTGGGCACCTGCAGCTCCACCCAAGCTAAAGTGATTTTTCGGGTACCAGATCTTCCTGGGAAACCATAACCGGCACAGGGAAAGAAACTGGCCCCCCTACCCTGATGTGTGAATTTTCGCACGCCGTATAGGGCATAGTACTGGGTGATCTCTACCATCACCTACTAAACCGACCGGGTTGATTACTGTGTTTATGGTTTATTTATTTATTTATGTGAATGTTCGCGTGTGTTCATATACATTTTTGTATATGTGTTTGTGTGCGTATAATTGTCATTCCTTACAATATTAGTAGATATTATCTAATCCGTTGAGTTGAGGAACGATCTCCTACAGTAGATACTTCTCCGTAAATGGTAGAATTATGGAAGTCCGAATTTGACAATTACCTTAGCATTGAATTTTTCCTGCATTCAAATGGGGCTGGGGGAGGCGACGTCATCATTATCGTGGTGTCATGTGCGGTGAGGGAAGAGGGGAGGTTGAAATGGAACGGGGGGGGGGCTCGGGGAAAAGTTTGGCCGAGCGTGATTGCGCGTGGCGTCTGGCTGGCTGGATAGGGGGGGCAGGGGGGGATAATCGTGGTGAGTAGGGGGAGGAGGGTCAGGGACGCGGGGGAAGGCCGAAATAAAAACAATCCAATGGGTGACGTCATTTGTCCTGAGTCCCCCCCCCACGAAGGAGGGGGAGGTAAGATTGCGGTGGCGTGTGCCGCAGGAAATAATTTTGCGTCCACGCACTTTTTTCACGTGGCGATTTTTTTCAATTAACCTATGTAGGAAAATAAAACTGTAAGGTATGTTTATGAGAAATAATATGATAAAGGATATTAATGTTTACGCAAAAACTGAAAGAGGCGATTTTTGAAATTCTGTATCTTAAGTGCATCTTTGGAAATTTCAGAGCCATTGACGTCTGGCGAGCGTCGAAATTTTAGTATTCGCCTGATATTTTTCAGTGATACTGCTGCGTCTGTGGACTCTTTGATTTTTTTTAGGCCTCCGCTAAATGGTTTCGATGGTTTTAATCATCATCGAGTCAAGTTGCCAGACTCTTTAAAAGTTCCGTTGCTGCCAAGTATCGATGCTCAGTTTAAATAAAGGACATCCTGTGTGAATGACCGTCATGTGTGTATACTTCGGCATTGTCTACGCGTGGTTTAGGTGTCCACATAGGAGATTATTTTTGCGGGAAGGCGCACATCGCCGAAGGGGCGTAAAAAGTGCGCTTGATGATAATCGGGGATTCACGCTACGTGCCGTCGTCGACGGGGCTGTTTCCTTCCTCCCTGCGTTTTTCAATAATTCCTTGTCCCCCGATTCCCTGCCCCCACGTTCCCTCGTGTTCGTGGCGCGGGGGGGGGGGGGAGGGTCTTGTCGAGGGGGCATGTGGGGCGCCACGAAGAGGGATACGGCAGCAGCCTTTCATCCCCTCACTCCAGCGACTCTTTTGTTTTACTCCCGTGCTCTTATTTCCCCAGCCACTTTAAACCCCCCCTCCCTCTTCATGTCCCCGTTCCCAGCCGCCCCATCTAGACAGAAATACCTTCCCCCTTTCTGGCCAGCTTTTTTTTTCGCCGGCTCCAGTCTTCTTCGGGTCATTTTCATATCCGCCAAACATTGTTCATTACTGCTGGGAATGTTTTATATGTACATGTGCTCCCCCGAAAAGTTTTATACGTACTCCACAGCAAATAGTGCACCATATTTTCTCCCTCTTCCTCCATGTTGTGCTGCCCATTACAAGAGCAATTGTTGATTTTGTTGCGTGAAATGAGTACTCTCTGTAGGCAACAACTTGTAAAGAACAAGCCGTGTTTTCATCCTGTGTCCCCCCACCTCTCTCACCATTCCCTGAGAAATTTTACATGCTATCGTAATAGTTAACTAGAGTTCCTTGAAGGCCCACTTCTTCAAGATCTTCTATGGTGCCGGTGAATTCAGGCGATCTCTGATATTTATACTATTAGTGACATGCGAGCGTCACGGTTGTCGAAAGTATGTATCAGTTCGCGTTTGCCTACTATATAGCGAAAGTCCCCAAGGGCGCCCATTGGTTAATATCCTCCGTACTGGAACGGTGGATGCACTAATTTTTACTCCAAATGCCACCTTTCTATGAATAAGAAATACTGCGAAAAATACTCCCCCCCCCTCAATACGAGTATTTGAACTGGAGACCTCGACTTAAAAAAGCAATTTCATTCGATCCCCACTTAGTATTCGGTGAAAATAAAATGCACCGGCTGACCCAGGCCCTGGATGACTGTCGTGTTTGGTTTTCCACCTGGTTCTCATGACACCTCAGTTAGGGATTCACGGCTGAATGTATTCGTTCCGAGTACATCAATACTCATTATTGCACACGCCATAGTTAATAACTCACCCAGTATTGAGACAAGACAAACTAGTGTGAAAGGCAATGAACTCTCGGGCTAGGTTGCCAGGTTATCACTTACGAATGTTTTCTCGATGGTGGTAACACCCGTCATTTATTTCCTTACAATGTTTTATTAATATTAAAAGTATTTATTTTTATTTTACAAATATTTTCCGTGTGGTTAGTTGATTTTTGATAATGTACTCTGGCATTTTCGTTCTCATCCACGATTTGAAGTGCCAACGTAACATATCTTTTGATCGTGATTATTTCTTCGGTGTTCTTATTAAAGAAAGTAGATTTGACTGAAAGTAGAGAAGTGAAATGCGATTGATTCAACATTAGTTTGTTAGTTCGGTAACCCATAAAGAAATAGATTCGTAGTTAATTTCTAGTTGGGTAATGGGAATCAAATAAAATGCTTTTAATCTACGCCCGTATTTGCACGGGAATTCAATAATGGTAAAAGGGATTCGAATTTATATTTTAAATTTTCGTGTGCGCCCTTTTTTTTCTGATTGCCAACTCGAGGGTCGGATGCCTCCCCCTCATGCGCTCTAACCCCCTTCCCTTCTCCCCCCCTACCATCTCCCCCCCTACCATCTCCCCCCCTACCATCTCCCCCCCTACCATCTCCCCCACCCCTACCATCTCCCCCACCCCTACCATCTCCCCCCCTACCATCTCCCCCACCCCTACCATCTCCCCCACCCCTACCATCTCCCCCACCCCTACCATCTCCCCCCTACCATCTCCCCCCCCCTTACCCTCCATGGCGTCGAATTGGGGTGACTACCCGCCCCCCTCGGTGCAAGCAAGCGTAACACGCCCCGGTTTCAGCCGCCCGCCTCCTCCCCTCCACACCCGCCCCCTCTTCTGTTCGTGATTGTCATTTTGGTCACCCCCTGCCGTCGCCCGTGCACCGTCGCGAAGACTTCAGTGCAGCATTACTCGAAGACGATGTGATGGGCTCTCGTCGTCACTAGTGCTTTGCACGTAGTCCGTACCCGTGCTTATACTAAGCGCCTTCGACCACTTGGGCGAGGAGCCGGATGAATGCGTGGACAAGGCCACGCGTCGTGCTCAGAGGCCTTTTGTGAATTCCCCTTATTCGGACCAATGACTATGGACGCATAAATACTGAGGAATAGGAGAGACGAGTTTGAATGTCATTTATTAGTCTGCAACATTCGGATTGGTCGAGTCTAGCTCGTTGTTGGGATTTCTCATCCCCTCCGTCCTTCCAACGGCCCACTTTCTCCTCCCCATCGTTGACGAATCATCCTCCTCGACGATTGATTGCTTATTGGTCGCCTACAACGAAGTCTTGCGGCATGCGAAATTCGCGCGTTTTGATCAGAGGGTCCCGTTTCTTGGCCTGCGGTTTCCCAAAATGCTCAGCTTATACGCAGAGGCGCGTTCTTATGAATGTGTATCGGTGCGACGCGAGCCACTCGCTGTTCCCTCGAATTGCTACGCTGAGAATTTCCAGGTGGCATTTACGGGGCCGCCTGACGTGATGCAGCGATTTCCCGACTCGACGAGGCTATTTGTACGGGACTCATGATTGGGTCTCCACAATAGAACCCTAAAAACACAAGGATTTGAATCCGGGTTGCGTGATTTCAGTGTTTTCATTGGGAAGTTTGGGAGATTTGTTTCCGAATGCCTCTTTGTCATTAGGGCGAGTCCACTGATGCCTGAGCGTGTTTCGCTTGACCTCATCCATTGAGAGAGGTAGTCCACTATCAATCACCAATCCCCGCATCTCCTCCCATGGAGTGGGGCGGTAACACACGATTCTATTTTGCCATATTTACATACCTTTAAAAGCTGGGAGTGCTGCAGCCAGGTATGTTGTCATAGCTGTATCAAATTGAATCATCCCAGGAGGTTAAAGCTTAGTTAGCTCCGTTTGTTTTTGTACGTTTGCCAGCCCGCACTCGTATTTCGCAGGTTCTTCCATATTTTGCAGTATTCCCTATTTATCCGGTCTTATAACCTTTTTCATCCCCAACTCTCTCGCAAAAAATCTTCATCTCGTTCATTAAATTATCCCGAGGAGGCGTAGTTATTCTCGAAAGGAAGGGGGCGTAAATGGTACTTGGGACTAGAGAGAAATGTTTTGTTTGTATCTGTTATGCGTCTAAACTCGTTTTTAAATACCTTGTGATTTTCTTAAGGTTATAAAATTAGTAGTTTTTTGCTCCCTGCTCGATGCGATAAGACCATTGGTTTAAGTTACCCGATAATTCGCGAATGTGGTTGATGCCTGTAAAATTAGTATTTTAGATTTCTCTTTCGTGCTAACAACCTCCGCTTCTCCCCCCCCCCAAATCACGCTCCCAGTCCCCTCCCAGTTCCTTCTCCTTGCTTTTCCTCACTCCTTGAAAACTTCTCTGATTCATTTCTCTTCGCTCACTAGTCTCCCGGTTTGCAGTCGCCCCGATTGGGCCTCGCGGCCACCTCGGAACTTGTTCGATGACCCCGTTAACACGCCGCATTAATTCGGGGGCAACCCCCTCCCCCCTCTTCCGCCCCCGGCCCGTTTTGTCTCGCCCCTCCCCTTCACAGTGTTGTGCCTCACCCGCGTGAGGCGTCGCCCGGCGCCGGCCCGTGCTCGCGTGCACCTTTGTGAGGCCAAGCGGTCGCTTGATCCTTCTCCGACGTGATTTCACGGGGAAGGGAACGAGAGTAAAAAGAAGAAGGCCGCGCGCGCCTTTTTCCGGGGCTAAATAAATCCCTCTTAATCCCTCCTGCCGCGACGGGTTGTTGTGTGTTAGGCCTAATTACCGCGGATGCGGGTTCGGCGCTCGGCTTCAATCAACCCACTCCGCTCCCTGCGATATGTAAATTATATATGTATGTGTTATGTATGTATTTGTTTTCGTTCCCTCTGCGGACTCGAATATCCGCATCGGCGTTTGTTTTTGATCCGAGTGACGTGTGAGCAGGCCCTCGCCTTGTTTCGTTTGCGCTCTCTTCGTTTACGTGCGGAGCTTTGTGCTAACTTAACGAGGCCGTTTGTTTCTGAAGCCTGGTGGTTTGACGCTAATCGACTATGATAACACGCTTACCCCTTCGTTTGAAAGGTACCTCATATTGGAGTACGTGATATGAATTAAACGCAAATGGATCCATGCACGATCCCGGTACGAATAATACTAATTTATAAAATTTTGACGGCACAAACTCGGGGCTAGTTTTGGAAACCTCATTTTTTATTATTTACTGTAATTCTGAAATTTCACAGCGGGTAAATTTCGTTCGGTCTTTAAGAGGGAACGAACATTGAATTATAATGTGTTTGTCGCGTTGATAGGGAAGTTATGTTGGAATGGCAGGATAAGCATATACTTGTGGTGGTCATAACATTCAATTGAGGTACGAGAATTTGTTTATACTATTTTGTTCAGGAAATGCCTGAAATCACGAATAAGCCCATATCCCGCAATGGGCTGAGGTGGGCTTTGATCTATTTAGCTGGACAGTCGTCTGTGTAGAGATGAAAGGAAATTTGAAGTACTTATGACTTTCTATCAAGTTCTCATTATGATCCTCACCTAACCAGTCTCCCACCGGATGATTTAAGTATATTATTCCCGTTAGTTAATGTTTGAATCTAAAATGATATGCGTCCTTGCATTTGTCGAATGTTTGATGCCAGAAAATATTGTGACAACAAAGGGAGTGTCACTTACCCCACAAATACCCAAGCTATGAAATGAAATCGAAAATCAATGCATTGACTGTCTTAATGATAAATTGACGAGTTTTTTTTCAAGTTCAAAAAGGTTTCTCGGTGAGCCAGGAAAAATGGAAATTTGCATTAAAAAATGTTCATCACTCCTAACTCATGTTGCTGTGACAAACTGATAATTTTGTAAATAGAAATGTTTCTACTCGGGAGTAAAAAAATTGCGTCGATCATCATTTGCGCCTGTGGTGAATTCAACTTGTGGGGAATATTCTCCTGCATTGCAATTTCCCTAACCTTTGGTTGTGAATGTCAATCCCACTATTGATGGATGTTAAATGGCATATATTCAAAGCCAACTGTGCATTTTATGGTGGAAATGCGTATTTTAATAGAAGGGCGTTTTTAATTAATCAACGCAATGAATAGGTTTACATATTTACATATATGCTTGGGTATTATGTAGATAAATCCCATTATGCTACCTTCCCCAGCATTAAATAATGTAGACACCATCATTATTTTTCACAAATATGAATTTCGGTAGATGAATAAACTGAACTAATATGCGCTAGGTTCGGCGTATTTATTCGCTAAATAAGTTGCTCATAAAATATACATATTACGAAAATGGTGCTCTCTCGCTCTCCGAGTGTTTGCAAGTCAGGAGAGCGATTGATAGGATCCTCGCTCATAGGATCCATCATGAGCGGGATCTTACGCCGCCTCCTGGGAAATCCCGATCCTTGGCTTTGAAATATTGGTCTCGTTGGTAATAATTATGCCAAAATGCAAGTTAACAGTGGGAGTGCAAATTTAACATGAGACGTCGTTAGTACCATGTTAATCGTACTTTAGTATTCAATGTTATTACCATAAAAACCATAAAACATGTTCGTAAGGAATGATATTTTTTATTCCCAAGGGAACAATTAACGTACAGAATTACACAGTGTAACATTCTATCTCAATTTATTCGCCCTGATAACTTACGGTCATAATATCCCATCTACCTGCTATCTGTCCGTTGCCGAGAGAAGATTTCTCTACCGAGTCGCGCAATCCCAGATCACTTCGTTATTTGAAACGGGGCGTGTTTGCGTTCAGTGCCGCCCCGGTATGTCCGTCGGCGCGATAGGTGGTATCACCCGCTGTAGGCGAAATTTAGTACTACTGTGGAGGGCGTATCTGGTTCATTTGGTATCTGGTTTGGACAGGCATGACACACCAAATCTGTTTGGATTTCCCCGACTCCTGCGTTTCCTTTTGCGTGCCATAGTTGTGCCACGTTCACATTCTAGTGTGTGTGGTGGAATTATAATTTGGGAGGCTAAAATATTTTCCCGAAGTGTTTGAAGGTGCAGGTGAGGCATTCTCTCTCTCTCTCAGCTTCCACGCTGGATTTATTGACACATCTGCCAATTGGTATACACACTCGTCAGTGGCTGGTTCAGGTTACACCTTAAAAATACTATGTACTGTTGTCTCCCATTCGTGCATCAAAACCAGATTTTGGGAATTGCATCTTAGAGACACTTGACTCTCCACTGTATATGCATGCCTTTCCCTCTCTTGCTATTAACTATTACTGTTTTTCACCTTTTTTTTACATTTGCGGCGACGTTCAGTGCGGACGCTTCAAAATACATATGTACTCGTGTTTGGTGTCTTCGCGTTACTCGAGTACTCCTCTTCCCTGAAATCGTTTTGTGACGTCGTTCTCCCATGAACCTTCTCCGCATCGCGCTCGTCTTTTTCCTCTCGCGTTCCTCTCGCTGCTATCGCTGCCTCTCCTCCTTCCCCCTCTCCCCCCACTTCCCCCCCGCTCCCTTCCCAGTCGTCTCTCCATTGGGCGCAGGACGCGGCGGGTGCACGTGGGCGAACGAAGCATTCCGGGCCAAAGTCCTCTTCGTTTTTCATCCCTCTTTCGTTTTATCTATTTTCTCACTCTCTGTCGTCTTTCTCCCGCAAGCCCCCCCCCCCCCCGTCCCGTTGATTTTCCGCTTTCCTTCCGCCCCGCAGTCTCCGTATACAAACATTAAAAAACATTTTTTTCTCCTCGTTCGCCGTTTCCCGCGCGACGCGTCCCAACGGACTCTTGTGTCGTGGGATTCCTGTGGCGTCTGTGGATAAGGAAAAAATGCATGCCCATTGGATAATTGACGTATCGTCATCGACCAAAAATATGGCTTTGGTCGTGCTGCTGTTTTCAAGTTCTGTATACCTCTTTATCTTGTCTCGGGCAGAGTTGCCAATTAGGTCGTCTCTAGAATCCTTGCTATTTAGATATTTAGTAAACTAGTCGTTAAAAGTCTGTCTTCCTGACCGTGCATTAAAAAACAGTTTATTTTTTGCGATAGCTAGCTTGTTTCATATCCAAACACAGCTCTCAGAAATTAGGAGTTTCCTCGCCTAATAAGAAGCTCTTCTCTATTTGTGTATATTATTTGTCTGTGGTAGGCTGGATTATTTACGACGTGTTGAAAAGAACGAAATGTATCGTGTTATTTTCTTTTTTTAGTTTCATGGCAATATTTGGAATACATTTTCATGGAAATGTTTGGGACGGTATTTTTAGTGTGAGTGGAATTACAAAGTTATTTGTTTCATTTCAATATTCATGGCAATATGTAATTACTTTTTCAACGACGATTTCGGGGTGTCGTCCTTGGGTTATTTTGTTTCATTGACCGAAAGAGTATAAAATACATGACTTCGTTCGTAGTAACGCAGTGAGTCATGTTTGTTCATAATAATCAGCAAATCTTATATTGATTGATTTGAATTCTTTCGGCTAATAGTATTGAATAAAAGAAAAAAACTCCAATGGCCGTAAAACATTTAATAGAGGAAATTAATTCCGCATAATCAAATCTTCCGCCCAATTTAAATGCCCACATGAAGGTTCCGTTTTTTGTAAAGAGGGAGTGAATTGATAAAGTTCGGAAAAATATTGTTGTGTTTACAATTTTTAAGGAAACGGATGCCCTCACCAATCTTAGCGATCTTAGTTTTAAGTTGGTGGAATTTATTAGGCTCATGTTTAAATGTTGGAATGTTTACGGCTCTTGGAGTTAATTTCATTTATTCAAGGATATCTTATCCAAGGATTATTGTACGTCGGTGTTGTGAGATCAGGAAGTATCTAATCGAGAAATGGTATGGGTTCATGGCGGTAATGTTGTCGAATGTTGGCCCGTTACTATGCTTTGGATGCTTGTGTAGCCTGTTGAATAGTTCTTCCTCTTTACCGCGTTGAAATGTGTTCGTAGCTCTGCCGCCAGTGCTATTATAACGAGTCATTTAAGTGGGCAGGAGTTGGCACCGCCTACGGGGTCGCCATAGGAACGACCGCGGGAAACCTCAGTTGGGAACGCCTACGCGATAATTGTGCTAAATTACGAAATTCCTTTCGTTTACGGCGGCGATTTTGGAAATTGCGTTAACTCGGCCATGCTAATGCCCTGTCGCTGTTGGCAGTTTCGTGTTTTTCCTGGAGGCACTGACTCTCGGGATCGTACCGGCATGGTTGAAAAGCCGTCTATGTTACAGGTAACCTGCACGTTTTCATTTTCAATCGACGTACGTCACCTGGAGTGAATATTTGCGGCTGAGGTGAGACTAGAGACCAATATAAAGTGTAAAGAGTCTAGTAATACTTGGTAATAATAATCTTTTTAAATGTTTAAGAAATGTTACTACTGGGCTATCGTTGAATATCTGAATTAATATTTACCGCGATTTGCCGCAATTCTGCCTGGTTTGCTGGAATGTGAACGATAGCGAAAATAGTGAATAAACTGTAAGTAGTATCTCAGTCGTTATATCAAAATAGCCTCAAATTATCCCTTAATTGGCAAACGAAAGTCTGTCTGTAAATTCGAAGCTTTGATCGAAGCATACTTTGTTTTTTATCCTTAATATACCGGGTTAATTACTCCTTATTAATAAATATGTCCGTTATTGAGTGACCAGTTGATTTTTAAGGTCTAATGTTTTTCATTACGTTTTCCTTTTTTTTAACTTCCATCGATAATATGCGATAAATTAGCCTTCTAATGATTTCGCAACGCTGCGTCCTTATCGTCTTAACAGAGCTCCGTTCGCACCGTCCGCCTCGTACTATTGGCATCGTTTGACCCCTCGCTCATGTGTTCATTGATGCTTTTCATTTATGTGATGAAATATCAACCTTTAATGCCCCCTTTGAATGCATGGGTCATTTCTTAGATGATGGGCTGAGTGTACTTCCAACAGCTAGAGGAATGTTATTTTCTTCGGATTACTGCGTGTATTTGTATGTGTGTGTGTGTGTGTAGATATATGCAACGGCCTTTCCCGGAAGCAGTAGCACTTTTCCCGGATGGACGCACGGACGGGCGGCGGTTTCTTTGGCAGGGGAGTCTCGGGAAAGGCTGGAGGCCAGTGGCAGTTGGCTCTCAAGCCTTTTCGGAGTGCGGATAGTTCGTTTGCGAAACCTTTATAGCGTGACCTCGTTACGCTCCGTCATGAACCGATTATTGGAACAGCGCTACGCCATCAACCTTTGCGTGAAATTGGGCAAAAACGGGAAAGAAATTCATGCTCAAGGCAGCTTATGGTGATAACGCCATGGGTAGATCGGGTGTGTTTTTGCGTGACAGGGCGTGGTTTTCGGGAGGGTAGAGAAGATGTTGAAGACGCCGAAAGTTCAGGACGCCCTTCAATCTCAAAAAGTGACGAGAATCTTGCAAGAATCAAGGTTTTGTTGGACAGGGATCGCAGATGAAGTGTTCGCATGGTTTCTGGTGAACTTGACATTCCTAAAAGTGGAGTCCTGCTGATTTTGGGACTGGCCTTGTGTATAAATTATTTAATCCAGAATTTCATTTGGTTTTAGAATTTTTCAACTTTGTTTTAAAAATGCTATCTTCGATAAGTTTCAGATAAGGTTTAACGCCATTAGGATTACATTTTCTTTTGCGTTTTGCAATAATAAGTATTATTTAACATTTTCGAACAGATAATTTGCTTTCAACTTAAGAGTTATCTTATTTATTTATTTATCGACATAATTGGGCGAGGTTGAGACTAATGGTCCCTTCTTCCACCAAACCTTACATTACAGACAATTATATTGAAGACAATCACATAAAACCAAGCCCTAGATGGAGGGAAATCCACCTAGACGGGAATCGAACCCGCGACCTTTGGGTTAGTCGGCGAGGACGTTACCCCGCCGCCACCGAGGCCGGCGGGGTAACGTAAGAGATGCAGTAAGAGATGAAGCGCCAACGGGCAAGTGATAGCGCCGAATGGAGAAATGGGTTGTTTCCGAAGTATTCTCTGATTGGTAAATACAGAACAGAACGCACCCTGTATGCAATCGATCGATTTGTTGCAGCACGAAGCCTCGCTTTCTTAATTATCTACACGCCGAAATTTTACTCTCTGATGTCTGGGTTTAAGAAACATCTTAATATGTGGTATTCTAATTATTGATGCGAGATTATCTTTCTGTGCATTTCTCTTTGAGAGGGCGAATGTTTTACTTTGATATATTTTACGTTTGGATCCTTGCACTGTAAATCGTGGAAAATGAGTCAGTCAGGAAATAAATTACAACTTGCCGTGTGGGGAGTGGGAAGGTTAGCAGTGGGCAATAAACCAGTGGGTTGAGGTGAAATATTCGAGATGTCGCTCTTGCGCATTTGTGCTCGCTGCTAGGTGAGTCACATTTTCACTATTTTTTAAATAATATACTGGACTCTCGATTTTAATATATCACAACAACAGTCCTGCAGTTTCAGATGTGGATTCATGTGAAGTCATGCTAGGACGCATCCTCATTTAAAAATGAGTAGACCGGAGAGAGAGACAGCTAACAACAAAGTCGATGAATGGAAATTTATCCGTTTTTTATTTCTTCTTTTGTTCTGATCTCTGATTGCATCCAAGTTCATTCCTATCGCCTCTCTCTGTCTCTATCTCTCTCTCTGTTCCAATGTTCGTATTTGTGATCCAATTCATTTTATCGATGACTGGAGTGAACTGAAGAGCCCCGAAAAGCTTTCCTTTGGAACCTGCTGAACTCATTTTATTTTTTTTGTTCCCCGTGACCGTAGGAGTTAATTATAGACTAAAGTCTTCTCTTCGACCTCGCATGCATAATTTCTCTTTCGATTATGGACCACATCGGCGAGCGTTTTACAACTATGTCCATTTTTTTATTAAAATTTCTCACTCGGTTAGCCCAAATATATGCCGGCTTCCGTGGCTACTTGTTCACCTGCTAATCTGGAGGTCGTGTGTTCAATTCCCTACAGCTTAATTGCCACTAACGAGAATGATTGTACTTCTTATTATTTCTTGTTTAATAATCCACATTAAAGACCAATTGAGGTTTTGTCCGGATTTGCTGCTAAACATTAAACTAAGAAATGCAATTGATTCTAACTGCATGAAATGAGGCCCAGGGCGCGCGGGGCAACTGGCATCGCCGCTGCTTCTATTTCAATGCATGTGGTATGGTTTGGGTGGGCGCGACTGATAGCGGGTAGGGGAAGTGGAAGCCTCTCTGTGGTGGCACCCCGTCTTGCACTCGGAGCGGCGAACGGCGACCACTGTGTCACGCAAGGGTCTTCTTAGGTAACCCGTACTTCTACGACTATGGTCTTCGCTTTTTTATTCAGCCGCCTTGCTTACAGTCCTTCGAAAGAAGCCAGAGCTCTTGCGCGATTATGATATTCTCTAGCGCGGTGTCGCTGTCCGTAACTCTTTGTGTTGGGTTTCGAAATACGAAATTTGAAGGACTGCAATGAATATTCGTCGTCCATCATATATTAAACGGTGATGAAAACTCGCGGGTGTTATTAAGGACCGCCCCAGGTTTCTTTAGTCTCGCCGTCTTTCAATGTGCGTTCCCCGCGAAGTATTGGAGGCGAGATTTGCGTAATATTTGGTATTTTCCGGGTTCTTCCGAACCATCTGTTTAAACATGCCATGCCGAGTTTCCCCAATAATTCTCCTCCCCAAAATTACTGCGCAATTCCAACGATTTAACTGCAAATCCTGAATCTTCATTTGTCCTGAATTTTTCATTTGTCCCACAGTCTTTCGTAAAAAAACAAGTTTCGGCAGCCATCCGTGCCATCCACCATTGCAAGTATTTCGGCGTCGAAATTGGGCGGGGGGAGGGAGGTTGTCGGATGTGGGGGTGGTCAGCGTTGCCCCCTCGCCTCCCCATCCATCACGTCTTCTTCCGACTCTCAGCAATTGTGATTGTAATGCCGCCCCGATCGACTCCGTCTCTAATGGTCACGATGCTGGAAGTCATTAATGGAGGAAGGTGCAGGGGGAAGGAGTTGGTAGGTTTTGCCTGCCCACCGAGGATGGGGTCATACTCACGCCAACGAAATGTGGGATGGATGCAGTGTGATTTAATGATACAAGTCCTTCCATTTTTTAAGTTATGTTGTTAAGAATTATTTTAAAACGAGCACTCACAATTCTTGACACGCGTCAGAAACGCGTGATTTCGGCAAATCAATAAAATGTTGAATTTCGGTCAGTTTATCTCTGATGATATGCTTTATGGTGCATCTGTATTACATTTTAATGGAGCATGTGTATTTTAGCGACGTTTACATGGAGTTGAGGTGCGATTCGTAATTGAACGATTTTCTTCGACTCGAATACCAATTATTCTCGACTTGAAAGGCGAATCGTGCGTAACCTCACGTTAAATCGGTCATTAGTATGGTTTCAGTGGTAGCAAGCGGCTAAATTTGTATGTGAGAGTGAAATGAATTATTAATACTTAATATTCGAACGGAGTAGTAAATAATATACGTGGGAGGTTAATTGCCCATTCTATTCGAACGAATTAATCGAACTCGCACGGATGGCGACTAATGGCGCAGCGGGGCCCCTCCATCCATTTGTCGAAGCCGTCCGTGATCGCCAGCGGACTCGGGTGTGTGGGATACTACAAATGGAATGTCGCCTCCCCAGGGCATGGTGCCGGCGCAGTTCCACTCCTTTCGTGTAATCGCCACTTTTAAGGTGAGACATGACGATATATTGCCTTCGTGTGTCAATTTTAAGTTCGTATCGCAGCGATAGGAACGGGTGTTGTGAAAGGACCGATACTGAGAGCTGATAAATATATTCCATCTGAATCTGGATATTTTAGGGAGCTATTCATAACATGAGATTCGTGTAATGCACTGTTGAATGCCCTTTTAAAATCCGCCCTTAGACTCGCCGTCGGGGTAGAACTCAGAACGCATGGCTATACAAATATAGAGTCATGATCTGAGTATTTTTTTGTCTATTTTGACGGGTATATTTTTATTGGCCTTTCTTATCACGTAAGCCCAGTTTGAAATTACCATAATGGGTCATTTTTCCATTCAATGGTCGAGTCTTTGTTATCGTGTTGGGTTACATATTTCTGCGTGTTTGCCAATAGCATCATTTTTCCTTGAAGCATTATCATTGCAGTTTACACGGAGTATGGCGTGTCAGGGCATTTTGAGGTGTGTTAATTTAATTAGGTAACCGCCAAACGGGTATTTTAGAAGGGCGTCTGGTTTACGCCAAGAATGCTTTTAAATTTAAACGAAATGTGTACTTCATTGCATGCTTATAAATTTGGTTTTTTCCGTATCCATTTTTGCCATTCTGGCTAAATTTATATAACTTCACCATGTATATGACGTCTGTTAGTTCTCCTTTTCAAAATTCACTTCTCTGTGTTTATTTCGGCTGATTCCATTATTGACTCTACGATGTCAATGCTGATTGGTATGCCCCGAATAAAAACAAATGGATCAAATAAAAAGATTCAAGTGTATAATGAGTTATTTGAAAAGTAGACGTGCCCGTATTTGCACAAACAAATGACGTAGAGCTAACATATATCATAAAGCATGTATGTGAATTAACCATTATTAAAAAAATGGAATAAGATTTATTTTTCGTTTGACGTATAGTGAATAAATGAATAAAATATGCATGATGAAAATGAAGTTATTGATTCAAGCACATCATTCATAAATATTTGTTTGCATAAGTTTGTGTAAATAACAGTTATAATTAAAAATTTGGTTGACCGTCGTCCTATTGGTTTAAAATAGGATTATTTTAGTGGTGATCGTGCCATTGCCTCAACTGCGAAAGGTATATGCCTGTTATTCGCCAGTAAACGCGCGTTGCTGGTGGGTGGTCTGTTCAAAATGGAATGAAAATTTGGGAATAAATGGGTGAAAAGAATTGCCACTGGATGTTTTTGTAAGGATTCGATTCAAATTCCTGTCCAAAATTGAGTCTGTGAAATGTCCTTTCGAAGTGATGCAGGTGAAAATGGATTGGGGCTTTCGCCACTCTGTTGTTGAGTATCAACTCTCCCAAGGCGCGCGTGACGAATCCTTGATTTTTTTAGCTCAAAGAAGTGAGCAGGAAGCCATTAAAAGTGCTACAAGACGAGTGCGAGACGGGAGCTACGGCGTCCGCATGTGAGCAAGAAGCCCCCGTGGTAATCTCGTCCCTCCTCCCGTTCCAAACACGTTCCCGGCGGCCAATGCCTTGGGATTTCCTTTTTCTTCTCCTTAAACCTTTACCTTTTTCAAGGAGACACTACCTCCCGACTGCTTGCGAGTCCTTTGGCTTCAAAGAGCCTTTTAAAGCTCCCACCAGCTCTTGGGATTTCTGATCTTACTCCTTCGGGTGGGAGTCGTCTGATGAATGGGAATGCAATTCTGGCCCCTTTTCTTTTTCGTAAGAACGTAAAAACACTTCTCGTCCCTCGCATTTACATTCTTCGCCTGGGCATACTAGTTTGAACCCATTCGCAGGTGAAACGGCACTGCTTTTGATCGTTATTTTGGGCGTCTGCATGCCACACCTACGTTGCATCCAGAATTATGATGCAAGAATTTGGAATATATTAATAAATACGTATATATATATATATATATATATATATATATATATATGTACGTATATATATATATATATGTACGTATATATATATATATATATATATACGTATATATATATATATATATATATATATATATATATATATATATATATATATAATACGTACATACATACATACATTCCAAATTCTTATATTATATATATATATATGTACATATATATATTATATATATACATATATATATTCCCACGGTTCGTAATATTTTGCCACCCAATACATCTCACTCAACCTACTCCCTATTCTCCTATTTTACAAACTTTTACATTTTAGAATGCCCATCATATCCGTTACGCTATCTATTCTTGTCTATGTCTACCGAGCACATATGCCAATGTCTTTCATTGCTTTTTCTATTATTTTAATATATCCCACCTTTTATGGGTGTCATACAATGCACCCTACTTCCGTTTAAATTTTTCATTGCCCAATCAAGCGATTTAAATGCCTTTCGCGTAACGCTATCCACATGAGCTCCTCACCACATTTCCCTATTTAAATAAACGCCTTAATAGATGCAATTACTGCTGCTTTGTGTGTGGGTATTTATGCATTATCAATGAGTATGAATTATTATTCTCGTGCAGCTAAACTTACCCGTAGAGTAATTGTGTGTGTCAGTGGGAAAACGGACAGCTTTATATTTCATACAATTGTGGATTTGAGTGCAGGGAGTTCGTGGTTAAATGGCTACTTTTCTCCGACTAAAGGCCGGCACAATAACCTAGTATTAATGGAAAACCTTATCTCAGTGGTTATGCGGCTAATTTTCTGTAGGAGTGCCCTTGTAACTGGTGTATGAATGCCTCATGCGTTGCAAGTATTTTAGTGAGTTGAAGACATTATATCCCCAATCACCTTGGATCATCATCCTTGCTTGAATAGCTTTTCTGTATGGGGTGTATGCAGTGTTTGGGAAAGTCCCAATGTTTGCTTGATTTAGCCTGCCCCCCGAGATTAGTCCGTGGAGGTGGCTGGCCGAGGACGTCCCTCCCCACCAGCCCCCCAGTAGTGTGTTCACCTTTTCCGTTTGGCCGAACCGAGCCTCCGGTCGCCTCTGGCTGAATTTTAATTCCTCCGAGGGGAAGGCGCGCACCCCACCCAATGGAGCGAGCACGAGAGCCGGCCGACCATCTTCCTTCCGCCCCGTACCGCCTCGATCCAGTCGACCAGCGACGGCGATAGGTCGTTGATACCTCGCCCCCCCTTCACCCTCCGACCGACCCCCCCCCCTCCCTCTCACACTTTCATCTCCGCCTTGCGCTAGATCGACGCTCATGTCTCCGATCACGAAGAAGTCCCTCGCATGTACGTGCAATTTTAACGATCGATTGCCCTTGTTTTCAAATTTCGTCTGTGCTAGTCTGCCTGTGGGAAAGGATATGCTCCAGAGTGCCGATTTCCGCCAATTTCGTCGAGATTTTCCGGTGATGTAGTCCGTCAGATATGGGAATATAATGATACGGGGAGACTCGTCCCACTCGCGGTTAAGCTAGACCGATTGATTCCAAGTACCCGGTGGAGACCATTTGTAGGGACGTGTGCTCTTTTGCAGGACGTCTCTGGGTTGATGACGACTCAGGTTTTACGCTTACGTCTTTTTGTTTACCTATTAGGGATAGGGTATTAATGATTGGCGAAAATAGGGCTGAAAGCGATTTTCTCATCGAGGACGCTCCCGCTTCCATCGATGTTTCATGCATTCGTCTCGTTTCTGTCATCTTCATTTCTTCGGTCACCATTTCTATTCCGTCTACTCGTCATTTTATCTGTTCAGATAATTTCTCCGCCCTCAGCCGTACCTCCAACCTCCAGGGACAGTTGAAGATACGGTATTGAAAATGCTTTAGTGTATTACTTCTCTGTATGTTTGTGGAGTTTAATGCACGATGGGTGTTGCTCTGCCGAGTGCTCCTTTCAGTCGAAGAGTACGTGATGCGAATTCCCCCGGCTGCATTGGTGCATCTAGCGCGTCGGACTAACCTAATTAATGCAGCAGTTCGGGAAGGGCGACTGTTCTCCCATCGCACGCCGAGTTGAATCTTATTTGTTTCCAGCTGTTTTTCGCATCTCCTCTTGCGCGTCGCGGAGGAGTATTGCAAGCACGTGTAGTGATTCGTCCAACGTGTGCATTGGGGCGGTGAAAGGCGATTCCCTCACGGAATCACCTTTAACATTAGGGCATTGCCAAACTGCCCTACGGTTCCTCTCCTTAATTGCTCCTTTTTTGTACAGGTTAGGAATGGTCTTGCGCGAGTGTTGTCTCCCTCCATCCTTTGTTCATATCCTTAGTTCCCACTCCTCTTGTGTTTGTAATGTAATGGTTGAACGCAGTGCAATTGTTTTGCCACCCCATGGTGCTCCGAGTTGGCCGCAAGTTGATGAAGTCTGAATGGAGTTTGAGCAGAGAGAGAGGGCGAGGGGAAGAAGAAGTAAGTGGTCGTCGTGTGCTTCGCCTAACTTCGCGAGCTCGATACTCGAGTACTTGTGCCTGTACACATACGAGGCTCGCTGGACTGCATATACGGCCGGTGTTTCCGTTGGCCGGGGGGAAGATTGGCCGCGCCACCCGCATGCGAATCGACTCCCAAGGTCACCGTATGTCCTCCGGAGTACAAAGGAAACGGGGGTAGGATGGGGGGGATGCTCCACCGTCGAGAGATCTCGCCCCTTCCCACCCTCGGTGACTGCGCTTGCATGCGAACGATGGCTGGCAGCGGTCACTTTGGAGCCTTCGCCGGGCAAATTGGCTTGTTAGCAGGAGTGTCCAGTTGCGATGAGTCCCTTACTTATCCATTGTCAAAGTGAATCGTAATTTTTACAAGAGTACCTTGAATATTTTCAGCGTGTTGGGTTTCCCCCGACGGCTTACGTTCTCTTGTTTCAGTCAAGTCCTCATCGTTTCAGAAGATTATTATTATTAGAAGTATTAATTTGTGTGATTAATTTGATAAATACTATTTTTCCCGACAGTATTGTACCATCCAATGTGGGCTAGGTCGATAATTGTGGTATACCAGGAATAATTTACGTAGGATGTCTAATTTGGAGAGAAGGGATATGAGTCTGCGCTCCTGGCTAATGGTTGCATTTGCCATCATAATTCTTGATCGAGCTGTTATCACGGAAACGAAACCTTTCATGTTGTGCGAGTAATTTCTTATCAAGAATGGACAATATTACCCCAACAAATACTTTTTCCGGGACGTCGGTTCGACTTGATTAGGCGCGAGGTGATTTAAGTTTTCTTTTGTCGAGGTCTAAGCCAGCATATGATCGAATATTTACTAAGAGATTGCAATGCCTGCTGGGTTCGTATTGGCGTTGCGGTTTGCCACTTCTGAACTAAACATCAGCTTCGCGTCCTCAAAAACTAGTCATGGCCATAATTCCGTCCACTAATGATCCTAATTATACCAATGCAAAACGTTGGTATAAGCAATGGCAAATGTATTGTTAGCGTTGCCGCTGGGATTTGTTCGCTCGTTCTGTTAACGGGATTGGGAAATAGAAGGCATTATTTACGTAGTATATCGGATAAGCACAAGAATTGATTCATAAATCTTTTTAGAGAATCCTACCAATAAGTTCCGTGGATTTGACGTTTTCCATATTGCGGTTAAAAAATCTCTATGATTAATTCTGAATCGCAAACAATTCAAAATTTGAAGTAAATGTATCGCCCCATAGCCATGTGTTAAATATGAATTCTTATAACACCCTTACCATTTCTTTTTTACACAAGTGAAAGGAAATGGCGATGGCAGTCAATCCTGTATTACTTCGTAATTTATTACAGACTCGTCCAATTCTACGTCCATCATCCTTCTTGTGCAGTATAACGCTAGTTGAGGTTCAGAATAAAGCGCCAGTCCTTCGACATACTTAAGATAATAATGAACTGAGGTGAAGAGCCGTTTTAAGAAGTATTACGGGTGATACATTACTTGGCTTGACGAAAGATGTCATTTTTTTGGGGGTGAAAATCAGGCCCTATCAGTTAGGGCGTATTGAAGTGAGATAGCGGCAAGAAAATGGATTGCGTTCTCCTAAATAAATAGGTGTGTTAGTTAATTTAAAACTTAAATATGAATACGATATAAATGAATGTAAAGTATTAATTCGAATAGCTTGAAGCGCTTACATATTTCGACGGTATTTTACAGGAAATTGTGGTATTGCAACTGCTTATAATTATTGCGTAAGTCAGAGACGCATTAATGACGAAGATGGCATAGAAGATCAGAGCTCGGAATGTCTTAGAGAAAATATATTGGTAGCCTTGGGCTTGCGGTGTGGCTTTCCATATTTCCAAATATTTTCCTTCGTGGGAAGAGGATGGGCATAATAGAGATGTACATCTACATCTACATAATACCCCGCAAGCCGCCGCAAGGGCGTGTGGCGGGGGGTGTTAGGTCACCAACCGTAAAAACGAAAAATACCACATGCAAAAAACAACACGGAAAATTACACCCCAGCAGCGCACACACTCATGCAAAACTCCCTCCATCCAATACTCATGCAAACACATACACCGCCAAACAACAAAAAACTGCACCCCAGGATACAGCACGAAAGCCATCCTAAAACACGCAAGCCAGGACACAACAAGCAAGAATGTGAAACATCACTACCACATGAAAATGCACCACAAAACACTCAACCCCCCAAAGAGACAGTAAAAGGAAGGGAATTCGACCCAACGTTGCAGGTAGCAGGAATTTCCCCCCGCGGAGAGGGACGAGGGATTGAAAGGGAAACTTAAAAACAGATGAACAGAACACGAATGAGGTCATTCGGAAAGAATGGGTTATTATAACAAAACACATAAGGTTAGTGGAGGAGCATGCATTTAAGTAGAACTAATTATTTTTTAGACACTGAAGGGTGGCAAGTGGAATTTTTACTATCTATAATCCTACAGTTGCTATCCCGATGTAGACGTTGAGAAGGATTAAGAAAAGTGACTGCACGATAAGGAAGGCAAGTGAATAAGCGATATTATATGTTGGGGGATGGAGGCAGTTACAGGGAAAATAGGAAGGCAGGAAAAGTGGTTGGCGGCGATATTGAGAGTCAGTGGGATGGTTGAAGGCTGCAATACGTAGAAGGGAGAATGCCGCGAAAGGAAGGTCGGGAAGAGATACGACGTTTCGGGTGGCGTGGTAGTAGGTTGTTAGAATGGGCGCAGAGCCGAAAAAGGAAATAGTGTGTGGCAAACGGAGCTTAGGATGAGGGGAACCGTCCAGAATGTACATAGTCAACCTGTGGTCAACCAATCATGATGATAAACAGATTCATTCGTCGTAATTCTGGAGATTAATAACATTTGAAAGAAAATTAATTGTTTAAAGTAACAGAATTATTAGTTAACAATTACAGAAAATGCACCAATGTCGTTTTAAAAACCGTTTCCGAGTTGAATCTTATTGATTTATGATGCGTTGATATCAAAGATCGTATCGGACGCTGAATGTAATCTTTTTTTAGAAGCTCTTTGAGCTCAGCCATGCCAGTGTTAGTCAGTCATCTCTTGTGAAAAATTTAAATCCTAGAAGATAAATGTAAAGAAGAAGGCACACCTCCAGTCTCAATATTTCAAACTTCAATTTGAGTATCATCTAGTGGAAACTGTACTGCTTGCTTGAAACGTGAAGTAGTCATCTTGGTGAACTGAGTATTGATGTTGGTATTTTCTCTTCTTCCAAACCTCTTTTTCTCCAGAATCGCAAACCGTCCGTGTTTGATAAATGCTCATACCATAGAGTTTTTATAAGCTCATGCTGTTAGTGTAAATAATGAGTCATTCCGATGTATGGCACGGGGTTTTTGTGCCATGTCAGATAGGACAGACGAGTTCAGTAGTGTACTAGGCCAGGATCCATAAAAAAACCTACCGCAAGTCGGTCGACTGCTGATAATAAGAATAAATCTAATGTAATAGGAAATATGATATTGCGTATTACCGAACGTGTTACAAAATAGACAACATTTCAAGTTCCAAATACGAGACGCGTGAAAATTCATCTACATCTACATCTACATAATACCCCGCAAGCCGCCGCAAGGGCGTGTGGCGGGGGGTGTTCGGTCACCAACCGTAAAAACGAAAAATACCACATGCAAAAAACAACACGGAAAATTACACCCCAGCAGCGCACACACTCATGCAAAACTCCCTCCATCCAATACTCATGCAAACACATACACCGCAAAACAACAAAAAACTGCACCCCAGGATACAGCACGAAAGCCATCCTAAAACACGCAAGCCAGGACACAACAAGCAAGAATGTGAAACATCACTACCACATGAAAATGCACCACAAAACACTCAACCCCCCAAAGAGACAGTAAAAGGAAGGGAATTCGACCCAACGTTGCAGGTAGCAGGAATTTCCCCCCGCCGGTAGGGAAGAGGGACTGAAAGGGAAACTTAAAAACAGATGAACAGAACACGAATGATATCATGCGGAAAGAATGGGTTATTATAACAAAACACATAAGGTTAGTGGAGGAGCATGCATTTAAGTAGAACTAATTATTTTTTAGACACTGAGGGTGGCAAGTGGAATTTTTACTATCTATAATCCTACAGTTGCTATCCCGTATTGTCCGTGGGAAGAAGGAGTCCTTGAGTCGGCTAGTCCTGGCATCTATTTCCCGAATTTTATATGCATGATCCAAGCGACCAATGTATGTAGGAGTACGAATAATCTGCGAGACCTCGGTGCTGAAACATGCGGATCTGAATTTATTTAATAATTTCAGTCTTGCATTGAATCGTCTCTCTTCTAATGATTCCCACCCCAAATCCATGAGCATTTCGGTAACGCTTTGCGTTTTATCGTAGGAATTTTTTACAAAACGGGCTGCCCGGCGTTGAACCTTCTCAATTTCCCGAATGAGACCTTTTTCACTCGGGTCCCACACGCTGCATGCGTATTCTAAATGAGGCCTTACAAGAGCGTGGTAACAACGTTCCTTGACCTTTGAGTCACTTTTGCCGACAATGCGTCTAATGAATCCCAATTTTTTATTTGCTTGACCGCAGACTTTACGTATGTGAGTCCCCCAAGTTAAGTCTTTAGTGAATGTGACACCTAGGTATTTTACCGTATCAACTACTGCTAGGTCACCTCCAGCTAATTTGTAAGCAAATCCCGTTGATCTTTTAAAGAAATTTACCACTGAACATTTATTATAATTTAGAGTCAATCCCCAGTTAGAACACCATTTAGTAATGCAATCTAAATCCTGCGCTAGAATAAAACGATCCTCATCCCCAGATATCTCCCGATAGATCACCGTGTCATCCGCAAACATCCTAATGTTACTTTTCACTTCGCGGTTCAAATCGTTAACAAAAATCAAGAAAAGTAACGGCCCGATCACACTTCCCTGAGGTACCCCCGACGTGACTCGAACGCTGTCGGAACTAGCGCCATCAAGGACTACCCTCTGTTCCCGCTCTGAAAGAAAATCTTTAACCCAACTTATAGCGCCCTTGTTTATACCCGCGACCTTTAATTTATGAATGAGTTTACCATGTGGGACCTTATCAAATGCCTTTTGAAAATCTAAGAAGATGGCATCCACTTGCCTACCTCTCTCACCAGATACAAGTAAATCATGTGTAAATAATCCTAATTGGGTTTCGCAGGAGCGGGTTTTCCTGAATCCGTGTTGATTGTCACCTAAAAAGTTAATATTGTCAAGGTGTCTCATTATTGAACTGACAATTATGTGCTCTAAGATTTTACAACAGATAGAAGTGAGAGATATAGGTCTGTAATTACTGGGATCCTCCCTGTCACCACTTTTAAAAATAGGCGTTATTTGTTAAAATTCCATATCGCAGACTTATTAAAATCCTTGGTTACGGAATCTCCTCGGCAGACTGAAGTTGGCGTCATTGGTTCTAATGTTAAGGGGAGGGAGGAGTCGTGGGCGTCTGCATGCAGTGTGCATCTCGTGCTGGTTTGCGCGGCGGTAGTCGACGTGCACCCGCCCTCCCCCGCCAGCCCCCCGGGCACCTTCTCCCACCCACCCACCCTTTGGCGAGGCCGCCCGTCGCTCGCTGCGCCCTCTGCTGTCTCGTCCTCGCTCGCACGGCAAGAGAGAGAGAGAGGTCATTGCCAAGTCCGTGGGGGTCAAAGCCTCTCCCGACAGCCGCCGACCCCTCCGAAACCCTTCCCCCCCCGCTCCCTCTCCTATCCGGTTAAGAAGAGATGGCGGCCTTGGAAGGGAAGTGTCCTCCCACTTCGCCGGCTTCCTATTAAAACGTTTGACGGGGAAGGCGGGCTCTCTCTCTCTTTCCCCCCTGCTGCTATCTCTCCTCCTCAGGGTCCGTAGCAAGAGAGCATGTCTGCCTGCGATGGGGAAATCTCTCCCCTCCTCACCTGTTGGAAAATGGTGCTGAATTGTGCGTCTCAATTTTCATTCCAAAAATATGAACAGCTTAAGGACGCAGTAAAAAACTTGAAATGTTTTATGGCTGTTCAGCTCAGGGTTCACTATTCAGGTTTTAAATAAGAATGAAGCTGTATTTACGGCATTGTATTATTTGTGAAGAAGGCGGCTAATCTAAGCGTAGGCAGGTTATTGGGCGAAATCTTCCCCAAATAATGAATTCGTTTGAATTGTCTGCATAAAGTTAAGTGTTAACGTAAATTCCCGGGAAGAGTTGGTAATAATTATGCATTTATAATAAGCATATTCATAAGCATATACAAATGGTTTTCGTTTGAGTGTAGACCTTATTAGGTTAACCGCATCGTTATTGTGCTTATGAAGAAGTTGTTTCATATGGCTTTTTTCCATGGTTGTCCATTGCCTCTGATGAGTTATGGTTAGTGGGATTTGCAGGCTTCTTTTGCAAAGAAAAATCTTTGGAGTAGCCCCTGGAAGAATATCTTTAGTTATAATTTTTCTGAAGCTTTGGCTCCTTACTAACCTTCTGTGCTAGTAACTTCCCAATGAACGTGACAAGTCAAATCCTTAGTCCCGGTTAAAGATGTGACGATGGGAAAAATTATTAGCGTGAACATAATTTTTTTATAAATACTTTAGGAAATGAATTTCGGACAAATATTATTCAACTTGTATGCGCTGCAGGGCGACTCATCTGCTTGCGGCGCAAAATACGTACATGGCGCCGTGGCGTGTATGGCGCCGGAGAGATCACCGTGACGTATTTTCATCAAGTATTAGCGTGACCTCCGTCCAAGTGTCATCGCGTGACGTCACTACTTCATTTGTACCGCTAACCTAATAGGGTTTACTCTTGATGCTGCGAGTACCTCCCGAATTACTCATCGCCAACAAAAGCTAGCCGTGATCTCTGTCACCCAAGAGTGGTGTGATTTCCTTAGTTGAATCGACATGGGTTGTCCTTCTAATTCCAATCGCCTCCTACGTACTAATCATAGCCCCTGCGATCTTCCATCTAATCAGTGTTCCCGAAGAGGCGCCTCTTCGTTCTATGAATCTTCTTCTTAAGCGATTGTCAAACTGCCAAAAGCTCCTTATGCTCTGAGTATCATGAATTGGGATCCCTACAGAAAGTGAAGAACCAGTTTAAAGAATAAGACCACGTACGGATGGTGGTAAGAAGAGACAAGTGGTCAATGGTTCCCTATTCCCTATAAATGTACTCTTCCGAACGAATTTTTGGGACTGATCCGCCCCCAATATTTCGCAAACACTCGGGAAGTCGAGTCTCCGCCTCGATTCCTCCTTCCCGGTGGTTTGTTGCGTTGGGGTAGGCAGCGCCAGCGGCAGATAAGGCGTGACCTGCCGTGTTATTCCCTAGGTTACTGCAAGTCACGTCTTTGTCTCACCCGGCTGCCGAAGAACGCTGCAATTCGACTTTGTCGTCCCGATTTGAGGGCATTCCTTTCGTCATTCCTCGAAACGTGATTCTCGTCCACGCACAATGCACTTTCCTTTTTGCGCCCTCTCACTCACTCCCTTTCCCTCTTTTCTTTGTGATCTGAGCGGTGATTCATGCATCCATTCCCTGTTTTCCACCTCTGCTCATTTGCATGTCCTCGCGATGTCTCCCTCTACCTCCGCTTCCCCCTCTCCTCCCCCTCTCCCCCTCCTGGCGTAGCACGCGACGAGGAAGGAAAGAGAGGGATGGGATTCGATCACCCGACCTTGCCAACCCCCCCCCCTCCTCTCCTTCTTCGACAACAGTGTTGCCAACTCATTCTCTCTCTCCCCGGCCAAGTTTCTAAAGGGGCAGTTTCTCTTGGCTCTTCAGAGCCAGCAACACGAACCAATTTCACGTGGGTGCACAGAAGATGTTCTGCAAAAATAAAGATAAATATTCGGTCTGTTGTCAAAATTGTCATTTTAAATATTTTTCTATCTATTGTAGATCGTCTAAGCTCCTTGGTTGCAAAAAATAGGGCAACTCCCAAGGGTCAGACTGGCATTTTTGTTTTGACGCAGATGGCACTCAATTGTTGCGATGGGTGCCCATGGTAAAGGGGGGAATCTTTTCCCAGACGTATAGAGTACCTTTTTTCCCTTTTTTCTTTGCTGGAATTTGTGCCAACATGGAACTTGATGTTCGTTGACATTTCGTTTTGACTATTTGAAGCTCAAAACTGTAATCTTTCTAAAATAAATCACAGTGTCAAAGTCGGCAAAATTATAGCTATTATAGAGCTATTAAAAACCCATCACTAGGTACTCGCATTCAGCGTGGCCACGGTCAGCAACACTTTATTAATCGGCACTGCCGGATTCACTTACTTTATTAATTTAATCACAGAACTACCGAAGTATTACGTGCATAAGTGGTGCGTAAGACTCTAATTTTACTCTTGGCGAGGACGACTTCGTTTCTGCTGGATGAAAATTGTTGCTCTGGCACAACAGGACGACGATTGACAGTTTGCCAGCTGAGGTCAAGGTGCCACTGACATGGCCGCGCTTGGTTCTGTTCAATTGCTGAATCTGTCGGACAATAGCCGTAGAATTCTACTGGCGATGTGTGGTTGTAAGAAAGAGTAGTGACTGGATTCACTGGGAGGAAATTTTCCAATTTCGCAAGGCCGGAAATGTTCAAAGTTTCCCTCTACAAAAACTACGTATAAATTTATTTTTATCGTTATTTCCTTCATTGAGGATGAAGTCGAATGACATGTGGCGACAAACCTGTTTTTAAAAGGCTTTATGGCCCCACTTCGTACTCTAGGCTTCGTTCCTTTTGTCGAAACATTTAAGTGGAGTTTACCGGTATTCCCCAACTGCGCATTCCCTGGTGATATGGTGTTTCTTTTTTTTGTAATCCTGTGCTTGCATTACGCAATACGTGGAAACCGTTCCTTACGGGGTTTTTATTTTCCCAGGAAAGCATGTAAAAGATAAATTTTATCAAGTTATTTCTTTATCTTTCAAATTATTTTATCTTGGTTATTTTCCTTAACACTTGGATGGCTAGGAATGAGCCTTTGCAAAGGACCTTTCTGGACCAACAGGCATCGGGTTCCGTAAGGGTCCAGGCATGTGGCATGGTTGCTAGAACACCCAGGGAAGGAATCACTCGTTGACCTGAAATTAAATTATGCGATAAATCTCTACGTATTTATTTATCCTTAGTCCGTAAATAGCACTTTGTGGCCTTTACCTCGGACTGTTAACAGTGAAAACGATGGAGACGATCGGGAATACCCAAGCCCTAGGTGAAGGAAAACCCACCCAGGCGGGAATCGCACCCGCGACCCTTGGATTGGCAGACGAGGACGTTAGCCCGCCGCCACCGGGGCCGGCAAAACGGGCGGTTGGCCTTTCACTCTTAGACTAATTATCGCAAAAAACTTAGTACTCTTGCGGAATTAAGATGACTGTGCGTTGATGAAGAAATACTAAGTTTCTACGTCAGAATTTCTACACACCTTCAAGTGTCAGAGCAATTGCATTGAAATCGCCCGGAATACATTTCAGTTTGGGCATGAAGGTTATTTTACTTGTAAATTATCATTTAATTGTAAATAATACCTGCGGCCGTCTCGCGTGAGTAGACGTTAATTCAAAGTTTTTATTCTTTCATGCATGAGAAACGTCCTGTAAGTTTCACCCCCACTCTTTATAATTTCGCGTTTAGTTCCTAACCTCTGAAATATGTACAGTATTTTGTGCCACCCCCCCCCCTTTGTTCACACGTCTCCTTTGCGGTGTGAGTGGCACATGCATCACCACCTCGTTCTACTTGTCCGCGAAACTCCTCCGAAATGGCAACGTGGTGCACGGTGTCCGGATGCGGTCCTCCTCGGAGGTGTGGGGCGGAAGGCAGTATTGGAGGAGGAGTGTCTCCGTCACTCACTCTCGCTGCATTCGCTGTCCCCGACCCCTGCCCCCCCCCCCCCCGGCTACGAGTGGGGTGGGACCTCGACCTCTTCCCCCTCTCCCCCCAGCCTCACACCCCCCCCTTCTTCCCAGTCGCCCTTAAATGGCTCCTCAAGGAAGGATGGTCGACGCGGTGAGTCGCCGTGATTCCTTCTCTCCCCCCCCCCTTCGTCCCTTCCCTCCCCTCTCCATCATCTCCCGTAAGGAGAGAGTCGGGTTACCCGACCTTCGAAGTTATTTCTCGAGTTTTCAGTCCTGTGCCTGTGGAAGTATTGTCCGGGTTAAGTATGTTTTTTTTGTTCATTTTGCAGCGGACAACTTAGTGCGGAAAAAGGGAGAAACCCTAACACTGAATGTCCATTAACGCGAATGTTACACCCGGATTGTTCCGCGAAGTGCGAATTGTTAGCCTAACGGAGAATCGCTCACGCGAAGTACCGTTTTGTGAAAATTTTCGACGTTCATTGAAAAAAAAACAGCTAAAAATGCTCCCGGCAGCCTACTCTAAAAATTCTGTGTTTCCATTGCTTTGTATTCCCCGGCATAGAGGCTTGATTTAGACTGGGCCTGCATCGAGGTCGTTGTTGTATGACTCACATTTAACCTAGGATTTCATAGGCAGGTGTCAATTTTATGGTTTATTTTTCCTTGCAAACAAATGAAAAATCGTGTCTACTCTCTGAGGAAGGAAGGTAATGTGAAATCACCGTTGTGTGTGGCTAAATACAATTACTTCCTTGGAATTAAATAACTGCATAATATTATAATCTACGTACAGTGTGTTGTCTTCTAAATTAAAAGTCATCTCTTAGCTAGGTTGGAAATCGCCCGAATAAATTGCAGAATTGTACTTGTGCGAATTGTCGTGTGATCTGGTGAAAACAAACTTGTATATTGCCTAATAAGGCGATATTTCGTCTAATATTGGTTGTAAGTTCCCAAGTTAAGCGCTCTAGATTTCTGCGTTGTGTAATATGCAGAAAATAAGTCGCG